>NC_088232.1:33139388-33493138 GCF_036934945.1 Oncorhynchus masou masou
TTAACATAGGCTACTGTAGAAGGCCCTAAGCTAAATAGGCATATTTTTACAAAAGTTATCTTACCGTTAGTGGAGGTTTCATCTGAGCCATCCATGCCTATGCTGTGACTTCAGTGAGCAGCAGCTCTTTATATAGTGTTTTGGGGGTAGGTTCACACAATCTTTTCATTCAGCGAGGAACGAAGGCCATGCAGGTCTGACTGGCTGAGCTGGGTTCCACCTGCAACCTGTGCTGTACAACAAACAGCCGCCCTGATGACGATGCCAAATGTAGTCACTCACTCTCTGGACATTGCTGGAAATGTTCTGAAGTATCAACTCTGTACCAAACAAAGAATGATAGTCGTTGCTAAATATTTATCTGATGGGTATACATAAATGTAGCCTATTATAGTACATAGTCTAATGAACTAATACAGCTAGATTAAATACTGCATGGATGGCAACATAATATAGGCAATCACTAGGCAGCATACTTTTGGGTGTCTTGGGTTGATTAAGCAGTAAGCATTTCACTGTTGTATTTGATTTCATTTTGATAAGTTCATTAGAGTTACCAGCCTTAGAAATTGCAGCCAAAATAAATGCTTCAGAGTTCATGAAACAGACACATCTCAACATCCACTGTTCAGAGGAGACTGTGTGAATCAGGCCGTCATGGTTGAATTGCTGCAAAAAAAAACGCTACTAAAGGACACGAATAAGAATAAGAGACTTGCTTAGACTAAGAAACACGAGCAATGGACATTAGACCGGTGGCAATCTATTCTTTGGTCTGATGAATCCAAATTTGAGATTTTTAGTTCCAACCACCATGTCTTTGTGAGACGCAGAGTAGGTCAACAGATGGTCTCCGCATGTGTGGTTCCAACCCTGAAGCATGGAGCATGTGATTGTGTGGGTGTGCTTTGTTGGTGACACTGTCTGTGATTTATTTAGAATTCAAAGCACACTTGACCAGCATGGCTACCACAGCATTCAACAGTGTAACACCATCCTATCCGGTTTGCTCTTAGTGGGACCATCATTTGTTTTTCAACAGGACAATGACCCAATACTCCTCCAGATTGTGTAAGGACTATTTGACCCAGAAGGAGAGTGATGGAGTGCTGCATCAGATGATCTGGCCTCCACAATCAGCTGACCTCAACCCAATTGAGATGGTTTGTGATGACTGCAGCCAACAAGTGCTCAGCATATGTGAGAACACCTTCAAGACTGTTGAAAAAGCATTACAGGTGAAGCTGGTGGAGAGAAAGCCAAGCGTGTGCAAAGTTATCATCAAGTGAGGCAGCAGGTAGCCTAGTGGTTAGCGCATTGGGCCAGTAATCAAAAGGTTACTGGATCAAATCCCAAAGCTGACAAGGTAAAAATCTGTTTTCTGCTTCTGAACAAGACAGTTAATCCACTGTTCCCTGGGAGGCAGTCATTGTATATACACATTTGTTCTTAGCTGACTTGCCTAGTTACTTTGAAGAATCTCAAACATAAAATATATTTTTATTTGTTTAACACTTTTTTTGGTTACTACCTGATTCCATATGTGTTATTTCATAGTTTGATGTCTTCACTATTATTCTACAATGTAGAAAATAGGAAAGAAAAACCCTTGAATGAGTAGGTGTGTCCAAACGTTTGACTGGTATTGTATATGCATACATATAGTAAATGGACCAATGCATTTAATTAAACTTGGCAACAGCATGTAGGATTTAAAATTATTCTCTCTGAATTAGTGAAGGCAGCTGACAATACTGAGCTGATAAACTTGTGACAGAGGAAACGAACAGGGTACAAAATCCTGTTGTCCAAAAACCTGTGTGCTTCAGATGCATTGTGGCGAAATCCTGCATGGAGCTTTCACCGTGCGCTGCCTGTTTAAGAGTGCATCGGCAGTCAGGAAGGAGGAAATAAATATAGCTTTTCCGGCTCTCTGGGGAGAGCTCTCGGTTGGCGCGCCAGTTTGATATTGTGTGCAATGCTGCAGAAATATTGTTTATTTTCAGCGTGCGTGGTTTGTAAAGTGTTTAACTCGATCGCCGGTGTTACCGCTCTTGGTCGGGGTTGTTATCTTTTGGGACCGCACCGGTTATTGATCACATGGATTAGTAGCAACATTGTTGCGAAGCTTTGACAAACAAACCAACAAAACATCAGATGGACAGACAATGCAACCGCAAGCCTCAAGTCAACAGCTAAGACCCCCTCTACTCTCTCGCTTCCCTCTATCGTTCCAGTGCCTTACACTGCAGACCTCCCCCCATGCACTTCCCTCTATCGTTCTAGTGCCTTACACTGCAGACCTCCCCCATGCACTTCCCTCTATCGTTCCAGTGCCTTACACTGCAGACCTCCCCCCATGCACTTCCCTCTATCGTTCCAGTGCCTTACACTGCAGACCTCCCCCCATGCACTTCCCTTTATCGTTCCAGTGCCTTACACTGCAGACCTCCCCCATGCACTTCCCTCTATCGTTCCAGTGCCTTACACTGCAGACCTCCCCCATGCACTTCCCTCTATCGTTCCAGTGCCTTACACTGCAGACCTCCCCCATGCACTTCCCTCTATCGTTCCAGTGCCTTACACTGCAGACCTCCCCCCATGCACTTCCCTCTATCGTTCCAGTGCCTTACACTGCAGACCTCCCCCCATGCACTTCCCTCTATCGTTCCAGTGCCTTACACTGCAGACCTCCCCATGCACTTCCCTCTATCGTTCCAGTGCCTTACACTGCAGACCTCCCCCATGCACTTCCCTCTATCGTTCCAGTGCCTTACACTGCAGACCTCCCCATGCACTTCCCTCTATTGTTCCAGTGCCTTACACTGCAGACCTCCCCCATGCACTTCCCTCTATCGTTCCAGTGCCTTACACTGCAGACCTCCCCCATGCACTTCCCTCTATCATTCCAGTGCCTTACACTGCAGACCTCCCCCATGCACTTCCCTCTATCGTTCCAGTGCCTTACACTGCAGACCTCCCCCATGCACTTCCCTCTATCGTTCCAGTGCCTTACACTGCAGACCTCCCCCCATGCACTTCCCTCTATCGTTCCAGTGCCTTACACTGCAGACCTCCCCCCATGCACTTCCCTCTATCGTTCTAGTGCCTTACACTGCAGACCTCCCCCATGCACTTCCCTCTATCGTTCCAGTGCCTTACACTGCAGACCTCCCCCCATGCACTTCCCTTTGATGTTCAGTGTCGCTGGACTATTGTTGCCCTGCCAGACGTATTTGGGTTGACATTTTAGTTAAAGGGAGGTTTCTTGCAAGTTTGTTGTTTTGAACTGTATTGATGTGGTCTGGCACTATTGACATGTGGCTGAAAAGATTTTGGACATTTTAATGCCTTTGTGTTGTCTATGAACACCGCCCCACACACCCATTCATACCTCCCAGTGGGGAAGTACAGGGGGTAATACAGGTTATTGCAAATCCTCTTGTTGATGAGTGAGTTCTTTCTTGTCAGTTGTTTCTATGAAGTTGCTCTTTACAATTGTTTTTTTATGAAGTTGCTGTTACAAATGTTTCACAAAACCACGACATGGATTGACACATACTAATGATGATTTTATTGACATTTTAGTTGAATCAAATAGTTAATTGACCATGAACATAGCAAGAAGAGGAGCGTAGCACTGAGTAACAGTTATTGGATAACAGCTGAAGTGATGTCCAGCTATATGACATTGGTCTCTGTCCGGGCTGTTAGAGTAGGGTAAGAAGGAGGAGGAAAAGGTGGACAGATTGTCCTGTTTTTCAAACAGGAAACACTGCAGTTATCTGTGCTTTCAGGAGGTGGAAAAAAATATGTATTGTTCATGCAGTCTAAGTGAGACTATTTCCTTTTAGAATAAATATCACTCTATACTAAGCATTTCATAAAGCACATCAACAGCATTCTACCCATCAAGTGCCTAGTATAAAGTACAGCATTATACCCTGTGCTTCCAATGATCACTGATAATTCTCTTAATGCAAACCGAGTGAATTGCTCCACATGCATCATATACTGTGGTACATACAAAGCAAACAGATATAGTGCTGCCCGTTCTAGGCACAGTGCATCCATATTACTTGACATTCAATGTTGTGCTACTAGTGCTTTTACAACTATAGAGATTATAGCAAATATATCAATTGTAAATGGCTTGGACGACTTAATGTATTTAGAGTCATCCAAACCAATCTGTTCATCTGCAAGTTTGTGCAAATGTCCAGTGAAATGGAAAGGGAGAGAGAGAGTGATGGGGATGGATGGATGGAGAGGTAAAAGAGTTGGATCTTGGTCTTCAGGATTCTTTTGGACAGGCTGAGAACTCGGTGTATTCTACATTCTGAAACACACAAGGGGAAAACGGTTAAGAGCTGAATTTCAAGCAGTGCTGTTCAATATAAAGAGCAGCAGTAATGACATCAAATGAAGGCTTTTTTTGCAATCTCTGCTACCAATCAACAATGCATATCAGAGTAAACTTCTCTACAGGCGGTCAACATAGCAGACAACACAGCTTAGAGGCCATCACAGGAACAAATCACAAAAGCCAGACAGACTACAACTGCAAAGTTTTGTGTCACTGTCTAATCAAAACAAAGCAGGCCTTTTGGAAACCCCCTTTTCAAGCCAGGCTACGACGAGTGGTACTCATGTAGGTCATACTCTGATGCAACACATCACCATACGATGAGAGGAGACGGGTACAACCACCAAGCTCAGGAGAACCCAAAGAGCTAGGCTATGGCCATTCTAGACTTACCTCAGCATTATCTCATAATCATCATGGGGAAATCACACAACCACAATATTTACATAATTTTCATCAAACTGACGCTGGAAGTAAGCAAACAAACATGTTATTAGAGCACATGGTGAAGTAGAAACTACGTCCCTATTCTGAAGCCTACATGGTTTTACTTTCAAATCCAATGTATAGGCTACCTCTTGGATTCTTCATGGCATACCACTCATTCATAAGCATGGATCGTTGTAAATGTTTTAGTCGTCGTAAATAAAGAAACTTCCTCTCACTGTCAACTGCGTTCATTTTCAGCAAACTTAACATGTGTAAATATTTGTATGAACATAAGATTCAACAACTGATGTAAACTGAACAAGTTCCACAGACAAGTGACTAACAGAAATTGAATTATGTGTCCCTGAACAAAGGGGGGGGGACAAATCAAAATTAACAGTCAGTAACTGGTGTGGCCAACAGCTGCATTAAGTACTGCAGTGCATCTCCTCATGGACTGAACCAGATTTGCCAGTTCTTGCTGTGAGATGTTACCCCACTCACCACCAAGGCACCTGCAAGTTCCCAGACATTTCTGGGGGGAATGGCCCTAGCCCTCACCCTCCGATCCAACAGGTCCCAGACGTGCTCAATGGGATTGAGATCCGGGCTCTTCGCTGGCCATGGCAGAACGCTAACATATCTGTCTTGCAGGACATCACTCACAGAACAAGCAGTATGGCTGGTGGCATTGGCATGCTGGAGGGTCATGTCAGGATGAGCCTGCAGGAAGGGTACCACATGAGGAAGGAGGATGTCTACCCTGTAACGCACAGCGTTGATTGCCTGCAATGACAACAAGCTCAGTCCGTTGATGCTGTGACACACCGCCCCAGACCATGACGGATCCTCCACCTCCAGATCGATCTCACTCCAGAGTACAGGCCTCGGTATAACGCTCATTCCTTCGACGATAAATGCAAATCCGACCATCACCCCTGGTGAGACAACTGCGACTCGTCAGCGAAGAACACTTTTTGCCAGTCCTGTCTGGTCCAGCGACGGTGGGTTTGTGCCCATAGGCAACGTTGTTGCCGGTGATGTCTGGTGAGGACCTGTCTTACAACAGGCCTACAAGCCTTCAGTCCAGCCTCTTTCAGCCTATTGCGGACAGTCTGAACACTGATGGAGGGATTGTGCCTTCCTGGTGTAACTCGGGCAGTTGTTGCCATCCTGTACCTGTCCCGCAGGTGTGACGTTCGGCTGTACTGATCCTGTGCAGATGTTACTACATGTGGTCTTCCACTGCGAGGACGATCAGCTGTCCGTCCTGACTCCTTGTAGCGCTGTCTTAGGCATCTCACAGTACGGACATTGCAATTTATTTCCCTGGCCACATCTGCAGTCCTCATGCCTCCTTGCAGCATGCCTAAGGCACGTTCACTCAGATGAGCAGGGACCCTGGGCATCTTTCTTTTGGTGTTTTTCAGAGTCAGTAGAAAGGCCTCTTAGTGTCCAAAGTTTTCATAACTGTGGGTTTAATTGCCTACCGTTTGTAAGCTGTTAGTGTCTTAATTAACGACCGTTCCACAGGTGCGTGTTTATTAATTGTTTATGGTTCATTGAACAAGCATGGGAAACAGTGTTTAAACCCTTTACAATGAAGATCTGTTTAGTTATTTGGATTTTTATGAATTCTCTTTGAAAGACAGGGTCCTTAAAAAGGGACAATTATTTTTTTTGCTGAGTTTATATTGCCAGTCAAAACTGTTCGCTGCTCTGGCCCCCCAATGGTGGAACAAACTCCCTCACGACGCCAGGACAGCGGAGTCAATCACCACCTTCCGGAGACACCTGAAACCCCACCTCTTCAAGGAATACCTAGGATAGGATAAAGTAATCCTTCTCACCCCCCCCCTTAAATGATTTAGATGCACTATTGTAAAGTGGCTGTTCCACTGGATGTCAGAAGGTGAATTCACCAACTTGTAAGTCGCTCTGGATAAGAGCGTCTGCTAAATGACTTAAATGTTAAATGTAAATGTAATCTCAAATCTATAAATACAGGGATGTGATGAGAGTAAGACATGTTGTATTTCTGTAAATGTTCCTCACCATCTCCTTTATGGCATCCAAGGCCTCCAAGTCTCCTATCTTAGAAGCAGCACAAGCTAATGTGGGTGTCAGAGCATCCCGGACGGCTTCTAGCTCCTGGAAATATCAGCAGAAAAAACATCAGCTGTCATGTCAATACAAAGACTGACAATCAGTGGAGGAATGCTTTATGTAAAGTGTTGTAAGTGACACCGATATAAATACACTATGAAGCTGGATTTAACACTTTGTAAAAAACTACCGCTGGGCATTGCAATGACTTGAGAGATTTTTAAAATATTTATATTTTTAAAAAAATGTACCATGGGAGCTCTGTCCTATCAGATAAGCCAGAGCCCAATGAAAACATGGCAGGTGGAAAATAACCCTGCAGACTCAGTGATGGTGGCCATGTGGCTGGCTGTGCGGTGGCCTCACCTCCTTACAGCTGATGCTCAGGGACTTCATCCAGGTCATCGCTCAGAGTGAGCTTGGCCACCTGCAGGTCAGCGATCATCTCTCCCCGCAGGTTCTGACTCAGCATCTGGAGAGGTACAACAGAGACAACAAAGGACAGATAACACACAAACACAGTCAACACAGACAAGCATGATCAAGGATTACACCATCATGTCACTGACCTTTATCCGCATCTGAATCATCTCTGCCATCTATTGCCGTTACCTTCTTGTTAAAATAGGACTAACACAGATGTCACTCTATAGTACAGCCTAATGTAGTTTATGTGTCGGTGGGCTAGGTTTGTTGTGTCTGGAGTAGTTCTACTGTCCTATCCGGTGTCCTCTGTGTATTTAAGTATGCTCTCTCTAATTCTCTCTCTCTTTCTCTCTTTCTTTCTTTCTCTCTCTCGGAGGACCTAAGCCCTAGGACCATGCCTCAGGACTACCTGACATGATGACTCCTTGCTGTCCCCAGTCCACCTGGCCGTGCTGCTGCTCCAGTTTCAACTGTTCTGCCTGTGATTATTATTATTTGACCATGCTGGTCATTTATGAACATTTGAACATCTTGGCCATGTTCTATTATAATCTCCACCCGGCACAGCCAGCAGAGAACTGTCCACCCCACATAGCCTGGTTCCTCTCTAGGTTTCTTCCTAGGTTTTGGCCTTTCTAGGGAGTTCCTAGCCACCGTGCTTCTACACCTGCATTGCTTGCTGTTTGGGGTTTTAGGCTGTGTTTCTGTACAGCACTTTGAGATATCAGCTGATGTACGAAGGGCTATATCAATAAATTTGATTTGATTTGTTGACATTTGCTTCAAAATATTTTCTATAAGGGGCCTACAAAGTGTAGTGAGGTAATGAGTGTGTTTTGACTGGGACTCCTACCTTTCTTTTGGCCTCTATGCTGAGGTCTGTCCTGGCCAGCACGTAGGACAGCTTGCACAGGGCAGCCTCAGAAGTCATGTCACAGCCTGCCACCAGTCGTGCGTCACTCAAGGCCTGAGGGGATCAGGAAGACATGTGAACAAACATCCATCCACATCATGTGCACTCTCCCACTCCCACTGAACACAGGGTTCTGGTGTACCTTTCCAGTGGCGTACGATGTGGTGACAGAATCCCTCAGACACTGGGTGCAGTTGACCATGATCACGCCCCTCTCTGTGGCATTCCGGAACTCCTCAAGCAGGTCAGCACAGTTATCAGGGGCGTTTCCACTACCATACGTCTCCAGGACAATGCCCTCCATGGGCGCCTGCAGGAAGGACTTAACCTGCACACACACAGACAGCGGGATGAGCGGCCATCTCAGTCTGGCTTGTAGACAAAGAAGGAGAGTATGAAGCAAGGATCGGGTTTAACAACAAGCCCAGCCCCCCTCCAGACTATCTGATGATTCACTGGCTCTAGGATATCTCTTTAAAAACACCAGCTCTGGCATCTGGAGAGGAGATGGATCAAACAGCCAGGCACGGGGAACCATTAACTTCAAGGTGTTCAGAGACAGCATCATTTCACTTGGCAACGGTCCTTAGACCTAACTTGTGGAGGGAGGGAATCATAGCAAGTTATCTTCCATTGGATTTCGGATCAAGCGGCTAGCTAGCCAAAAATGTGTGCAACACAATACCCCAAATAAACCCCATGCTGGCAGAGACCATGGAAGGCAGAGGAGACACTGATGCATAATCAAAGAAGCAGATAATAACCAATTTAAAAAAGCATCATGGCCAGCGTCGGAAGAGGGACCAGATTGAGACAGTAAAACCATCCTCACCTCAATCTGTAGCGAGGGAGGCATATCTAAGTGTTTAAGTGTCTGTGCCAAGCCCCTCGTCTTTAGTGGGTAGTTGGACATGCCCCATAACCCAGTCTCATTTTTCACTGGACTAAACGCAGCTGGCAGCCCCAAAGCAGCTCCCGGCTGTATGCAGACCACTTGGAACACCCACACGATGCTGGCTCATCAGAAAACACAGTAGGACCTCCATGAGTGGATTCACCACAACAGAGCTACAATGAAGAGTTCTGGATAAATATGGCCCCAAATGGCTGTTCTGATTTAGTCATTCTACAATGGTTATTACTTTCACTATTACTGTATATCAGAAGTAGGAATACAGTTCTGATTTAGTCTTTCTACAATAGGGTATTACTTTCACTATTACTGTATATCAGAAGTAGGAATACAGTTCTGATTTAGTCTTTCTACAATAGGGTATTACTTTCACTATTACTGTATATCAGAAGTAGGAATACAGTTCTGATTTAGTCTTTCTACAATAGGGTATTACTTTCACTATTACTGTATATCAGAAGTAGGAATACAGTTCTGATTTAGTCTTTCTACAATAGGGTATTACTTTCACTATTACTGTATATCAGAAGTAGGAATACAGTTCTGATTTAGTCTTTCTACAATAGGGTATTACTTTCACTATTACCGTACATCAGAAGTAGGAAGGCTGTAATAATGTGGTTGAATGGGCAACAGAAACAGGGCAGAGCCACTATCCACCCGATACCTCGTTCAAAGGCACTTAAATATTTTGTCTTGCCCATTCACCCTCAGAATGGCACACATATACAATCTGTCTCAATTGTCTCCAGGCTTAAATCCTTCTGTAACCTGTCTCCCCCCCTTCATCAACAATGATTGACATCAATAAGGGATCATAACTGTCACATGGATTCACCTGGTGAGTTTGTCATGGAAAAAGCGTCTTCTTAATGTTTTGTACACTTTGTATGCTCCCTTCAACAGTTACAGCCATTTTGTGCTATTGATGTAACAGAGCATATGACATACCAATTGATAAAACACAATTACAATCACATTTTCCTCATATCATTCATTTAAAATGTATCATTCCATCTTTATCGATAGTAGCACATTGTCTAGATACAGCATTATATAAAGGCCCCAGAGAGTGTGTACATTTGGTTATTCTCTTGAAGATAAACACGCTTTGACAACTCTGAAGTGTCATCTGTCAGTTTCAGGTCCTGTATTGTGAAAGTCACACCTTCATGCTTTACTGAACAGTCTTGTTAGACAAGTGGTTTAAGGCTTTTGGTGCCTATTGTCTGCCAACAAAGTTCATCCTCACACCTTTATTAATCAGGGAGGACATAGCCAGTCATAACACCTTAATACCATAGCAGGCTAAAAAGCTAGACAAGTCAACAGCATGAACAATAGTATGAAAACACATTCAATTTAGAGAGAAGTGATATAGTTCTCATCTAAAAATGTGCAACTGGGAATAGGGTGATATTTGGCCAAGATGATTCAACTACATTGCATTCAAAAACAAGTGCAGGTGACATGCAGTCAGGTGTGTGTGAGTGCTGCACCAAGTCCCTCCCTCCTCTACTTACCTCAGGAATGACAAACTGACCAGCGATCAGCAGCGCCCCCAACAGGTTGTCTCTTCCATCGTTCCTCATCTCATAGATCGGCACCTGCAAGAGGTTATAAAACAACATTTCACCCCTCTTATCTTAATGAAGCAGTTTAGCTGTATGGATGGCAGGTGTACCTGGGAGCCGGTGAGGATGACAGGCTTCCCCAGATGCTCACACATGAAGGACAGAGCGGATGCTGTGTAGGCCATGGTGTCCGTGCCGTGGAGAATGACAAAACCGTCATACTTCTCATAGTGTTTCTGGAACCAAGAGACAAAGAGAACAGGACCAGACTTGAACCCAAGGTTCCAAGGTCAACATGTGTAGCCTACATCTTGCCACAGGCTACTTGAAATAAGTACTGTATTTAATACAAAAGCTGTACAGTACATTTACATAAAAGGAAAGGGACAACTGACTTTTACTTCAGTGGATGACTTGAGATTGTTGTTTTATTGCATTATAATGCCTCTGCTTATGTAAATGGTAAAAGTCAGGGTTATGGTTAATGTTAGTGTGAAGTGCAAGATAAATAAAATGACCACATCAAGTACCTCAATGTCCTTCCCAATTGTAGCCCAGTCATCTGTGGTCATATTGCAAGAGTCCAGCAAGGGGCTGTACTCTAAAACAGTGTACACTATCCTCTTATTTTGTTTACACAGCCTGGGAAAAGACAAGTTGAGTCATAATCATCCTAAAATAACCAAATCTACAGAAAACATCCAAAGAAGCTCTGTGCATCAACAGAGCAGACAGTTTACATAGACACACAAACAATCCAGGTTAAGCAAATGTGGCTATTACACAAAATAAGGAAATCCCTTTAGGGGTGTAGAGACACCCCTCTTTTTTGACTTGGTTATTCTGTTTACTTTACAAACTCATTAAGACATGGAGCCGGTTCTGTTTACATGAGGAAAAGGCAGAAGATAAAGGAAAAGAGTGAAACAAGCCTAGCCTACGTCATGACGCGAGAGTCTATTTGGTTGGGCCTTCTGTTTCAGCAGCAGGGTGCACAAACCAGTTACTAAGCGCTGGGTGTGAATTATGGGCATGATGAGGGAGGGGGCGACTCCCTGGGAAGTCTACGATACTGTATGAGGAGTTACTAATTTGCCTGTGTCCTGAGGGGTAAGGGGTGCCTTTTGGGAGTAGGAAGGGGGGTTGAAAAGGGGTGTGTTCGAGAGCGAGACCCCATGTTCTAATTAGACAGGGGCAGCTCATCCTGGCCTCCCATGCATATTAATATGTCCTCTAGATGGAGGTAACGTTAGCCTCCCGTGCATATTAATATGTCCTCTATATGGAGGTAACGTTGGCCTCCCATGCATATTAATATGTCCTCTAGATGGAGGTAACGTTGGCCTCCCGTGCATATTAATATGTCCTCTAGATGGAGGTAACGTTGGCCTCCCATGCATATTAATATGTCCTCTATATGGAGGTAACGTTGGCCTCCCGTGCATATTAATATGTCCTCTAGATGGAGGTAACGTTGGCCTCCCGTGCATATTAATATGTCCTCTAGATGGAGGTAACGTTGGCCTCCCGTGCATATTAATATGTCCTCTAGATGGAGGTAACGTTGGCCTCCCGTGCATATTAATATGTCCTCTAGATGGAGGTAACGTTGGCCTCCCGTGCATATTAATATGTCCTCTAGATGGAGGTAACGTTGGCCTCCCGTGCATATTAATATGTCCTCTATATGGAGGTAACGTTGGCCTCCCATGCATATTAATATGTCCTCTATATGGAGGTAACGTTGGCCTCCCGTGCATATTAATATGTCCTCTAGATGGAGGTAACGTTGGCCTCCCGTGCATATTAATATGTCCTCTAGATGGAGGTAACATTGGCCTCCCGTGCATATTAATATGTCCTCTAGATGGAGGTAACGTTGGCCTCCCGTGCATATTAATATGTCCACTAGATGGAGGTAACGTTGGCCTCCCCGTGCATATTAATATGTCCTCTAGATGGAGGTAACGTTGGCCTCCCGTGCATATTAATATGTCCTCTAGATGGAGGTAACGTTGGCCTCCCGTGCATATTAATATGTCCTCTAGATGGAGGTAACGTTGGCCTCCCGTGCATATTAATATGTCCTCTAGATGGAGGTAACGTTGGCCTCCCGTGCATATTAATATGTCCTCTAGATGGAGGTAACGTTGGCCTCACGTGCATATTAATATGTCCTCTAGGTGGAGGTAACGTTGGCCTCCCGTGCATATTAATATGTCCTCTAGATGGAGGTAACGTTGGCCTCCCGTGCATATTAATATGTCCTCTAGATGGAGGTAACATTGGCCTCCCGTGCATATTAATATGTCCTCTGGATGGAGGTAACGTTGGCCTCCCGTGCATATTAATATGTCCTCTAGATGGAGGTAACGTTGGCCTCCCGTGCATATTAATATGTCCTCTAGATGGAGGTAACATTGGCCTCCCGTGCATATTAATATGTCCTCTAGATGGAGGTAACGTTGGCCTCCCGTGCATATTAATATGTCCTCTAGATGGAGGTAACGTTGGCCTCCCGTGCATATTAATATGTCCTCTAGATGGAGGTAACGTTGGCCTCCCGTGCATATTAATATGTCCTCTAGATGGAGGTAACCTTGGCCTCCCGTGCATATTAATATGTCCTCTAGATGGAGGTAACGTTGGCCTCCCGTGCATATTAATATGTCCTCTATATGGAGGTAACGTTGGCCTCCCGTGCATATTAATATGTCCTCTAGATGGAGGTAACGTTGGCCTCCCGTGCATATTAATATGTCCTCTAGATGGAGGTAACGTTGGCCTCCCGTGCATATTAATATGTCCTCTAGATGGAGGTAACGTTGGCCTCCCGTGCATATTAATATGTCCTCTAGATGGAGGTAACGTTGGCCTCCCGTGCATATTAATATGTCCTCTAGATGGAGGTAACATTGGCCTCCCGTGCATATTAATATGTCCTCTAGATGGAGGTAACGTTGGCCTCCCGTGCATATTAATATGTCCTCTAGATGGAGGTAACGTTGGCCTCCCGTGCATATTAATATGTCCTCTAGATGGAGGTAACGTTGGCCTCCCGTGCATATTAATATGTCCTCTAGATGGAGGTAACCTTGGCGTCCAGTATTCTCCCGCTTGCGCTCTATTAAGAGATTATGCCTGGACTAAGCAGCTGTGCAAAGATTTTCCCCCCAATCTCCCTTTTTAAGACACGGGACAAGACACTGGAGGGCGGAGGGTGCAAACCATCCCCTTATTGGGGGTTCAATTGAACAGCAGGGCAAAAAGCAAGCTTACCCTCAGCACCTATCCAAAGGCCTAAAGACACTACCCTAATTATCCCTGGCTCCAGACACAATCCTCAAACATATGTTGTTCATAATCTTAGTGATTGGGCTGCTGGAAACAATATTCAAATCACCAATTATGCATTTATCTCCTGGTATAGCCGACGGTGTGGCAGGGAAATGGGTATTAGCATATAGAGGGTTGGGTAGGATGCTGCCCTGTGGCCTGGCCTGCTGATGAGGACCAGAGTGGTGACAGAGGCAAATGGGAGGTTGGGGTGAAGGCTTCACCCAAAGAATCTCACTGCTGCTTTTCACTCAGCTCTTTAATAAATCAATAGACCAATTTCCTACTCCACACAACGTAAAAAAAATTGAATCAATGTTAGGATATATTGACATTATCTTTGTCAATGTTATTTCAAGTCCACTGCACATGCTCACTGCAAAGCATAATATAAAAAATAAATAACTCAGGCATTAGGGACATTTAATAGCAATGTTTGGTGACAGCTAGTATGTGTTAATCAACATTAACTTGAAGCCACAAAAAGGAACATAATGATGGTAATAATGAAAATTAACCTTACAGAAGCAAGGAGGAAAGAGGATGATTGAATAAACTACTGAAATTACCCTGAAAACATAATGAGACTGATACATTTGTCTGTGGGACAGAATCTGAATCCATACGTCCTATGAATCTCCTGTGAGACTTGAAGCGATGAGGAGTAGAAGGCTATGGAGTTGACATGGCAGTCCTCCAAACAAATATTACCATGATCCAAGCAGGCACAGTGCCACCACCCCCCCTTCACGCAAACAGCATTAAAATAGCACGCTTCTGTAATTCTCTTATCTGTCCCCTATAACCCAGACCCACCCTGCCCCCTCCAGTCTCTATATCTGTGGTCCTGAGCTGCTCTGAGTGAGATTGAGGTGGAGGAGCTGAGCCCTCTGCTGGCTATCGAGGGGCGATAGCCAACACCCCTTGAAGCCAACACCCCTTGAATCCGACCTGCCAGGACCATATTCAGCAGAGGGCCCTCTCGTTGCTCCTGAACACACGCACTGAGAACCAGACTACAGAAATCAAACACGCTCAACACAGATTAGCCTCGCTCTCTGCCAGCGTGGCACCAGCAACCCCTCGCAGGCCTATTCTCTCTCTCTGGCAGCAGCAAAACTCCTGGGGTACTACTGCAACATTACAGAAACGATATGAGAACTTGACTGTTCTGCACTGGTTTTAGCTAGACATGAACCAATGGGAGTAGCTCCCTCCAGCGGGAGCGAGGCGAGGTATCTGAAGAGAGGAAATAAGGGTAGAATGTCAGGCAGGCGTGAACACCGCTACTGAAATGCTGCAGCACAACTCCCTGCAGGTGTGTGCTCCAATGATCACTCCCTGACAGGTCCACACAGACAACAGCAGCAAACTGTTCCTGCCAGGCACCCTTTGACACCAGGCGGGACGGATACAGAGGATTCAAACCACACAGCGTAGCGCAGGCACACAGTAGCACACCAGTATTTCAGGACCTTTTTGATAGTTCATCAGCGAGGTCTGTCGGCGTCCTGTCAAAACAACAGACATTTTTAGAGTGAAATGTTCCCAGGCATGCAGGGAATGGAAACGTGTGTATGATATCCCCTAACAAGCACTGTATATCCTGTAGGCCTACTGCTATGGAGGCGTCATAGGGAACAGATGTTGGGGCATGATATGCTGTGCACTAGAATATGTTGCTATTCAAAGAGCCTTTGAAAAAGCGTTGTATGCCTTATAGGTTGAAAAAGCCATGAAATAAAAGCTGTCAATGGTTAAAAAACAGGAAGCAGAGCTTCACTCTTGTGTTTGAATTTGACAGTCAAATTAAGAAGTTATTCTAATCCAGTATGTGCAATACACACTCATCTCTTGTGTAAAGAAGTGTTAAGGGCTTGAAAATGTATGTATCGGTAGAACCGGTAGGCTGAGGTCCCCTTCACATATTTCTATAACACCAGTTATAGACTAACTACTCTTACTCTACTCTAATTTTATCATCATCTGTATCAAACTCCAAGCTCTCCATCTGAAGTTTGTCACACATATAGCACAAGGTTTCATTAGTCTAAATCTATAGTGATGATGTGTTACATGGATAGTAATATTTTCAGTTTGAATGATTGTACGAAGACTGTACAATAAAGTAAACCATGTCAACATTTAACTCAAGCCTATATATTAATAACAGCAAAGACAAAGTAAGGGGGGGAGGTGGAGTGTATGGGTGACTTACGGCAGGACAAGGGTGTTCTCCTGTGAGCCAATTGTGCTGTCGTCCAGGGCATACTGCTCATCATGGAGGTTGGGAAGCTTTCGCAGGGCCTTCACAAACACATTAGGGCCTGGGGGTGAGAGCACTGTGGATGAGAGAGAGACAGAGAGAGAAGGTGTTGCCATTAGTGTACAGAGCAACATAACTAATCAGTCAGAGTTCAGGAAAGGTGAGCCCAGTAATAGCCTATATAGATCTGAGTGTGGTGTTACTTTTGAAAAGAGGGTAGCAGTACGCAACATTTTGGAGCGTTCAGATAGAAATATGCCATGTAGAACACACGCTCTTTCTGACATGTAGAATAAGGTTTCACGTCAGCTCTTTTCGTGGCATTTCTATCTGCAACATTCAATAACGTTTGGTTATGAAAGCGTTTGGCTACCGAATGGAGCCCAGGTTTACCATTCCCAGTAAATCATGTACATGTCTTGTATTGCACTCAACCCTAGTGGCAAATGTGAGAATCGCATCAATATGAAAAGTATGCTGTTTGGAATATAGTTCTAATCATTCATGTATTGGGAAATGTCTTACAGTTCAAGTCGGAAGTTTACATACACCTTAGCCAAATACATTTAAACTTAGTTTTTCATAATTCCTGACATTTAATCCTAGTAACAATTCCCTGTCTTAGGTCAGTTAGATCACCGCTTTATTTTAAGAATGTGAAATGCCAGAATAATAAAGAGAATGATTTATTTCAGTTTTTATTTCTTTCATCACATTCCCAGTAGGTCAGAAGTTTACATACACTCAATTAGTATTTGGTAGCATTGCCTTTAAATTGTTTAACTTGGGTCAAACGTTTTGGGTAGCGTTCCACAAGCTTCCCACAATAAGTTGGGTGAATGTTGTCTCATTCCTCCTGACAGAGCTGGTGTAACTGAGTTAGGTTTGTAGGCCTCCTTGCTCGCATACGCTTTTCAGTTCTGCCCACAAACTTTCTATTAGATTGAGGTCAGGGCTTTGTGTTGGAAACTCCAATAGCTTGACTTGTCCTTAAGCCATTTTGCCACAAGTATGCTTGGGGTCATTGTCCATTTGGAAGACCCATTCGCGACCAAGCTTAACTTCCTGACTGATATCTTGAGATGTTGCTTCAATATATCCACACAATTTTCAATCCTCATGATGCCATCTGTCAAATGCTCCTGAAACACTTCAGCGAGCAGACCTTTCTAATCGACCTGGCCGGGGTATCCTGGAAGGATATTGATCTCATCCCGTCAGTAGAGGATGCCTGGTTATTTAAAAAAAATGCCTTCCTAACCATCTTAAATAAGCATGCCCCATTCAAGAAATTTAGAACCAGGAACAGATATAGCCCTTGGTTCTCCCCAGACCTGACTGCCCTTAAAACTAGTTAGGGATAGGCGGGACGCAAATGTCTCAACTGGCCAATTGCCAGGGACAATGCAGAGCGCCAGATTCAAATAAAATACTATAAAATTCTAACTTTCATTAAATCACACATGTAAGATACTCAATTAAAGCTACACTCGTTGTGAATCCAGCCAACATGTCAGATTTAAAAAATGCTTTTCGGCGAAAGCATAAGAAGCTATTATCTGATAGCCTGCACCAGCAGTAAACAAAGGGGTTAGCATATTTCAACCCTGCAGGCGCTACACATAACGCTGAAATAAAAGATAAAACATGCATTACCTTTGACTAGCTTCTTTTGTTGGCACTCCAATATGTCCCATAAACATCACAATTTGTCCTTTTGTTCGATTAATTCCGTCCATATATATCCAAAATGTCCATTTATAAAGCGCGTTTGATCCAGAAAAAAACAGCTTACAAAAAACGCAACGTCACTACAAAATATTTCAAAAGTTGCCTATAAACCTTGCCAAAATATTTCAAACTACTTTTGTAATACAACTTTGGGTATTTTTAAACGTTAATAATCAATCAAATTGTAGACGGGGCAATCTGTGTTCAATGAATGAAAACAAACCAGCGCAACTTTTCACGTCTTGCGCAACTCACAAAGTGTACCTAGTTCATAGTTGGCCTACTGCTTCATTGCACAAAGGAATAACCTCAACCAAATTCCAAAGACTGGTGACTACCAGTGGAAGCGGTAGGAACTGAATACAGGTTCCGAAGAAATATTCCTTGGAAATTACAAGTCAGGGAACAGAGAGAGGCAAAATAAAAGAAATCTGAACAGTTAGTCCTCGGGGTTTTGCCTGCTACATAAGTTCTGTTATACTTACAGACATGATTCAAACAGTTTCAGAAACTTCAGAGTGTTTTCTAGTCAAATCTATGAATAATATGCATATCTGATATTCTTGGCATGAGTATCAGGAAGTTTAAATTGGGCACGCTATTTATCCAAAAGTGAAAATTCTGCCCCCTTGCCCCAACACAAAAACCTCCTATGGCGTTCCGCATTAGCATCGAACAGCCCCGGTGATATGCAGCTTTTCAGGGAAGCTAGAAACCAATATACACAGGCAGTTAGAAAAGCCAAGGCTAGCTTTTTCAAGCAGAAATTTGCTTCCTGCAACACTAACTCAAAAAAGTTCTGGGACACTGTAAAGTCCATGGAGAATAAGAACACCGCCTCCCAGCTGCCCACAGCACTGAAGATAGGAAACACTGTCACCACTTAAAATCCACCATAATTGAGAATTTCAATAAGCATTTTTCTACGGCTGGCCATGCCTTCCACCTGGCTACCCCTACCCCGGTCAACAGCACTGCACCCCCCACAGCAACTCGCCCAAGCCTTCCCCATTTCTCCTTCTCCCAAATCCAGTCAGCTTATGTTCTAAAAGAGCTGCAAAATCTGGACCCCTACAAATCAGCCGGGCTAGACAATCTGGACCCTTTCTTTCTAAAATGATCTGCCGAAATTGTTGCCACCTCTATTACTAGCCTGTTCATCCTCTCTTTCATGTTGTCTGAGATTCCCAAAGATTGGAAAGCAGCTGTGGTCATCCCCCTCTTCAAAGGGGGGAACACTCTTGACCCAAACTGCTACAGACCTATATCTATCCTATCCTGATTTCTAAGGTCTTCAAATGCCAAGTCAACAAACAGATTACCGACCATTTCGAATCTCACCATACCCTCTCTGCTATGCAATCTGGTTTCAGAGCTGGTCATGGGTGCACCTCAGCCACGCTCAAGGTCCTGAACAATATCTTAACCGCCATCGATAAGAAACATTACTGTGCAGCCATATTCATTAATCTGGCCAAGGCTTTCGACTCTGTCAATCACCACATCCTCATTGGCAGACTCGACAGCCTTGGTTTCTCAAATGATTGCCTCGCCTGGTTCACCAACTACTTCTCTGATAGAGTTCAGTGTGTCAAATCGGAGGGTCTGTCGTCCGGACCTCTGGCAGTCTCTATGGGGGTGCCACAGGGTTCAATTCTTGGACCGGCTCTCTTCTCTGTATACATCAATGATGTCGTTCTTGCTGCTGGTGAGTCTCTGATCCACCTCTACGCAGACGACACCATTCTGTATACTTCTGGCCCTTCTTTGGACACTGTGTTAACAACCCTCCAGGCAAGCTTCAATGCCATACAACTCTTCTTCCGTGGCCTCCAATTGCTCTTAAATACAAGTCAAACTAAATGCATGTTCTTCAACCGATCGCTGCCTGCACCTGCCCGCCTGTCTAACATCACTACTCTGGACGGCTCTGACTTACGTGAACAACTACAAATACCTAGGTGTCTGGTTAGACTATAAACTCTCCTTCCAGACCCACATCAAACATCTCCAATCCAAAGTTAGATCTAGAATTGGCTTCCTATTTCGCAACAAAGCATCCTTCACTCATGCTGCCAAACATACCTTTGTAAAACTGACCATCCTACCAATCCTCAACTTCGGCGATGTCATTTACAAAATAGCCTCCAATACCCTACTCAACAAATTGGATGCAGTCTATCACAGTGCCATCCGTTTTGTCACCAAAGCCCCATATACTACCCACCATTGCGACCTGTACTCTCTCGTTGGCTGGCCCTTGCTTCATACTCATCGCCAAAACCACTGGCTCCATGTCATCTACAAGACCCTGCTAGGTAAAGTCCCCCCTTATTTCAGCTCGCTGATTACTGCACCTGTACATAGCCCATCTATAATTTAGCCCAAACAACTACCTCTTTCCCTACTGTATAGATTTTATATATTTATTTATTTAGCTTCTTTGCACCCCATTATTTTTATTTCTACTTTGCACATTCTTCCACTGCAAATCTACCATTCCAGTGTTTTACTTGCTATATTGTATTTACTTTGCCACCATGGCCTTTTTTTTGCCTTTACCTCCCTTATCTCACCTCATTTGCTCACATCGTATATAGACTTGTTTCTACTGTATTATTGACTGTATGTTTGTTTTACTCCATGTGTAACTCTGTGTCGAACTGCTTTGCTTTATCTTGGCCAGGTCGCAATTGTAAATGAGAACTTGTTCTCAACTTGCCGACCTGGTTAAATAAAGGTAAAATAAAAAATGTCTTTAGAAGCTTCTGATAGGCTAATTGACCTCATTTGAGTCAATTGGAGGTGTACCTGTGGATGTATTTCAAGGCCTACCGCAAACTCACTGCCTCTTAGCTTGACATCATGGGAAAATCAAAAGAAATCGGCCAAATCTGGTTCATCCTTGGGAGCAATTTCCAAATGCATGAAGGTACCACGTTCATATGTACAAACAATAGTATGCAAGTATAAACACCATGGGACCACGCCGCATCAAACCGCTCAGGAAGGAGATGCGTTCTGTCTCCTAGAGATGAACGTACTTTGGTGCGAAAAGTGCAAGTATATCACAGAACAACAGCAAAGGACCTTGTAAAGATGCTGGAGGAAACAGGTACAGAAGTATCTATATCCACAGTAAAACGAGTCCTATATCGACATGACCTGAAAGGCCGCTCAGGAAGGAAGAAGCCACTGCTAAAAAACAGCCATAAAAAAGCCAGACTACGGTTTGCAACTGCACATGGGGAAAAACATCATACTTTTTGGAGTAATGTCCTCTGGTCTGATGAAACAAAAATAGAACTGTTTGGCCATAATGACCATCGTTATGTTTGGACTAAAAAGGGGGAAGCTTGCAAGCTGAAGAACACCATCCCAACCGTGAAGCACTGGGGTGGCAGCATCATGTTGTGGGTGTGCTTTGCTGCAGGAGGGATTGGTGCAATTCACAAAATAGATTTGTTTTCAACTTTATTTAACTAGGTAAGTCAGTTAAGAGCAAATTCTTATTTTCAATGATGGCCTAGGAACAGTGGGTTAACTGAGCTGTGAGGGGAACGGCACCGCAGTACCTCCAGGCTCTGATCAGGCCCTACACCCAAACAAGGGCACTGCGTTCATCCACCTCTGGCCTGCTCGCCTCCCTACCACTGAGGAAGTACAGTTCCCGCTCAGCCCAGTCAAAACTGTTCGCTGCTCTGGCCCCCCAATGGTGGAACAAACTCCCTCACGACGCCAGGACAGCGGAGTCAATCACCACCTTCCGGAGACACCTGAAACCCCACCTCTTCAAGGAATACCTAGGATAGGATAAAGTAATCCTTCTCACCCCCCCCCTTAAATGATTTAGATGCACTATTGTAAAGTGGCTGTTCCACTGGATGTCAGAAGGTGAATTCACCAATTTGTAAGTCGCTCTGGATAAGAGCGTCTGCTAAATGACTTAAATGTAAATGTAAATGTTAACTGCCTTGTTCAGGGGCATAACGACAGATTTTTACCTTGCCAGCTCGGGGATTCGATCTTGCAACCTTCCGGTTACTCGTCCAACGCTCTATCCACTAGGCTACCTCCTGCTCCATGACATAATTTTCTGTAATTTCCCAAGCTGTTTAAAGGCACAGTCAACTTAGGGTATGTAAACGTCTGACCCACTGGAATTGTGATTAAGTGAAATAATCTGTCTGTAAACAATTGTTGGAAAAATTACTTGTGTCATGCACAAAGTAGTACTAACTGACTTGCCAAAACTATAGAACACCATCATGATGGTGGCAGCATCATGCTGTGGGTATGTTTTTCAGGGACTGGGAAACTGGTCAGAATTTGTCATGTCTTATTATGTCTGTTCCTGTCCTTTCTCTTCACTCTGTCTCTCTCTGCTGGTCTTATTAGGTTACCTTCTCTTTCTCTCCTTCTCCAGCTGTTCCTCATCTCCCCTAACTAGCTCGTTCACCCTTTCCCCACCTGTTCCCTTTTTTCCCTCTGATTAGGTCTCTGTTTCTCTCTCTGTTCCTGCTACTTTCGGTGTCAGATTCTCGTTTGTGTTTCTCATGCCAGAAGCAAGCTATCGTCTTGTTTGCTTCCTCCTAGTCCTATCCTGTCGGAGTCTGCCTGGCAGGTGCATCCTGTACACTTCTAACTGTCTTTCGTTTGCACTGTGTCCAGTTCATCATATGCTACGTGTGATCAGGTACCACCGTTCCTCTGTGACCCGCACCGACCCAGAGCGACCTGCAGCCTGTCGCCGCTACCCAGCTATTCATCAGAGGGACTTTATGTTTCATTTGTCGCCCTCTCTGCGGGTAGTCTATTGTGCCATTGACAACGTCGGAAGAGGATCTATGCCATTCCTGTTTTCTAATTAAAAGAACTCTGTTTCTGTTAAACCGCTTTTGGGTCTTCACTCAAGTGCATAACAGAATTGAAGGAATGATGGATGGTGCCAAATACAGAGATATTCTTGAGGGGAAACCTGTTTGTCTTCCAGAGATTTAAGACTGGGACGGAGGTTCACCTTCTAGCAGGACAATGACCCTAAGCATACTGCTAAAGCAACACTCGAGTGTTAAGGGGAAACATTCAAATGTCTTGGAATGGCGTATTCAAAGCCCAGACCTCAGTCCAATAGAGAAACTGTGACTTAAAGATTGCTGTACACCACAGAACCCATCCAACTTGAAGGAGCTGAAGCAGTTTTGCCTTGAAGAATGGACAAAAATCCTAGTGGCTAGATTTGCCAAGCTTATAGCTTACATACCCCAAGAGACTTGCAGCTGTAATTGCTCCAAAAGGTGGCTCTACAAAGTAGTGACTTTGGGGGGGGTGAATAGTTATGCATGTTTAAGTTCTGTTTTTTTGTCTTATTTCTTGTTTTTTACAAGAAAAAAATATTTTGCATCTTCAAAGTGGTAGGCATGTCGTGTAAATCAAATGATACAAACCCCACAAAAATGTGTTTTAATTCCAGGTTGTAAGGCAACAAAATAGGAAAAATGCCAAGGGGGGTGAATACTTTCGCAAGCCACTGTATGCTAAAAACAGAGAACACATAAAAACAACACATACAAAAACATTAGAACAGCACGTCATCATCACCATGCAGGGGATGATGTTTGTATGACCCCCAAGCTGGTGCAGCTTCTTTATCTTCAAGCCAAAGTTTTCATGCGTTTTGCAAGAACACGTTTCTTTGTCTGTAACTCTCTGGTGGCCAGTCCAAAATAGCTTAAGTTTAAATAATTGAGGCTTGGAAAGGTTGGCCTTATCAGACAGAAATCTTCTATGAAGATAGTGTCCGTTAAGGCTCTCTTACGGAATATCTGTCCCTTTTTCCGGATTTCTGCAGATTTCTCATTCATTACAGTGGAGACTTCATCTTGATGAAGGAAGCCGTTAACAAGTGTGCGCATTAGTCTTCTCTGGCTGTTATTGGGTAATGTTCTCTGATGACCTCTCTTCGTAGTTTTCTTCTGGACCTCTCTGCCTTCCATGTTGACAATTCCCTGCTTCCTCTTGGCCATCATCTGAAGTTTTTTCATTTTTTTCTTGAGTTTTTTTTTCGGTCCTCTCCAGAAGCTTCTCTTCTGTGTAACGCAACTTTGACCTACATTTTTATTGTGTTTTCTTTCTTCTGTTCCTCTTTTTTGGTGATTCCTTTGGGGTAGATATCTTCATTGGTCCTGGTGTCTGTAGAGATGTCTCTCTTCTTTCATAAGTTGAGATGATGGCAGGGACATTTACCTGCTGAGGTGAGAATGGCTGTTCTCTTGGGGAGGCTGTGTCTTCTTGAAGATTTTGAATAACTTCTTCATTTGCTTCTTGTTGAAGTGTATCATCTTCCTGTCTTTATGATGTCATGTCCAATACAGATTTGAGCTGTTTCTTTCTTCTGTAATACCTTTTCGAGTTTGACCGCCACAGTTTCTTTCTTCTTTTCATGTTGCTTCGTTGTCAGATCTTGAGTTTTCTTTATTTTACCATTTTGATTTAGTTTTTGATATCTGGAACTGGGAAGGAAGCATGACATGAAATGAGCATGTCTCAAAACATGGGAAAAATCTTACTGTTATGGACACCTCTTATAGTATAGACTGAATGGATTACAGACTGTGTGTGTGCGCGTATGCAGCCTACAGTAAGGACTGAATGGCTTACAGACTGTGTGTGTGTCTGTGTGTACACATCCTATAGTAGGGACTGAATGGCTTACAGACTGTGTGTGTGTGTGTGTGTGTGTCTGTGTGTACACATCCTATAGTAGGGACTGAATGGCTTACAGACTGTGTGTGTGTCTGTGTGTACACATCCTATAGTAGGGACTGAATGGCTTACAGACTGTGTGTGTGTGTGTGTGTGTGTGTGTGTGTGTGTCTGTGTGTACACATCCTATAGTAGGGACTGAATGGCTTACAGACTGTGTGTGTGTACACATCCTATAGTAGGGACTGAATATTTTACAGACTGTGTGTGTGTCTGTGTGGACACATCCTATAGTAGGGACTGAATATTTTACAGACTGTGTGTGTGTCTGTGTGTACACATCTTATAGTAGGGACTGAATGGCTTACAGACCGTGTGTGTGTCTGTGTGTACACATCCTATAGTAGGGACTGAATGGCTTACATACTGTGTGTCTGTGTGTACACATCCTATAGTAGGGACTGAATGTCTTACAGACCGTGTGTGTGTCTGTGTGTACACATCCTATAGTAGGGACTGAATATCTTATAGACCGTGTGTGGACATCCTATAGTACAAACTAAATGGCTTACTGATTGTGTGTGTGTGTGTGTGTGTGGTGGACGTGGGACATCCTATAGACACTGTATGAGGGCTTAAGCTTTCTATAGACTATATATATGCTAACTACTCTTGCTGTAACCTCTCCAACCCCTGACCTCTCTCTCTCCTTCCTTATATACTCTTCCAGCAGTTCTGTGTTGGAGTGAACTTTTTCTCTGAATTTTGTCAGCCTAGCCTTCGCTAAAGCTTTATTTTTGTCCCTTGCTGACTGTTTGCAATTAAACAAGACAAAGAAAAATATCAACAGTTAGTAAATAATATTTTAATTAATAGTTAATTGTATATATAAATATTTAAAAAATATAGTCTGTGATTCAATTCTCATTACCGAAACAGAAGTTCTCTCTACCGCAACTGGCCTTAAATTGCAGCGGTAAGTGAGAATGGTGTTGCTGAGGTTGAGGAACCTTAGCATGTTTTGCTAACAATAGAGAGGACATGATGACTGAGCAAATGTTTGCTTAATGTACATAATTAGATATTAATATAGTATATTTTCATAGAAAATGTTAAATCTAACATTTTTCTAAATGTGGAAACCTACCTGTATCGGTAATGATAATTAATACTGTCGTGTACGCAGTCTGACAAGAGAATGTTTAACTTTTAACTGGAGAAATATAAAGAGATCTGCTTCCCTGGTAGCCATATTGAAGGTACTGGCAGATGTGTTGCTTCATTCAAAATCACATTTTGTTTAAAATTCTGTGTGTGTAAACAGTCCTTAAAAAAATGTTGCGGAGGGTGAGAACATCAGTCATAGACACTTCATTTTCCCACAATCTTTTTCATTATTATTATACATGAATATTCAGTTAATATTATTTCTGTCAATTGAAAACATTTGTAGAACATCCATTAATTTTTTTCAGAATATTTTCATTTGACTCTTTTTAAATTACAACATAACATACATCCAGACAGAGCTGGACGGTAATGAGTTTTTCAGCAGAATATGCAATAAAATACAAAAATAATTCATTCCTATGTTGAAATGACACTTTGTGCAAAGCAGAGAACACATCTTTATTATGATATTTTGTTATAATACTAAATTACATGTTTTCTATTTAAACTCATTACTGCCATGGTATTTGAATGGTTTCATGAGAATGACCCAATAAAGCTACAACAGAGCCTGGGTCTTCAATGGTGAAGTCAGTTACCACTGAGTGCCTATTTCCAGAAATTAGTCCCCAAGTAGCCTGAGTGGGAGAAGGCTGCAAGCTAAGTGGTACACCGGAACATGACTGCTAATGCGTTTCAATGGGAGAGATGATGCAGGGCAGCTGAGAGAATTGAAACCTGAGTGCAAGGAGTGAAACCTGAGTGCAAGAACGAACTGGCTGACTAAAATTATGACCTGTGAAGATGGAAAGATTGCATATAGACAAATCTTGGGACTTCCAAACAATCTTTGGAACGGTGTGAAAACAGTAGACCTAGAAACTATGGCCATGTTATTTATGGTCTAGTGTTTACTCCAAGTACCATCCACAGTAGTGGATGCTGAATGAAATGAGAAGGGCTGGTTAGCCTAAAGATATTATTCAGCAGACATCTGATCCAAAATGCTTGACAGTTAATGTTTCCTTGGCCCACGAAGGAATATTCATTCTTTCCACATTTCCCTTTACAGGAAATTAATTATACAGGAAACAGTAGCCTTCGGTGTTCCTCAAGGTTCTGTTTCAGGATCTCTCACACCTGGTAAATTGCGACTGTAGCTAGAAAGTTTCCTCCATCAATGTGTTGCATCAACATGCGTTACACAGCATCATTCAAATAAACAAATAAATGTACTTTGTTTGGGGAACAACAAATACATTCTAAAAGTCCCGGTCAAAAACTCTTTACCTTCATCATGGTACACCATCCCGATGGTTCCTCCGGTATGGATGACCAAGAGTCGCACTTTAGGGTGTGAAGCTGGAGCCAGACATGACTTTATACATTCCGCCATGATGACTAGACATCTGATGGCAGGGGAAGAATGCATATCAAACTAAGGGATGTTCTTAAAGTGACAGACCGCTACCAATGATGGCGATGTGAAGTGCCAAAACGCAATTTACAGATAAACGTAGCGATATCAAATCTGTAATGTTACTAATCTGCTTGATTTGATTATAAACCTAAGCAAATAATGATTCACAATGATAATATTGCCCAAAATGTTTTTCCAAGTTAAAATAATCCACATGCAATGCAATGATGGACTCACCAGAAGATAGAAATTATAGCTATAGTGTACAGTGTAGAGATACGTGTAGAGGACGTACGTTAATGGCTATTCGTCAATAGCCTCCAAGGATCATTTCAAAGGAGTGCCGTTTTCGACCAATAAAAAAAAATGGTAGGCCTATCCTTGTTGGTAAAAACATGTGATCATTTAGAGAGTAATTAACCCTTGTGTGGTTTTCATGTTTTTGTTATTCACCCAATGTACACGGGGGTCTGATGGACTCATGACATAATTGGGTTTTTAAAACAATACAGACATAATAATTTACGTAAAAATACATAATACTTAATACCTAGTTGTTAACTTATATCAATTACAAGCAATATAGACAGCATACGTGGTTAATATTTGCCATTTACCTCTGCAAGATCACATTTATCAATGAAAGTGCTATTCGTTTTTTGGGATAAATTGTGAGGTCTTACCAATGCCTTGCCCAGCTCCTAGAGAGAGAGCTGTCTCCTCTGGAGCTTCCCTCTGTTCCAATCTGGGTTAAACGCCATCCAGAGGACAAACACGTTGTACGCCGAGATGTCCAATATGTTGAGGAATATCACAAGTGGCCAACATAGGGTCCTTTTTTTTTTGCATTTTTCCTTTCTTTGGCACGTAGGACACT
The DNA here is from genome assembly GCF_036934945.1 of Oncorhynchus masou masou. NCBI lineage: Eukaryota > Metazoa > Chordata > Actinopteri > Salmoniformes > Salmonidae > Oncorhynchus > Oncorhynchus masou. The sequence continues at coordinate 33,167,621 of NC_088232.1, forward strand.
TGGGACGTGTTGCCTTGAACACAAACTTAAAGGCCTATTCCTTGTATTCAGCAGCTGAGGTGGGAGCTCTGGCTTGTTTTTTCGTACTGTTCCTACCATCGTCAGCCTCCTCCTTGAGGAGCTCTTGTCCCAGCTTGCGCAAACTAAAATGTTTCATTGCATGTGATGTGGCAACATCCAGGACAACCCGCATCCCTTGGTTCTTCTCAGGGGCTCCTCCATCTGGCTTCCGCGTATATACTTGCAAGTTCCACACAAATGATGAAGCAGCATCACAGGCAGCCCAGAACTTGATTCCATATTTTGCGGGTTTAGACAGTATGTACTGCCTGAAGGGGCAGAAGCTGCTCATCAACAGTAATGTTGGGCCCTGGGTTGTCAAACAGGGGAATGCGGTCCACCCACTTGTCCCACACTGACCTGATTGCAGCTAACTTGTCTCTCTGCCGCCGAGCTGGTCTGTTGTCTCGGTTAACGAAGCAGATAGTAACATTGTGCAGGTTCCTGCAAGACATTGTGTAGTTTCACATACTGTACTACAAAGGGTAAAGAGTGCGAGAAAAGCGGGAGACAGGCAGACAGGTTCTTGGTGCTATATTGAAACAGCAGGCCCAGGGAGGAGGAAGACCGAGTGAAGGCACACAGCAAACCTTTTTGTTTCATTTTTACCTACACACACACTTTTACTACCCGCAGGTCCGTCCAGTGGACCTGAACACCACATATGTAATATAAATGTATAGGGGGGTGCACAGTGTGTACTCAATTGAAAATGTGTTATTTTACATGTTCTTCACAGAAAATGAGCCAAGGCCAATGAGTCTCCGGTTGTAAAAATAATTAATTGTATTATTGTTCTTTAAGTAAACATTGAAAATGGGTCCCACAGACCGAACACCACACAAGGGTTAAAGGCTCTAATTTTATAATTTGTAATTTTGCTTTTTATTAGTTTCCATGGTTCTCATCTGTAATCCTGACAGTGGAGACATAAGTCTGGCACAAAAATCAAGGTCTCTGGCTACATCAGATACATTAGAAACCAGAATGGTTGACATTTCATTTTGTATGTAGTTCACAAATAGCCACTTCTGCCTCTCAATTGTGTCATTCTGCCTTGCCCAAAACCTTCTTTTTAACTTCTTATTTATATTTCTGCAGTATATTTTTCCTCCTACCACAGCATGTATTGATATGTTCAATAATTATATTACTGTTAATATATTTTCAATGCTATCATAATGTTTGGTGTTTTTACTACTACAGTCGTTTCTAAACTTTCTGTTTCTATTTAATTCTTCCCGCTACTAAAACGTCATCGTCCTTGGAATGGACATTCCGTTATTTGCCAGTAGATTGTGCAAAATTACACAATGCAATTAAACAGGATAATACAGTTTTTTACAAACACTTACACACAGTGAAACCATTAACTCATGTACCTGATCTTCAGACCAAGTCTGCAAAACCGCAAGCACGTTATCTGCTTTACACTCAGTTTGCAATTGTAAAACACACTTTTTGCAAAACACTAAACAGAGTCTCTACATTAGACACATCATTCAAAACTAACAGGTCTTTGGAAAACACTGCCATACCAAATGCCACACTCATTCACCGATTACCTACACCCAGTGCTGACATGTGAAATCACTAATTTCTTCACTTAGAAATCAGAGCTTGAGCACCATAAATAGGCTTCAGGTTGGCTTTCTTGGTTTCGACAACAATGGAGGCCAATTTTGGAGAGAGTTGGTGGAAGAGGAGTGAGAATAAGATGGAGACGAGGACAAGGACATGGAGCAGCACAAGCCAATTTGTTTATCTTCTACTCTATTTGTTTTGTCACTGTTCATCCCAAAATCTGGATGAAAATACAATGTTTTGAGAAAGAAATACATTTTGTTTCCCCCTTGCATTTCTGTTGACAGTGTAAATATATGCGGAATATGCACACATACTTTATATATTTGTGCACATACATGTACAGTTGAAGTCGGAGGTTTGCATACACCTTAGCCAAATACATTTAAACTCAGTTGTTACGCCCTGGTCGAAGTATATTGTGTTTGTCTGCATTTATTTGGTCAGGCCAGGGTGTGACATGGGTTTATTGTGGTGTGTTTTGTCTTGGGGTTTTTGTTAGGTATTGGGTTTGTGGCTTAGTGGGGGTATCTAGCAAAGTCTATGGCTGTCTGGAGTGGTTCTCAATCAGAGGCAGGTGTTTTTCGTTCTCTGATTGGGAACCATATTTAGGCAGCCATATTCTTTGAATGTGTCGTGGGTGATTGTTCCTGTCTCCGTGTTTGTTGTCACCAGATAGGCTGTATAGGTTTTTCACGTTCCGTTTGTTGTTTTTGTATTTGTTCGTTTTCATCGTCATTAAACATGTCTCAGAAATACCACGCTGCATTTTGGTCCGCTTCTCTTCCACCAGACGAAAGCCGTTACATCAGTTTTACACAATTCCTGACAAATAATCAGAGTACAAATTCCCTGTTTTAGGTCAGTTAGGATCACCACTTTATTTTAAGAATGTGAAATGTCAGAATAATAGTAGAGAGAATGATTTATTACAGATTTGATTTCTTTCATCACATTCTCTGTGGGTCAGTAGTTTACATACACTCAATTAGAATTTGGTAGCGTTGCCTTTAAATTATTTAACTTGCGTCAAACGTTTAGGGTAGCCTTCCACAAGCTTGGGTGAATTTTGGCCCATTCCTCCTGACAGAGCTGGTGTAACTGAGTCAGGTTCGTAGGCCTCCTTGTTCACACACGGGTTGTGCTGTGGCCGAGATCTTTGTGGGCTATACTCGGCCTTGTCTCAGGACGGTAAATTGGTGGTTGAAGATATCCCTCTAGTGATGTGGGGGCTGTGCTTTGGCAAAGTGGGTGGGGTTATATTCTGCCTGTTTGACCCTGTCCGGGGGTATCGTCGGACGGGGCAACAGTGTCTCTCGACCCCTCCTGTCTCAGCCTCTAATAGTTATGATGCAGTAGTTTATGTCGGGGGGCTAGGGTCAGACTCTTATATCTGAAGTATTTCTCCTGTCTTATCTGGTGTCCTGTATGAATTTAAGTATGCTCTCTCTAATTCTCTCTGTATTTCTCTCTCTTTTCTTTCCTTCTCTCGCTCTCTCGGAGGACCTGATCCCTAGGACCATGCCTCAGGACTACCTGGCTTGATGACTCCTTGCTGTCCCCAGTCCACCTGGCCGTGCTGCTGCTCCAGTTTCAACTGTTCTGCCTGCGACTATGGAACCCTGACCTGTTCACCGGACGTGCTACCTGTCCCAGACCTGTTTCAACTCTCTAGAGACAGTAGAAGCGGTGGAGATACTCTGAATGATCGGCTATGGAAAGCCAACTGACATTTACTCCTGAGGTGCTGACCTGTTGCACCCTCGACAACCGCTGTGATTACTATTATTTGACCCTGCAGGTCATCTATGAACATTTGAACATCTTGGCCATGTTATGTTATAATCTCCACCTGGCCCAGCCAGAAGAGGACTGGCCACCCCTCATAGCCTGGTTCCTCTCTAGGTTCTGGCCTTTCTATGCAGTTTTTCCTAGCCACCATGCTTATACACCAGCATTGCTTGCTGTTTGGGGTTTTAGGCTGGGTTTCTGTATAGAACTTTGTGACATCAGCTGATGTAAGAAGGGCTTTATAAATAATTTTGAATGATTTTTTCTTCCTGAGCGGTATGACAGCTGCTTGGTCCCATGGTGTTTATACTTGCGTACTATTGTTTGTACAGATGAATGTGGTACCTTCTGGCATTGGGAAATTGCTCCCAAGGATGAACCAGACTTGTGGGGGTCTACTATTTTTTTCTGAAGTCTTGGATGATTAATTTTGATTTTCCCATGATGTCAAGCAAAGAGGCACTGAGTTTGAAGGTATGCCTTGAAATACATCCACAGGCACACCTCCAATTGACTCAAATGATGTTAATTAGCCTAACAGAAGCTTCTAAAGCCATGACATAATTTTCTGGAATTTTCCAAGCTTTTTAAAAGAACAGTCAACTTAGTGTATGTAAACTTCTGACCAACTGGTATTGTGATACAGTGAATTATAAGTGATATAACCTGTCTGTAAACAATTGATGGAAAAATTACTTGTGTCATGCACAAAGTAGATTTCCTAACTGACTTGCCAAAACTATAGTTTGTTAACAAGAAATTTGTGGAGTGGTTGAAAAACGAGTTTTAATGACTCCATCGAAAATGTATGTAAACTTCCGATTTCAACTGTAAAGTACCTATGTGGGGGTGTAGGCTATGGTGCTTGTTTGACTGACCTGTACCCTTGTTGCAGTCATTACACAATACCTACTTATCTCTTCTAGCCATCAGAACAATCCTGCATAAACTGACTGTCCCTGGCTGTAGGAATAACAGACATACAGTACACACACATAGACCCACACACACACACACACACAGACCCACACACAAAGACATTTATAAACATACACAATGGAAGTGACTGGAATCGAAAACAATTTCAACCAATGAATATATTGGTCAACTTACAATGCTCTTAAATTTAACACAGTGAGAATACAAACAGGGAATTCAAGGAATACCTAGGATAGGATAAGTAATCCTTCTCACCCCCCCCCTTAAATGATTTAGATGCACTATTGTAAAGTGGCTGTTCCACTGGATGTCAGAAGGTGAATTCACCAATTTGTAAGTCGCTCTGGAAAAGAGCGTCTGCTAAATGACTTAAATGTAAATGTAAAATGAGTAGAAGTGAAACATGAAGGAATGTTTCTAAAGGACATTCTTTCTTTCTACAGTGCGTTTCATCAACTATAAACTTTGCTTGACAAGGAGCTTCAGGGATGCAAGCTTTGGAAGCAGAGTATCGATACACCAGCTTGTATACCTAACAAACAATGGTTTTCCTTCCCTGAGCCCTTTTTTCTCCTTCAAGGTTTGGGTGATAGAGGTAGGAAGGGAGGATACTCATTTCAACCACCATATCAAGTAACTGTCAGCATGTCTAAACCAGGAGTTTCAGATGCTGTTGCCTGGTCATCGCTGAGGAATTAAAGCCCTTGTGGGTCACAATACCGCTGGGCTTTAGGGCCTATAGAAACCAAACAGCCCATTGTTGTCACTGAGAACTTGTCTGCACTACCTCCTCCCAATCCATCACACGGCACTGACCAAATATTAAATGTTGACAGCTCCTCTGATTACGGGAGAGGGGAAATTAGTGCTTTCAACCTGAGGTTAGCCTTTAAGTGATCATCTTTCTACCTGTTATACCTTACCTTGCCTTTGTCCAGCCAAATAAAATATAGTGTGTAATGTCTGCTGTAGTCATCTAGACTGTCTGCCATTTGTGACCCGATTCAGGAAACTAGGCGTATGTCGCAAGTCACGACTTCACAGGAGAGCCGTTTGAACGTAAAAATATTTGTTTATCAAATTGCGGGTTTTTTGGCATTAATGCCTTCTCGAACATGTAAACTTTCATTAACAACAAACGTGTATGCCATCTGTAAATACAAATAAAATTGTTTAATTACCAGCCTTGTTCGTTACGCCACGAAGGCAGCAACCTTCCCACGATTGGCTGAGATAATGAGTGGGCTGGACATGCCGAGAAAGGAGTTCAGATTGGTCTGCCATATAGAAGGCTTCTGTCTATTTGAGCTGGTCAGTCTGTATTGGTAATCCTGTTGAATGCGACTTTTAAAAAAATGTATTGTGTAGTGGAGCAGCATAAGTGTTGCTCTCCACTTTCTGGAGGATCAAGATTTGAAATCAGTGAAATTAGAGTATGATTGCTAAAGAGATGGAGAAAACACCCATGTCTGGATTACATCTTCAAACTAAGGGCAACCGTGGCATGGCATTCATGACAGGGAGACGCGTCCATCACACATGATGATGTATACAGGTAAGATAATATAACATTAGCTAGCTACATTTTCAGATATTAGACATTTCTAATTTTGACAAAGTGGCTTCTGTTGAAGATAAAGTGTACTGTTAGCTAGCTAGCTAACGTTAGCTGGCTGGCTCCCTAGCTGACGCTATTATTCGTATACCAGAGCTGTTTGCTTTGCTAGTTAGAGCCTAATGTTAGCTAGCTAACAGTAAATCTGGTTGGTTAGCTCCCAGCATATTCATGCAGGGTAGTAACGACATGATTTGGCACTGTGTTAATTGTTGTTTAACTAGCTTGTTAGCTGGCTGGCTCGTTAGGTTACGTGGCGTGTGGTGTTACGTTTACCTAGCTAGCTACATGTCTTAAGCTAAAGTGTACAACACTCTTGAATATGGCCTGTGTCAGTAAATGTATGCAAAAAAGAGTAATGAAATTGTTGCCAGCAGAGATGGTAAGGCTGTTTTCCATAGGTAAACAAATCATTGGCCAGTGTCAAGTGTGCGCTCTTAACGCTCTAAGCAAAATTAGCTGGGTGGGGATAAAGCTGAAGAGGGTGTGAACGATGCTGAATGGGTGTAGACAAAGAAGAGCTCTTCACTAGATACCAACCGTCACGCCTACTCCCGCTACCCCTCTCTGGCGCTCGAGGGTGCCAGGCTGCCCATCATTACGCACACCTGTCACCGTCGTCACGCACTTCATTGGACTCACCTGGACTCCATCACTTTATTGATTGCCTCCTCTGTCTTTGCCTCAATTTGATGCCTTTGTCAGCATTAATGTCGTTGGGTTTCCCCTGTCCAGACACTGTCCGTGTTTTGTTTCATGGCTGTTATTTATTAAATATTCACTCCCTGTACCTGCTTCTCGTCTCCCAGTGTCTGTCCTCACAAAAACATGAAAATGCCATTTTCTCAAAAGTGAGTTTACAAGTGTCTTACTTTCAAAGCAACTTTCAAAGTAACTTTCCAATTGTTCCACAAGAATGCAGTGTATGATATAATTTTGTAGCTCTGAGTCTCTACTTTTATCCAATGGTAAACACCATTTCAAATTTTGCTACATAAGACAAGTCATATTTACCATTTGAAGTTGTTAGTTTTTAATGATATTAACCAGGTGAATGCCTTTGATTGGGGGTGAGAACCAATTCTGCAGAACCTTAGTGTCTCCACTAATGCTGCCTCTTAACTTATTTGGGGTAGGGGGCAGAATTGGGTAGCTTGGATGAAAAACATGCCCAAATTAAGCTGCCTGCTACTCAGCCGTAAAAGCTAGAATATGCATAGAATTAGTACATTTGGAATAGAAAACACTCTGAAGTTTCTAAAACCATTTGAATGATGTCTGTGACTATAACAAAACTCATATGGCAGACAAAAATCTGAGAAAAAATCCAACCAGGAAGTGAGAAATCTGAGGTTTGTAGTTTTTCAACTCAGCCCCCATTGGAGATGGGTGATATTAGTTGTGTTTCACTTCCCAAGGCTTCCACTAGATGTCAACAGTATTTAGAACCTGTTTTGAGGATTCTACTCTAAAAGAGGGGCTCATAAAGGCTCTTTGAGTGAGTGGTCTGGCAGAGTGCCACAGCCTCGGTCTGGCACGCTCATGTGAAAGGTAGCTACGTTCCACATAATTTGTACAGACAAAGGAATTGTCCGGTTGGAACATTAATGAAGTTTTATGTTAAAAATATCCTAAAGATTGATTCCATACTTAGTTTGGCATGTTTCTACGGGCTGTAACGGAACTTTTCATCTGACGCGACCTGAACGCGCTTTTGGATTTGTTTACCAAACGACCTAACATAAGAAGATATTTGGACATAACTGATGGACATTATCGAACAAATCAAACATTTATGATGGAACAGGGATTCCTGGGAGTGCATTCTGATGAACATCATCAAAGGTAAGTGAATATTTAAAATGCTATTTCTGCGTAATGTTGACTACCCAATATGGCGGGTATCTTTTTGGCTGCTTTGTTGTCTAAAGGCTGTGCTCAGATTATTGCATGGTTTGCTTTCTTTGTAAAAAAAAATTGAAATCTGACACAGCGGTTGCATTAAGGAGAAGTTTATCTAAAGTTCCATGTATAATAGTTGTATCATTATCAATGTTTATTATGAGTATTTCTGTAAATTGATGTGGCTCTCTGCAATATCACCGCATGTTTAGAACTACTGAACGTAACGCGCCAATGTAAACTCAGATTTTTTTATATAAATATGAACTTGCGTCCCACTTGGGCAAGAGCCAGGGAAAATGCAGCCCTGAAAATAAAAAATAAATGATATAAAAATCAAACTTTCATTAAATCACATGTAAGATACTTAATTAAAGCTACACTCGTTGTGAATCCAGTCAACATGTCAGATTTTTAAAAGGCTTTTCGGCGAAAGCATAAGAAGCTATTATCTGATGATAGCACAACAGTAAACAAAGAGGCGCTACACAAAATGCAGAAATAAAATATAAAACATGCCTTACCTTTGACGAGCTTCTTTTGTTGGCACTCCAATATGTCCCATAAACATCACAATTGGTCCTTTTGTTCGATTAATTCCGTCCATATATATCCAAAATGTCAATTTAATTTAGTTTGATCCAGAAAAAAACAGCTTCCAAAATGCGCAATGTCACTACAAAATATTTCAAAAGTTGCCTATAAACTTTGCCAAAATATTTCAAACTACTTTTGTAATACAACCTTAGGTATTTTCAAAACGTTAATAATCGATCAGATGACGAGAGGAAACTAACGCTACTTTTCAAGTCTAACGCAACTCTCAATAGTGTTACCCATTTCCTAGATGGCCGGACTTCTTCATTGCACAAAGGAATAACCTCAACCAAATTCCAAAGACATCCAGTGGAAGCGGTAGGAACTGAAAACAAGTTCCTAAGAAATATCGTTTTCCAATGAGAACTTACTGAACAGATAGAGACCTCAAAAAAACACAATTCTGAACAGTTAGTCCTCGGGGTTTTGCCTGCTACATAAGTTCTCTTATACTCACAGACATGATTCAAACAGTTTTAGAAACTTCAGAGTGTTTTCTATCCAAATCTACTATTAATATGCATATCTTATATTTCTGGCATGAGTACCAGGAAGTTGAAATTGGGCACGCTATTTATCCAAATGTGAAAATGCTGCCCCCTATACCTTAAAACCTGTTATGGCTGCATCCCTTTGTTCTCAATTTCTGCCTGAAGACATACCCAAATCTAACTGCCTGTAGCTCAGCCCCAGAGGCAAGGATATGTATATTCTTGGTATCATTTGAATGGAAACATTCTGAAGTTTGTGTAAAAGTTAATTGAATGTAGGAGAATATAACACAGTAGATCTGGTGGAAGAAAAGAGAAAGAAAGAGCATACGTTTTCTGTTTTTTTATTGTTGTAGTATCATCTTTCACATGTACTAGAATAGCCACACAGTCAGATTGGATGCTGGAGATAATTTTGATGGATAACACAAGAGGGCAACTGTAAGTGTGCAAAGTTTCAGACTGATAACTTCAGGAATGGGTGAGCTACATGACATTTAGCATGAAGTCACCCAGGTGTCCCACACAAGTTGCCCAAATGTACCCAAGTGGCCAAATTGTTGATATATATACAGATATATACAGCAGTGCAAATAATTATATACAACACATCAAAAAGCAATTCTAACACACACACAACATTTTTTTTAACAAAAATATTAGAAAATAAATATAGAAAAAAAAAACAGTACACCCCTTGGAAATCCTCGTCACAGTATTTTGCTGCCTGTGCCCTGTCCCATAGCAGTCTCTTTCTGATGTAAAGCAGAGGCAAACTGAACAAGTGGTGCAGTTCATGTGACACAGAACACAACGACGCCTCCATGCTGTGCCCTTTTGGCCCTGAGGCACAGTCATGCCTGCAGTAATGAACTGTGGCATATGAACACCACTGGGGGCACAGGTCGAGTGGGCAGCTTGGCACCGGGGCCTCACAGTCGGAGTTGCTATCACTGTGAAAGAAAACATAAAAAATATTTGTATTGTATTAGCCTTTTATCATCACATAAAATAAACAGATATGTATTGATTGTATAGAGCAGAGGGAACAGTCACTAAGGTGTTCCATTAAACTCTGGCCATTGTTTATATATATATATATATATATATATATACACACAAACACACACACCCAAACAAACCAACACACACACACAAAACAAACTACACATTTCATTGCAAAAAAAAAATATATATTTATATTTCATAAAACGGCATTAGCACTTACCCGTCCAGAAGTACGTCCTGTCCTTGCAGAAAGAGCTCCTCAGTTTGTTTGAATCATAACACTCCAAGATTCCTCAAACAAAAAATCTGTCTCACTTTCACTTTAGAGTTTGACTTCGCTTTACATGATGTAATTTGCCAGGATATATTCAATGAAATCGTTGAAACTACAGCTTTCCGAAATACAGCTGCACGTAAAAAGCCTAACAGCAACTGCTCTGATCGTCAAGGCGAAAATGGAGTTCCCTGCGCGTGCGATTACAACCAAGGAATTGTGGTCCAACCCCAAACCATTACATACTGGCGTTTACCTCAGCTCATTGGCGATCTACCCAGCTAGATTTCAAGAAGATCAGTGGTCATTGGGCAGAAATATAGTCAATCAATGAAGCTTCGCTACAATTATTGGTGCGTAAGGTAGTCATTTATCGTTGTCTTCAAATCAGCTCACTTCGGTCAATACTACCCGCAAGTTATTTGGCTGTGTTGCAAACATCCAGAGGAATGCACTGAAACCCACCATGACTATATAAACGATTGTTTACATGGGCGAATCACGCCAAATGCTCCGTAAAAAAATGATAGCGATGGAATTCACGGCACAAATAGTTTAGAAAATGTTTAGATTTAGGCTATAAAAATGTATTTTATCAAAGAAAACGGCACTTCATTTGATCAATGGGATACTCAGGAAGAGAAATAAGAGCAAGATATCAGAATGTAAGTCATAATTTTACCTTCAGATGTGAATGTCTAAAAACTGTCATGGCGGAAAATGTTTCTGTTCTTGTTTGCTCTTCTCAAACAAAAGCATGGGATTTGTTCTCTGTAATAGCTATTTTAAATTGGAAAATGTAGTTTGATTACCAAGATTCTAATCTTTTGAAGGGTGTAAGACACTTGCATTTTCAAGAATGTTTAATGTTATGAAATTGTATTGTTAGTTGTCACTCCGAAATGTCCCCTGATGTTGGTCCCTGTACGGGGATCGCAGCCATAACAGGATTTAAGAAGTTAACAAAGTCACTCCTTTGGTTAATACTAGATGGGAAAAGGGAGTCCTCTTCTCCTGTAATTTACAACAGGTTGTGAACTGTCATCCACCCAGCAGCCCCCCCTCCCCCCTCTGTGGGTGAGAGAGGGCCTGGCTACTGTCATCCACCACCAACATAATCTGATCCATTCTGAGCCTCACAGGACAGTCATGATAGGGGAAAGCCCTCAGATAAACAACCTCTACTCTTGCATGACAAGTACAGCAAAACTCTGTCGCTCTGATGCCAGGAGCACCAACAACGCAGTACAGCAATTTTTCCACCACACATCACCTGGCCCTCATCCACCAAAGGAAATCTGTGAAAGCCATCCATCCACGACCACATCCAGTCCAGAGGCTCCAGGTGGGCAGCACAGGCCCAACAGGTCAATGGAGCCCTTTCTCCTGCAGCTGGAGAAATTGATTCCATGAGGCAAGGACAATAAGAGCTCTTTACCATCTTAGAATTAGTGCCCAATTTAGCAATCAACATGTGCATAATGGGAGAAGGAACAGGCAGAACTCATCCCAACCCCTCTACACCCGGAGAAGACCACACAGGTAACTGAGAGGGGAGAACTCAGTTCCCATGGAGGACTGGCAGGTGGGATAGTGTGTCTGTTGGGGAAGGGGGGACTTAACTGATACTTAAATATATACAGTAGAGATCTGATATGAGTTAGACCACACATACAGAATAACTGAAGTTCAATTCCTCCAAAAAGTTTTCCCCCATCCTATATCTCCCTATCCCAAAAGAAATTAGGTGTTGAGGGGATTCAGAGGAGGCTGGCTGATTTTTAATCCAAGCTAAGCATGAGACCGTCCCTCCAACACGACAACAAAGGAGAAGAAACCCTGGGGAAAACTCACACAGAAGCGACAACAACAAAAATTCTGAGGGCCTATATTTAACAATGATTGGAATTCTGAGGCGAGCCATACAGGAACACTTTCAATGCATGGCGAAGGTCAATTGGGGCTTATTTTCTCCCCTCCACCCCTCTCTCCTCGACAATAAATAGATGAGCCACTTCCAAAGACCGGCCTTTTAGTCTCAGAGGCTGAGTTCACACATCCATGAACAGCGTGTGGCTGTGAGCAGAGAAATAAGACTTCACAGGAAGTGGGAACGGAGACGTTATAATCGGAGTCATTACCACACAGCCTCTCATGAGGCTCTCCAGTATCTACAGAGGAGAAGGACTTGATATGTATTACCTCTACAACCAACCAGAGGACAAATGCAGCTCTATAAGGTGTGCTGGTATGGGAAGTTATAGCCACATCTAGAGCTGTTGCGGTGACAGTATTACCGCCACACCAGCGGGCACGAGTCATGAATGCAGTCAAATTCAACATTACTGTTGTCATGGAGAGAGAGAGAGTCATTTCTTCAAAACAATCATCTTTATTTAATATTGATTAATTATTGCAATAATGACGCTGTCGACCCCACACTCGAGTGTTGGACCGAGAGCCTTTACAATAATGAAAAAACAGAGGTCTTATATAGTAGGCCTAAAAATGCTTAGTCATGGCTGATTCCACCCCTCCCATGCAGATCGGGGCATCATAAGCCACCTTGGGTTCATCTTGTTTTACCCCCAACACAGTTTAGTTTCCCAGATGCAAGGAAGATTAGAAAACAATGAGGGGTTTTGTTCTACTCCTCCAGGCTATCTCCATCTTGAGTCACATCTTGTCTATGGAATGCAGGCTGTAGGTTATCACCAAGCCATAAATAAATTGTCAGTTCAAGCCCCAGAGCCCCAAATTAGTCCCACAGACACAGATGAGAGGGTACTCATCAAAGCGAGTTGATGCATAAACAATACTATAACATGATCTTGTAATTTTTCAACCATACCATTTAATGATGTTAATTAGGGTTCTCCATACTTCTAAAGCTGCTGCTGGTCATTAATAGCCTACAAAACATGCTATCTCCCTGGTACTCAGCACTTGATTGTCCCTCTAATCACTCTGACATCAATCCAAATATATTTGAAAATCGAATCAAACACTTAATGAGAGCCCATGAGCTCATGTTGCGCAACATTTCTATAGGCTATGCAATTGCACAAGAAAACAGAGTGATGGCTGCTAAATAAAAAGACGAGGATCCCATCAGCTTTCTATAGGCTAGGCCTACTATATTTTTCTCAGGTTTCCTAATATTAAGCACATTGCTTATATTTACAACAAGAGTATAGCCAATGATAAGACAAAGTATTTTTTCAACTGCCCCTGTTTCGATACAAGTGTATGATAATGGTCTATTCTAAATCAAAACAGATGTCACACATATATTATTTCGTATATGTAAAGACCTGATTAAATCAAGAATAGTCTGATGGGTGACAATATTAGCCTATCACTTGTAGTGCTGGGCGATATGACGATATATATCATGTGACGATAGAAATGTTTCTATTGTTTCATTATGCTCTATTACACTCTTGATGGCAATATTTTATGTCAATTGGACGAATCTTTGCGTTTGTGTAGAAGAAAATTTGCAACACAAACAAACACGGAGGAGAGTGAACGTGACACAGAGCACGGAGACACAGAGCTCGTAATTAAAAGAGGGGCTACTTTGGTCGCATGGACTTGGTTTGGGTATGAAAAGTCTGACATGGACCAGAAAACCATCCTCTGCTAAATATGCAGCAGGCCGGTCCCTCCAACAGGTCCAAACACCACTAAACTTTTACCACCTACGCAAGAATCATGTGAAACAGTACAGAGAGTCTATGGAGACACAAAAAAGTACAGTCGAGTGCTCAAAACAAACCCTTGACTCAGATGTTGCAAGAGGCTTTTGCCGGCGGCACACTATATGGTAAAGAATCACGAAGATGGAAGGAGATAAGAGCTGCCATGACAACTAACATCTGCAAAGGCATGGCCCCAATATACACGTTCGAGAAAAGGGGTTTTCGTGTCTTGGTGCTAACACTCGACCCAAGGTACCAAATGCAAATTGATATGTGACACATTAATGCCAAAATAACATGGAGAACAGGCAAGCCCCCCCCCCCCCAAAAATAATAATATATATATATATACATATATATACAGTTGAAGTCGGAAGTTTACATACACCTTAGCCAAATACATTTAAACTCAGTTTTTCACAATTCCTGACATTTAATCATGTAAAAATTCCCTGTTTTAGGTCAGTTAGGATAGCCACTCCAATACCTTGACTTTGTTGTCCTTAATCCATTTTTCCACAACTTTGGAAGTATGCTTGGGGTCATTGTCCATTTGGAAGACTCATTTGCGACCAAGCTTTAACTTCCTGACTGATGTCTTGAGATGATGCTTCAATATATCCACATAATTTTCCATCCTCATGATGCCATTTATTTTGTGAAGCACACCAGTCCCTCCTGCAGCAAAGCACCCCCACAACCTGATGCTGCCACCCGCGTGCTTCACGGTTGGTATGGTGTTCTTCGGCTTGCAAGCATCTCCCTTTTCCCTCCAAACATAACGATGGTCATTATGGGCAAACGGTTCTATTTTTGTGTCATCAGACCATGATTTCAGTTTAGAAGGATTTCACAAGGATTTCAGTTTAGAATAAATTGCACTCTATACTAAGCATTTTATAAAGTACATCTAAAGGCACAGCATTCTACCCATCAAGTGCCTAGCATAAAGTACAGCATTCTACCATGTGCTTCCAATGATCACTGATAATACTCTTAATGCAAACTGAGTGAATTGCTCCACATGCATCATATACTGTGGTACATACAAAGCAAACAGATATAGTGCTGCCCGTTCTAGGCACAGTGCATCCATATTACTTGATATCCAATGTTGTGCTACTAGTGCTTTTACAACTACAGTTAAGCAACAGTAAATTAGATTATCGCAAACATATCAATTGTAAAATGGTGTGGATGAATATAAATAAAATCTGCAAGCTTGTGCAAATGTCCAGTGTAAGAGAGTGAAATGGAAAGAGAGAGGGAGAGTGATGGGGATGGATGGAGATGTAAAAGAGTTGAGGATCTATCTTCGTCCTCAGGATTATTTTGGACAGGCTGAGAACTCAATGTATTCTTCATTCTGAAACACACAAGGGGACAACGGTTAAGAGGTAAATTTTAAGCAAAGCAAAGTAAATTTCAATACAAAGAGCAGGTGTGATAACATCAAATGAAGTCTTTCTTTGCAATCTCTGCTACTAATCCACATAATTATCTCAGAGTAAACATCTCACCAGGCGGTCATCATACCAGACAACACAGCTTAGAGGCCATCACAGGAACAAATCACAAAAGCCAGGCAGACTACAACTGCAAAGGTTTGTGTCACTGTCTAATTGAACTCAACCTGACAGCCATTTTGAAAACACCTGTTCAAGCCAGGCTACAACGAGTGATACTCATGTAGGTCATACTCAGATGCAACACATCACCATACGATGAGAGGAGACACAAGTACGACCACCAAGCATAGGAGAATCCATAGAGCTAGCTGTGGCCATTCTAGACTTACCTCAGCATCATCTTTAAACAGAGGCTGGAAGTTAGCAAAAAAACATGTTATTGGAGCACATGGCAAAGTTGAAACTACGTGAATGAAACTACATCCCTATTCTGTAGCCTACATGGTTTTCTAGCCTATATGTCAAATCTAATTTATAGGCTACCTCTTGGATGCTTCATGCCACACCATTCATTCACAATCATGGATCGTAGTAATGTTTTAGTTGTAGTAAATATACTGCTAAACTTGGTCGAATCTATTAATATACAGGGATGAGATGAGACTCATTCTCATGATGAAAAGTAAAATGACTGAAGATGGATTACCTCATTACTTACATCTGACTGATGAGGAAAAACAGTGGTGACTAGGAGGTTTTTAATAAACAGGAAATTGTAACAAGTTGAAGATGGATAATACAGTGTGCTGAACTGGTTTAGGTTCGTCAGACAATATAAACTGACAAAGACCGGCACAGTAAAATATTATTCACTTTGTTTGATTTCAGTGAGCTCAGGTCAGAGAGCTAAGCTCTTAATTGAAGCAGAGATGAATGCTGTTGGAAGAGCACAGAGGAGAACAGTAATGCTAGATCATAGTCCATCTCTTACCTGGGTGTGGGACTGGCTGACCTGGTGTATGAAGTCAATCACAACTTCATTCCCCACAGCCTTAGCCTAAGAGAGAAAACCTAATGATCCATCTTACAAAACTAGTCTGGGTTACCTTCATCAAATCACATTTTATTGGTCACATGCAGTTGTAGCGAAATGCTTGTGTTTTTAGCTCCAACAGTGCAGTAATATCTAACAATTCACAACAATACACACATCTAAAAGTAAAAGAATGGAATGTCAGAGTGGCATAGACTAAAATACAGTCGAATAGAATACAGTATATACATATGAGATGAGTAAAGCAAAAATATGTAAACATCATTAGTGACTAGTTTTCCATGATTAAAGTGGCCAGTGATTTCAAGTCTATGTATATAGGGCAGCAGGCTCTAAGGTGCAGGGTTATGTAAACAGGGTGGAAGCTGCCTAGTAATGGCTATTTAACAGTCTGATGACCTTGAGATTGAAGCTGTTTTTCAGTCTCTCGGGCCCAGCTTTGATGCACCTTTACTGACCTCAACTTCTGGATGAACAGGCACTGGCTCGGGTGGTTGTTGTCCTTGATGATCGTTTTGGCCTGCCTGTGATATTGGCTGCTGTAGGTGTCCTGGAGGTCAGGTAGTTAACGGTAATGCTTTGGGCAGACCGCACCACCCTCTGGAGAGCCCTGCGGTTGCGGGCGGTGCAGTTGCAGTACCAGGTGGTGATATAGAGTCCAACAGGATGCTTTCAATTGTGCATCTGTAAAAGTTTGAGGGTTTTAGGTGCCAAGCCACATTTCTTTAGCCTCTTGAGTTTGAAGAGGCGCTGTTGTGCATTCTTCACCACACTGCCTGTGGGTGGACCATTTCAGATCGTCAGTGATGTGTATGCCAAGGAACTTGAAGATTTCCACCTGCTCCACTCTGATGTTTCCTAAAGTCCATGATCAGCTCCTTTGTTTTGTCAACATTGTGGGAGGTTATTTGGTTATTTTCCTGGGACCACACTCCCAGGGCACTCAACTCCTCCGTGTAGGCTGTCTCGTCATTGTTGGTAGTCAGGCCTACTACTGTTGTGTCGTCTGCAAACTTGATGATTGAGTTGGAGGCGTGTGTGGCCACCCAGTGATGGGTAAACAGGGAGTACGGGAGGGGGCTGAGCAAGCGCCCTTGTGGGGCCCCTGTGTTGTGGATCAGCGAAATGTTGGTGTTGTTTCCTACCTCCACCACCTGGATGCTGCCCGTCAGGAAGTCCAGGACCCAGTTGCACAGGGCGGGGTTCAGACCCAGGGCCCCAAGCTTAATGATGCACTTGGAGGGTACTACGGTGTTGAATGCTGACCTATAGTCAATGAACAGCATTCTTACATAGATAACCCTCTTGTCTAGATGGGACAGGGCAGGGTAATGGCGATTGCATCGTCTGTGGATCTATTGGGGCGGTAAGCAAATTGAAGTGGGTCTATGGTGTAAGGTAGAGGTGATACGATCCTGAACTAACCTCTCAAAGCAATTCATGATGACAAAAGTGAGTGCTATGGGGCGATAGTCAGTTAGTATACAATCCATTACTTTTCATGTTACATAACTAGTCTGTGTTCCCTATACTATCCATGTTACATAACTAGTCTGTGTTGCCTTTACGATCCATGTTTGTAAGTTGGAGAGAGGCTCCCGGTCCCAAACACTCACCACCTCCATCGGCGTCTGCCCGTCGTAGCCTGGCGTGTCCAGGTCTCCCCCGGCCAGGTGCCACATCTCCAGGCCCTTGATGTCAGCACTGGCTGCCAGACTGCGACACAGTACCAGATAATTCAATGGGAGGATTGATTTTCAAGAGGTTTCATGATAAAGGGACTAAACAAGCAATCAGATATCATAGTATAATCTTAGAATAAACACACTACTTGATTCTGAATAGGACTGAGTGTGCTTGTTTGCTTCCAAAGACAAAGGCCTTGCTCCAGTAACAGACAAAATATTAACTTTAAAAAAAGAGAGATATTAGTTAAACGGAGCAATTCAGGGTTCTGTGGTGGTGGTGATGTTTGGATGCTGCAGCGGTCTGAAGCTATGTGGTCAGGGAGCATTCCAAGTGTTTATGGCAAGACAACTAGGACAACTGGTCATACCTGCACAAACTATGTAGGATCAGTCTTTGGGCAATGCATGTGTGAGAAAGTGCTGTGTGTTTCTCACCTGCACAGCTCTGAGCCGGCATCCTCCAACTCATCCCTGGAGAAATGAGCTCCAGTCTTTCTCAGCAGCTTCACCACCTCTTTGTGTCTGAATGGACAGACAGACGGACAGACACACATGCATAGATATGACCGACCCTTTTCAAATATAGATGCTATACACAGTGTACAAGAATCAAGGAAAAGATGAAAGGTAGAAAAAAAATCAACATCACACAGTGTGAGTCAGAGTCAACTGAAACCATAAGGTGGAACAGTACTGATCCATTGTTTGAGGTCTGATTTATTAGAACTGCAACGTGCATTAGTCATATTTGTATCTGCTGACAGTGACCGGTTATGGCACTGTGACTGGGTGCTAAACGAGTAGGGACAAGTTCCAGTTAACCACCCATACATGGAGTTTTAACAGCACATCTTATTTTATAATTTTGTTGGGGGAGGGCTTGCCTGTTTTGCATGTTATTTTGGCACTATATAGTATATATACTATATGTGTCACATACATTTGCAAACAATGTAATACAATTTTTAAAAATATATATATTAGGTGTCGACCTATGATTTTTCAATGCCGATACTGATTATTGGAGGACCAAAAAAAGCCGATACTGATTAATAAGGCCAATTTTTATATATATTTGTAATAATGACAATTACAACACTGAATGAACACTTATTTTAACTTAATATAATACATCAATAAAATTAACTTAGTCTCAAATAAATAATGAAACATGTTCAATTTGGTTTAAATAATGCAAAAACAGAGAAGAAAGTAAAAGTGCAATATGTGCCATGTAAAAAAGCTAATGTTTAAGTTCCTTGCTCAGTACATATGAAAGCTGGTGGTTCCTTTTAACATGGGTCTTCAATATTCCCAGGTAAGAAGTTTTAGGTTGTAGTTATTATAGGACTATCTCTCTCTACACCATTTGTATTTCACATACCTTTGACTATTGGATGTTCTAATACGTACTTTAGTATTGCCAGCCTAATCTCGGGAGTTGATAGGCTTGAAGTCATTAACAGGACAATGCTTGAAGCACAGTGAAGAGCTGCTGGCAAATGCAAGAAAGTGCTGTTTGAATGAATGCTTACGAGCCTGCTGCTGCCTACAACCGCTCAGTCAGACTGCTCTATCAAATCATAGACTTAATTATAATATAATAACACACAGAAATACGAGCCTTAGGTCATTAATATGGTCAATTGGGGCGGCAGGGTAGCCTAGTGGTTAGAGCGTTGGACTAGTAACCAGAAGGTTGCAAGTTTAAACCCCCGAGCTGACAAGGTACAAATCTGTCGTTCTGCCCCTGAACAGGCAGTTAGTTAACCCACTGTTCCTAGGCCGTCATTGAAAATAAGAATTTGTTCTTAACTGACTTGCATAGTTAAATATAGGTAAAAAAAATATGGGAAACTATCATTTTGAAAACAAAACGTTTATTCTTTCAGTTTTATCCAACGGGTAGCATCCCTAAGTCTAAATATTGCTGTTACATTGCACAACCAATGTTATGTCATAATTATGTACAATTCTGGGAAATTAATTACGGTCTTTGTTAGGAAGAAATGGTCTTCACACAGTTCACAACGAGCCAGGCGGCCCAAACTGCTGCATATACCCGAACTCTGCTTGCACATAACGCAAGAAAAGTGACACAATTTCCCTCGTTAAAAGAAATTCATGTTAGCAGGCAATATTAACGAAATACGCAGGTTTAAAAATATATACTTGTGTATTGATTTTAAGAAAGGCATTGATGTTTATGGTTAGGTACACATTGGTGCAACGACAGTGCTTTTTTCACGATGCGCTTGTTAAATCACCCGTTTGGCGAAGTAGGCTGTGATTCAATAATAAATTAACAGGCACAGCATCGATTATACGCAACTCAGGACAAGCTTGATAAACTAGTAATATCATCAACCATGTGTAGTTAACTAGTGATTATGTTAAGATTGATAGTTTTTTACAAGATAAGTTTAATGCTAGCTAGCACCTTACCTTGGCTCCTTGCTGCACTCACATAACAGATAGTCAGCCTGCCATGCAGTCTCCTCGTGGAGTGCAATATAATCAGCCATAATCGGTGTCCAAAAATTCAGATTACCGATTGTTATGAAAACTTGAAATCGGTCCCAATTAATCGGCCATTCCGATTAAATCGGTCGACTTCATTTATATATATCATTTTTTATTTATTAATTAAGCCGCATACAAACAGTCACTTTTGTTTTCTTTAGTAAAGCCGCTCCAAAATGCTGGTGTTTCAGCCTAGCTCAGTGCTTTGTGGTGGTGGGGAAAGCCAGTAGAAAATACGGAGAGTTGCGCCATGATTGGCTCAGTATTCTGTCACTCATGGGGACACTGCATCACTGACAAGTCTAAGGGTAGACCTAGAAAATTCTATCCCCTTGGGTGCTACCATAGAGTTACATTAGAAGTGCCCATCCAAGAAGGCTCAAGGTCATTGGCCACAGATAAAATAAAATCAAATCACATTAAATGTACAGTAGCTTTGATTGGACTGATCATATCAACATCTTACTTTCAAAATCTTAGCTAGCAGTCATCATTATGAATCAAGTCGACAATCTACTGGCAAATCCTTTTTAATCCTTATGAGTAGAAATAATAGATAAAGCTCATTGGCCATTGGACATACATTACACAACAAGTTGGAAATCGCAAATTCAACCATGAGTGGTTTGGAAGGAATCAGTGGCTAATGGCAAGCATTGCAAAGCAATCACTATCCTGCTATTCAGTGGAGTGTCTGTGCTGTCCCAAATCTGGGATTAATGGGCTCTTTTCCAAGTTTAAAATTATGAACATTCAACATTGGCCAGGCTGTCAATGAAGCATAATTTGTGCCGCACTCAAAACAGCTTAAGTCAGAACTGCGAAAACTTTACTTTAGTGAGTTCAAGACAACTGGTTAGTCGGGAATAAACAATCTTAGTAGCCCATGTACTACTAACATGGTCTATTTTCACCTCATCATTTTGTCTACTGTTCTGACTTGGTGGTGCACATGTAGCCTATAACCTGTGTGAGAAATGTAATCATTGAATATTGTAAGAGCTTTCATTGTCTGCTTACATGCCCTACGGTTCTGACTTGGTGTACAGGGAGAACACTGTAAGAACGGCCCATGTTCTGAATTCTGTCGCTGTACATTTCAAAAGTGCTGAACAAATAGTTATTGACCTTGTCCGTCCTAGCTCGCTCA
This sequence comes from Oncorhynchus masou masou, assembly GCF_036934945.1. Classification (NCBI taxonomy): domain Eukaryota; kingdom Metazoa; phylum Chordata; class Actinopteri; order Salmoniformes; family Salmonidae; genus Oncorhynchus; species Oncorhynchus masou. Next base: position 33,189,410 of record NC_088232.1, read on the forward strand.
TTAATGTCTTAATCGAAATTACGGATTGCCTCTTATCCTTGTCGTCCCCTTATGCCATAGTTTGTACATCTCAATTGTCAGCAGAAATCACATTTGTTTAAGCAAGTCGCCATATCAGCAATGTTTTTTTAAAGTCAGTAAATGAGGCTGAATTATCTGTTTGGCTACCAGAAAAGGCTCCACTGATAGCCAGGTGTAGTAGTGGTAAGGTGTTGGGACTGCTGTTAGGACTAGCTTTATGTAGGCCCTAACAGTTGTTGGGCACCGGTTGTCACCATTATAGTGCAAATAATATAATGTTGTGTAGTGGCTTTGCTGGCATTAATCCACTTGTTGTTTTTTGCCCCACGTCGGGTACTCAGGCAGCAAAATAAATGGGGTATTAAACTCAGGGCTGATAAGTGTAACCTATTCAAGAATGAGGTCCGTTATTTAGGAAAAATAATTTCTGCTGAGGATTACAGAATGGATGTTAAAGAAATTGTAGCAGTGCAATAACTGATAAACAGGCCACCAACAAATGTGAGAGAGCTTAGGAAACTACTGGGGTTTCTAGGGTACTAAAGGCGTTATGTACAGAACTTCGCACAACATGCTAAATGTCTCTATGACTTACTAGCAGTGAAGTCGGAGACCCCAGCATCCGGGAAGAGAAGGACCAAGGTAGCTATGCAGTCGGGACAGGTTCTGCCCCACCAGAAAGTTATATGGGAGTATACTCACCAGAGAGCATTTGAACACTTGGTGAGTATGTTGACTAATCCACCCAGGTTTCAAGGAGCCTTTTATCCTGCATGCTGATGCCTCCGAAGAGGGATTGGGAGGGGTGTTATACCAACGACAAAGTGGAAAACTGAGAGCCATTGTATATGGCTCCCGCACCCTGACTCGAGCAGAGAGAAACCATCACCTTCACTCTGGCAAACTGGAATTCTTTGCCCCTAAATGGGCAGTGACTGAGCGGTTCCGAGATGACCTATTTTATGCTCCCTTTGACAGTGTACAGTGATAATAACCCCTTGACATATGTACTAACTACAGCAAGACTAAATGCCACCGGTAATCGCTGGGTGGCGGAGCTGTCTGACTGTAATCTCACACTGAAGTATCATCCTGGAAAGGTAAACACTGACACAGACTTTCTGTCACTCTCTCCTTTGCATGCTGAACATTTACATGGAAGAATGCACAGAGAAACACTCACTTGAGATGGTAAAAGCAACACTCAATAATGTTCAGACACAACAGAATGACTGTTTAACTTGGATATCCATGGACACACTAAGGCCATCAGTGCAAGATGAGCTGTCATGGTGGGGGGGGAACAGTTACAGAGCGACTGTTTCCACACGATCTCATGCAGGCTCAGTTGAAGGATGCAGCTGTATGGAGAATCTTGGAACTGAAAAGTCAAAGAACTAAGCCTTAACCAACAGAATGTCAACAAGAGTGCAACTAAGTCAAACAGTTACTGCAAGAGTGGAACAGGCTCCATGTCTCACCAGATGGATCATTACAAAGGAAAACAGCAAAAAGGACACAAGATGTGGTACCAAGTCAGTATAGAACACTGATTTACAAGTACTTACACACTGAAATGGCCCAACTAGGAACAGAAAGAGTGTTGAACTTTTAGCACGAGAACGCTTTTATTGGCCACGCATGCAGCATGACATTGAACAATTTATCACCAATGTGTGTAAGTGTATCAAACAAAAGAAACCCAGTGTAATAACTAGGCCTCCAATGCAACATGTACGAGCTACAGCTCCTTTCCAGATGATTTCAATTGACTATGTGCATTTGGAGAAAAGCAGAGGGGGCTACGAGTACATTTGAGTTATTTTAGATAACATTACAAAATGTGCACAAGCCTACCCCACCAGAAATAAGTCAGGGAAAACTGCAGCAAAAAGACTTTGCTGATTTTTTTCCCCAAGGTTTGGCTTTGTGTCAAAAATCCATCATGATCAGGGAAAAGAGTTTGAAAATCAGTTATTCAGAGCCTTGCAGAACTGCACAAGAATAGTCAATTCCAGAACCTCTCCATATCATCCACAGGGGAATCCGGTGAGAGATTTAACTGTATACTGTTGTCAATGTTGCGCACACTAGATGAAGAGAAAAAGGCCAACTGGGGTGATATAATTGTACCACCAGTGATGCTACTGGGTTCTCACTGTATTTCCTGCTCTTTGGAAAGGCTCCACTGCTACCTGTTGACCTTGTCTTTGGGTTACAGATAAAGGAACAGGAGAAATCATACCAGGATTATGCTAAGAAGTGGCAGTAACAGATGGGGAAAGCCTATGACATCGCCATTAGAAACATGGAGAAATCAACAGCAAAGGGAAAAGCCTACTACGATCGGAAGAAAAGTTTGGTTCTGGTCTCAGGGTATCGTGTACTTGTGAGTAACATGTCAGAACGTGGGGGGACGGGAAAGATAAGATCATACTGGGAGGACCAAATACATGTGGTGGTAACCAGGAAAGGTGATGACAGCCCTGTCTATGAGGTCAAACCCAAGAGGGATACAGGCAGGGCCCAGGCTCTGCATCGCAATGTGCTCATGTCACGTAATTGTTTACCATTTGAGGAACCTGTTGAAACACCCAGTAGAGGTCTGTGGAGAAGGGAACCACCCCAGAAAAAGCAGCAAAATGGGGAGAGCGCTGAGTCTGAGAGCTCAGATGAGGATTCTTATCCAGTTTTCATCAACAGGCCACATAGGGATGAAGAGAGCAGACAGAGTAGCACACATCTAGTATCAGATAATAGTGAGGAACAGGGTCAGACTGAAAGAAACGTCACTGTGAAGGAGTTCCAGCCAGTCCTCAGGGAGAGCCCAGAGAGGACGGGGGTAAATATGGAAACAGCTGAAGGCTCAGAGACTCAATCATCTCATGATGAAGTGGACACTGATTCATTGGGGTCACCCATGACCTTGCCCCACCGGGAAAATATTTCGTTTTTGCAGGGGGTGTTGTAAGGGGCTTAATACAGTTGTATTCCAGCCACTAGGGGGTAGTCTGGTGAAGCCCATGGGAAATAAATAAATATAGTTTAAGTGAATTGGGAAGAGGAAGAAGAAACAAAAAGTGCTGTAAACTGCTGTTACATGTGCTGACATGATTAAAAGTGAAGTAAACTCTACCTTTCACGTTGTAGTTTATATTATAAGCTCATAGAAAGGGTAACAATATCATTACTGTGTGATGCACACCCTCCTCCCTGGGCAGATAGAAGCTGTCAGTTAGAATGGGCTACTGGGGGGCTTGAATCATAAGGGATGGGTGAACATCAACTGAAGAGGCAAAGCTTTTAAGGACATATCATACTCCATTTCCACCAACACCCATCCCTCTATCCCTCAATGCACCTCAGCCACCCCCCCAAAATGTAAAGCTCTCATCTTTGCCCACATGTTAACTCAACCCTACCTGAAGCGCACAGCATTGCGCAGGGGTGTGTCCCCATAGCGATCTTTGGCGTAGACAGTGGCGCCCTGGCTCAGTAGATACTGCACCACATTGAGGTGGCCCTCACAGGAGGCGATGTGCAGAGGGGTACGTCCATCATAGTCCCCCAGACTTAGGTTACTGCCCTGATGACAAGAAACACATCTCATACTGTATAGTTAAATAAAGGTTAAATAATAAATCAATATTATGGTGCCATGATCATACTGTGTATTTTAAAACCATGTATTGAGGTATCAAACCCATGTAGTGCTACACATTGACCTGTTGCACACCTTACTGTCACCGTTCAGACTCATCTCGAATTGATACTGGGTGGCTCGAGCCCTGAATGCTGATTGGCTGACAGCTGTGGTATATCAGACCTTATACAACGTGTATGACAAAATATGTAATTTTACTGCTCTAATTAAGTTGATAACCAGTTTATAATAGCAATAAGGCACCTGGGTTGATTTGTGATACAGTGGGGCAAAAAATGATTTAGTCAGCCACCAATTGTGCAAGTTCTCCCACTTAAAAAGATGAGAGGCCTGTAATTTTCATCATAGGTACACTTCAACTATGACAGACAAAATTAGAAAAAAAAATCCAGAAAATCCCATTGTAGGATTTTTAATTTATTTATTTGCAAATTGGGTGGTGTAGGTGTCCTGGAGGGCAGGTAGTTTGCCCCCAGTGATGCGTTTTTGCAGACCTCACTACCCTCTGGAGAGCCTTACGGTTGTGGGCGGAGCAGTTGCTGTACCAGGCGGTAATACAGCCCGACAGGATGCTCTCGATTGTGCATCTGTAAAAGTTTGTGAGTGCTTTTGGTGACAAGCCAAATTTCTTCAGCCTCCTGAGGTTGAAGAGGCGCTGCTGCGCCTTATTCCCCATGCTGTCTGTGTGGGTGGACCAATTCAGTTTGTCCGTGATGTGTACGCCGAGGAACTTAAAACGTTCCACCTTCTCCACTACTGTCCCGTTGATGTGGATAGGGGGGTGCTCCCTCTGCTGTTTCTTGAAGTCCACGATCATCTCCTTTGTTTTGTTGACGTTGAGTGTGAGGTTATTTTCCTGACACCACACTCTGAGGGCCCTCACATCCTCCCTGTAGGCCGTCTCGTCGTGGTTGGTAATCAAGCCTACCACTGTAGTGACGTCCGCAAACTTGATGATTGAGTTGGAGGCGTGCGTGGCAGCCACGCAGTCGTGGGCAACAGGGAGTACAGGAGAGGGCTCAGAACGCAACCTTGTGGGGCCCCAGTGTTGAGGATCAGCGGGGTGGAGATGTTGTTACCTACCCTCACCACCCGGGGGTCGGCCCGTCAGGAAGTCCAGTACCCAGTTGCTCAGGGCGGGGTCGAGACCCAGGGCCTCGTGTTTGGAGGGTACTATGGTGTTAAATGTTGAGCTGTCGTCGATGAACAGCATTCTAGTGGGTCTAGGGTGTCAGGTAGGCTGGAGGTGATATGGTCCTTGACTAGTCTCTCAAAGCACTTCATGATGACGGAAGTGAGTGCTACGGGGCAGTAGTCGTTTAGCTCAGTTACCTTCGCTTTCTTGGGGACAGGAACAATGGTGGCCCTCTTGAAGCATGTGGGGACAGCAGACTTGGATAAGGATTGATTGAATATGTCCGTAAACACACCAGCCAGCTGGTCTGCGCATGCTCTGAGGACGCGGCTGGGGATGCCGTCTGGGCCTACAGCCTTGCAAGGCATAACACGTTTAAACATTTTACTCATGTCGGCTGCAGGGAAGGAGAGTCCGCAGGTTTTGGTAGCGGGACGTGTCAGTGGCACTGTATTGTCCTCAAAGCGAGCAAAGGAGTTATTTAGTCTGTCTGGGAGCAAGACATCCTGGTCTGCGACGGGGCTGGTTTTCTTTTTGTAATCCGTGATTGACTGTAGACCCTGCCACATACCTTGTGTCTGAGCCGTTGAATTGCGACTCTACTTAGCCGTGGTATATTGGCAATATACCACACCCCCTCGGGCCTTATTTCTTAAAAAAATCACCTATAAAATAAAATAGGTTCAACCAACTGTAGCGTGGGACTGAGGGAGTAATACAAGCACACACATGTTTCTCTTTCACCCTGTACACTGATGATGTTATGGGTCAATTTGACCCAATACACTAAATACAGTAAGTACAAAAATACATGATTTTAACCTCCAAACATAAATTTTCAGTAGTTGAGGATGTCCTCTTTACTATTCTGTATTTGCTATGTTTATATACCAAACTATTCAAAATGTAGAGCCAAATGTGTAATACTTATACCAAAGTCATAAATCAAATTACATTTTAAGCTAATTTTTAGCCAAACTTCAGATCACTATCCTTACAAGTTAATTAACCCTACCTAGAGGACTAGATAAGAGGTCATTGTGAAAAAATGAAGTTAAATAGTATTTCAGTGTTAAACTCACTATGGGGTCAAATTGACCTTCAACATAAGGGGTCTCGTAAAAGAAAATCAAATATGCTGGATTCTTTTCACCAAGCAGGCTAGGTGAACAGTCTTCAGAGTGGAACAAAAAAAGATTGAACTGGTATTTAACATTGGATTTTGAGAGTAATTTGGGCTACTAGGCATCTATCTGCATTCTGCATTGAGCCAGTGAATGTAGCAGAACCAGTCAGGTCATCATAACATATGTGACGTTCATGGTACAGTGCAAAGTCTGTGGTATCAGTATGGAAACGTGTCTATTAACACACAAACATATGGTTTGAACTTTGTCCTACAGTCCTGTAATCATGTCGTTAGAACAGGTGTTTTCTTCTCATCCTCCTGAAAGTTGTTGCAGTGATTCTTTTTACTAACAGACATGTTGTATTTCTGTAAATGTTCCTCACCATCTCCTTTATGGCATCCAAGGCCTCCAAGTCTCCTATCTTAGAAGCAGCACAAGCTAAGGTGGGTGTCAGAGCATCCCGGACGGCTTCTAGCTCCTGGAAATATCAGCAGAAAAAACATCAGCTCTCATGTCAATACAAAGACTGACAATCAGTGGAAGAATGCTTTATGTAAAGTGTTGTAAGTGACACCTATAAAAATACACTATCAAGTTGAATTGAACACATTGCAATGCCCAGCGATAGTTTTTTCTCTCAAAAAAAAAAACGTATCTGTCCGATCAGATAAGCCAGAGCCCGATGAAAACATGTTAGTTAGGTGGAAAGTAACCCTGCAGACTCAGTGATGGTGACAGCGTGTGTGTGTGATGTGGCTGGCTGTGCGGTGGCCTCACCTCCTTACAGCTGATGCTCAGGGACTTGGCGATGACCTGGATGAAGCGACTGTCACTCAGAGTGAGCTTGGCCCCCTGCAGGTCAGCAATCATCTCTCCCCGCAGGTTCTGACTCAGCATCTGGACAGAGACAACAAAGGACAGATAACACACAAACACAGTCAACACAGACAAGCATGATCAAGGATTACACCATCATGTCACTGACCTTTTTCCGCATGTGAATCATCTCTGCCATCTATTGCTGTTACCTTCTTGTTAAAATAGGACTAACACAGATGTCACTCTAAAGTTCAGCCTAATGTTGCTATTCGCTTCAAAAGATTTTCTATAAGGGGCCTACAAATTGTAGTGAGTTAATGAGTGTGTTTTGACTGGGACTCTTACCTTTCTTTTGGCCTCTATGCTGAGGTCCGTCCTGGCCAGCACGTAGGACAGCTTGCACAGGGCAGCCTCAGGAGTCATGTCACAGCCTGCCACCAGTCCTGCATCACTCAAGGCCTGAGGGGATCAGGAAGACATGTGAACAAACATCCATCCACATCATGTGCACTCTCCCACTCCCACTGAACACAGGGTTCTGGTGTACCTTTCCAGTGGCGTACGATGTGGTGACAGAACCCCTCAGACACTGGGTGCAGTTGACCATGATCACGCCCCTCTCTGTGGCATTTCGGAACTCCTCAAGCAGGTCAGCACAGTTATCGGGGGCGTTTCCACTACCATACGTCTCCAGGACAATGCCCTCCATGGGCGTCTGCAGGAAGGACTTCACCTGCGCGCGGACACACACACACACACACAAACACACGCACACACACAGAGAGAGATACAGCCAGCAAGATGAGCGGCCATCTCAGTCTGGCTTGTGGACAAAGGAGTGTACGGAGCTACATTTTGAATAGTTGAGGAGCTACTGTCGGGTTTAACAACCTGCCCAGACCTACCCTCCCCCCTCCTCCAGACCATTATATCTCAGGGTGATTCACTGGATCCAGGAGATCTCTTCAAAATACCAGCTCTGGCATCTGGAGAGGAAATGGCTCAAATGGCCAGGCACGGGGAACCATTATTTCAAGGTTAATGATTGACAGCATCATTTCACTTGGCAGCAAACCTTCGACCTAACTTGTGGAGGGAGGGAAACATAGCAAGTTATCTTCCACTGGATTTTGGATCAAGCGGCTAGCTAGCCAAAAATGTAAACAGAATCCCAAATAAACCCCATGCTGGCAGAGACCGTGGAAGGCGGAGGAGCATCTGATGCATAATAAAATAAGCAAATAAAAACATATAAATAAAAAAAACAATGAGACAGTAAACATTGAGAAAGATTGAGACAGTAAACCATCCTCCCCTCAATCTGTAGCGAGGGAGGCGTATCTAAGTGTTTAAGTGTCTGTGCCAAGCCCCTCGTCTTTAGCGGGTAATTGGACATGCCTCATAACCCGGTCTCCTTTTCACTGGACTAAACACCGCTCCCGGCTGTATGCAGACCCCTTGGAACGCCCACACGATGCTGGCTCGTCAGAAAACACAGTAGGACCTGCATGAGAGGATTCACCACAACAGAGCTACAATGAAGAGTTTTAGATAAATATGGCCCCAAATGGCTGTTCTGATTTAGTCTTTCTACAATAGGGTATTACTTTCACTATTGCAGTATATCAGAAGTAGGAAGACAAGTTGTGATTTAATGATGCGGTTGAATGGGCAACAGAAACAGGGCAGAGCCACTATCCACCCCTTCACACCCCCACCCTGGGAAGCCTCTTACGGTCATCGCAGTGATGCCTGGGAAGAGTCTCAGCAGACCCACGTTACGGTTCATCTGAGTGCTCACTCTGAACTGCGAAGTTGTGTTCACTCGCCACACCGTGTCCCAGTTAACTGCAGGGGAAATGGAAAAAGTTTAGTGAAAAGATCCATCCTACGCCATGGAAAAGATTTGACTTGATATACACTACTATTCAAAAGTTTGGGGTCACTTAGAAATGTCCTAGTTTTTGAAAGAAAAGCATTTTTTTGTCCATTAAAATAACATCTGATTGATTTGAAATACAGTGTAGACATTGTTAGTGTTGTAAATAACTATTGTAGCTAGAAACAGCTGATTTTTTGAAGGCCAGCATCCCGGAGTCACATCTTCACTGTTGACGTTGAGACTGGCGTTTTGCAGGTACTATTTAATGAAGCTGCCAGTTGAGGACTTGTGAAGAATCTGTTTCTTGAACTAGACACTCCAGTGTACTTGTGCTCTTGCTCAGTTGTGCACCAGGGCCTCCCACTCCTCTTTCTATTTTGGTTATATCCAGTTTCCGCTGTTCTGTGAAGGGAGTAGTAGACAGCGTTGTACGAGGTCTTCAGATTCTTGGCAATTTCTTGCATGTAATAGCCTTAATTTCTCAGAAGAAGAATAGACTGACGAGGGGGCCTCACGGGTGGCACAGTGGTTCTGGGTTCAAGCCTAGGCTCTATCGCAGCCGGCCGCGACCGGGAGGCCTATGGGGAGGCGCACAATTGGCCCAGCGTCGTCCGGGTTAGTGAGGGTTTGGCCGGCAGGGATATCCTTGTCTCATCACGCACTAGCGAGGTTGTGTACAGTGTTTCCTCCGACACATTGGTGCGGCTGGCTTCCGGGTTGGATGTGCATTGTGTCAAGAAGCAGTGCGGCTTGGTTGGGTTGTGTTTCGGAGGACGCATAGCTCTCGACCTTCGCCTCCTCTCCCGAGTCGGTATGGGAGTTGCAGCGATGAGACAAGACTTTAACTACTACCAATTGGATACCACGAAATTGGGGAGAAAAAAGGCATCATATATATATATATATAGTGCCATGCGAAATTATTCGGCCCCCTTGAACTTTGCGACCTTTTGCCACATTTCAGGCTTCAAACATAAAGATATAAAACTGTATTTTTTTGTGAAGAATCAACAACAAGTGGGACACAATCATGAAGTGGAACGACATTTATTGGATATTTCAAACTTTTTTCACTAATCAAAAACTGAAAAATTGGGCGTGCAAAATTATTCAGCCCCTTTACTTTCAGTGCAGCAAACTCTCTCCAGAAGTTCAGTGAGGATCTCTGAATGATCCAATGTTGACCTAAATGACTAATGATGATAAATACAATCCACCTGTGTGTAATCAAGTCTCCGTATAAATGCACCTGCACTGTGATAGTCTCAGAGGTCCGTTAAAAGCACAGAGAGGATCATGAAGAACAAGGAACACACCAGGCAGGTCCGAGATACTGTTGTGAAGAAGTTTAAAGCCGGATTTGGATACAAAACGATTTCCCAAGCTTTAAACATCCCAAGGAGCACTGTGCAAGCGATAATATTGAAATGGAAGGAGTATCAGACCACTGCAAATCTACCAAGACCTGGCCGTCCCTCTAAACTTTCAGCTCATACAAGGAGAAGACTGATCAGAGATGCAGCCAAGAGGCCCATGATCACTCTGGATGAACTGCAGAGATCTACAGCTGAGGTGGGAGACTCTGTCCATAGGACAACAATCAGTCATATATTGCACAAATCTGGCCTTTATGGAAGAGTGGCAAGAAGAAAGCCATTTCTTAAAGATATCCATAAAAAGTGTCGTTTAAAGTTTGCCACAAGCCACCTGGGAGACACCAAACATGTGGAAGAAGGTGCTCTGGTCAGATGAAACCAAAATTGATATTTTTGTCAACAATGCAAAACGTTATGTTTGGCGTAAAAGCAACACAGCTCATCACCCATCCCCACTGTCAAACATGGTGGTGGCAGCATCATGGTTTGGGCCTGCTTTTCTTCAGCAGGGACAGGGAAGATGGTTAAAATTGATGGGAAGATGGATGGAGCCAAACACAGGACCATTCTGGAAGAAAACCTGATGGAGTCTGCAAAAGACCTGAGACTGGGACGAAGATTTGTCTTCCAACAAGACAATGATCCAAAACATAAAGCAAAATCTACAATGGAAAGGTTCAAAAATAAACATATCCAGGTGTTAGAATGGCCAAGTCCAAGTCCAGACCTGAATCCAAGCGAGAATCTGTGGAAAGAACTGAAAACTGCTGTTCACAAATGCTCTCCATCCAACCTCACTGAGCTCGAGCTGTTTTGCAAGGAGGAATGGGAAAAAATTTCAGTCTCTCGATGTGCAAAACTGATAGAGACATACCCCAAGCGACTTACAGCTGTAATCGCAGCAAAAGGTGGCGCTACAAAGTATTAACTTAAGGGGGCTGAATAATTTTGCACGCCCAATTTTTCAGTTTGATTTGTTAAAAAAGTTTGAAATATCCAATAAATGTCGTTCCACTTCATGATTGTGTCCCACTTGTTGTTGATTCTTCATAAAAAAATACAGTTTTATATCTTTATGTTTGAAGCCTGAAATGTTGCAAAAGGTCGCAAAGTTCAAGGGGGCCGAATACTTTCGCAAGGCACTGTATATATTTTAAGAATAGACTGACGAGATTCAGAAGAAAGGTCTTTGTATATGGCCATTTTTGCCTGTAATCGAACCCAAAAACGTTGATGCTCAAGATACTCAACTAGTCTAAAGAAGGCCAGTTTAATTGCTTCTTTAATCAAGACAACAGTTTTCAGCTGTGCTAATGTAACAGTGTAGCTTCAGTCCCTTTCCTCGCCCCTACCTGGGCTTGAACACAGGAGTGATGGTTGCTGATAATGGGCCTCTGTACACCTATGTAGATATTCCATAAAAAATCAGCCATTTTCAGCTACAATAGTCATTTACAACATTAACAATGTCTACACTGCAATTCTGATCAATTTGATGTTGTTTTAAATGGACAAAAATCTTTCAAAAACAAGGACATTTCTATGTGACCCCAAACTTTTGAACGGTAGTATAGATAAACACATGACAGACCAAATATTACACCACTTGATTACTTTTAATATCCACTTCAGCAATGGCCAGAGGAGCCAAGTTAGGAGAATTGAAGGCATTGAAACTCCCAGAATCCACCTTGGTTACACGGTTCCCCCGGTACAGCTTGTGGTGGAAATACAAACAAACCTAGAGATGTAGATGGAGAATGAATGAAACCTCCTAAGACATCATTATTAAGCATATACACTGAACCAAAATATAAAATGAAACATGTAAGGTGTTAGTGAGTATTTCTCCTTTTACAAGTTATTCCATCCCCTTGACATGTGTGGCATATCAAGAAGCTGAATAAACAGCATGATCATTATACAGGTGCACCTTGTGCTGGGGAAACAAGGCAATTAAAATGTGCGGTTTTGTTACAACACAATGCCGCAGATGTCTCAAGTTGAGGGAGTGTGCAATTGGCATGCTGACTTCAATCATGTCCTACACAGCGGTGGCCAGATAATTGAATGTTCATTTCTGTACCATAAGGTGCTTCCAATGTCATTTTAGAGAATTTGGCAGTATGTCCAACAGCCTCTTAAACCGCAGACCACATGTATGGCGTTGTGTGGGCGAGCGGTTTGCTGATGTCAACGTTGTGAACAGAGTCCCCCATTGTAAAGGTGGGATTATGGTATGGGCAGCTACGGACAACAGATACAATAGCATTTTATCAAAGTCAATTTCTACGCACAGAAATACCTTGACAAGAACCTGAGGCCCATTGTCCTGCCATTCAGCTTCTCTTCCCCTCTAACCCTGGTCTGGGAGTGCCCTGTACTACTGTTATAGTTTATATACTGAGTGTACACAACAAGGTTCCACAGGGATGCTGGCCCATGTTGACGCCAATACTTCCGTCAGTTATGTCATGTTGGCTGGATGTCCTTTAGGTGGTGGACCATTCTTGATACACATGGGAAACTGTTGAGCTTGAAAAATACATCAGCGTAGCAGTTCTTCACACAAAACGATGCGGCTAGCACCTACTACCATACCTCGTTCAAAGGCACTTAAATATTTTGTCTTGCCCATTCACCCTCTGAATAGCACACATCTATACACAATCCATGTCTCAAGGCTTAAAAATCCTTCTTTAACCTGTGTCATGACGTGACTATCATTAATGTGATGACTGTTATTTATCGAATCAACTAACTATGTTTAATTGTTACATGATTAAATTAATCATGTAACAATTACCTCATTAGGAATTTGGGGCACCACGGAGGAAGTTGTTTAACGAGTTACCATCTCCCGATTTAAACTCCAAAGATATATAAATATAGGTAACAGTCACTTACTAATCATTATCTCATATCAGTCTCATTCTGAACGTCGCAGACCTCTTGAATCCGCAAGAACCCCAGCCTTTTCTTATTATTCAGTTCTACACAACCTATTGTAATTATTTATTTACTAACTAACTAAATAATAACACAGAATACACACTTACATGAGACAAAAGTCCCTAGTGGACTGACAAGATACGACGGCTTGTTACACATATGGAGAGGGAGGGGTAGATAAAGAGTGTTGGGGAATAATCAGAATTAGTTGGGTAACATAGATAGGATGTTTTATTTTCATGATATGCTTATGAGTTATTTCTCATAAGAATGTATTTTGTTGTACTATAGTGGTGGCCATTGGCAGTTATCTGTTCTCTGTCAGGACTAAGTTGCTTGGGCCGCAGAGAGGGGAGAGGTCAAGGTGTCATCATGTGTAAACATATCTTTTGCTCCACTGTGTCTGTGTGCCAGTCACTCCCTACTTTTCCCATTGGGGAGAGGAGGATGGCAGTGTCTGGAATCATTCTATGCTCTCTCTATCTTAACCTATAGCCTCACTCTCCTCTCCGTGAGCTTGTCCAGGATTGGTTGTATTTAGAATTGGTTGTATCTAAATGACAATTTGTTGTATATCATAGGGTGGGGGTAATGTCTTGGTACCATTTTTTTTACCAAGGACAAAATAAGAGCTTTCTTTAGGAGACCAAACTGAACGATAATTTATAGCCAACTCTGTCTGGCTAAGGGATACTCCTCTCTGAAGTAAAGTCTTTCTTTGTGTAAGTTCCTGGGACCTGTGGATTGTCATGTCGTCTAGGGAGGGGTGGATCTTCGCTATAAAGGATCCCATTTGCCATTATGTTGGGACTCTCAACTATTCATTAGAGATACTGAACTGTTGAAAGTCAAAATGCTATTGCAATGTGGAAGGGACTCTCAGAGAATTCATTGATAGACACTGAATTGATCTGAGAGTCACAGGGTTGTGATAGAGCTCATATAATTAAAGATGGACTTTGATAACTAACTCTGACTTGTGTGTGTAGTTTGTTCCCATGATTTGGTAAATAGAGGAAATTTCCACATCAAGAGTCAAACTTATTGTACCCTCAAAACTATCCTCAAAAGTAATAATAATAATACTTTGCTCACAAACCACCGCTCGTTTGGGTAAGGAATGCAATGTATTTACGTGTAGATGTCTCTGTCCTTCGTCTCTCTGAAACCAATCGATCCTTCTATGGGAAGTGGCTCGATGGGTATAAGGCTCTGGTTGTCCTCCAGTGGCCACAATGTCCTTAGCTGTTCTGGCATGGATGTTTCATTAGATGCACCAATGATTGTCGAGATGGTATCTTCTCCTTCCTTTCTCGGTAGATAGTCAAATTCTAGATCCCTTTATATGAACAGCTGCAGAATGTCAAATGTTCTGGTCAACTCTATCTTCTCCACCTCATGTTGAGGGTTTCTAAGCATTTCAACGTGTGGCCACAGCTTCACGTCTGCTGGTCTGGTAGTTGAGGTTATCTTCTCACCTTGTGTTGAGTCTTAAGAGTTTCAACCATTCGTAACATTCAGCTCACGCTGTCCGTCTGCTGGTCTGGCATGTTAATTCTTAGCGAGTCCTTTTAAGCACTCTGGTCGGAAAGGCGGTTCCATCACACTGACACTCTTCTGACCTCATTAGGGGCGTGGCTTAATTAATGTGCCAGGGACATGAAAAACCATTATCTCATTAGGAAACCAAAATCTCATTGCTATCTTAAACATAGTTTCCTCGTTCTTCATATTATATTAGCATCATATTGGATGGAAACTTTACAGCTAGAATGCATTTCCTTCCTAAGTTAAATTATTTTCGTTATACAGTTTTTAATGACATCAAAATGAAAAGCAATATGACAGGATCCCCACGGACCATTCTTAACAGTCCTATGTTATAAATATTGTTCCCGTATTTACTTTTTGAACAAAAAAAAAATGTGGGTAGCAAAATGTCTCTGTAACAAAGACATTCCAATCTTTGTTACAGGAACAACATAGCTGGCTGCATATCAGATACCAGATATACAGAACATTGTACTGTCTACACTCAGTTTGTTGTTTATATTAAAATTGTTTCATTAAATCGATTTTAATCAGAACTAATGTTTAGTTGCTAAGGACTCCACGACGTGCTTAGCCTTTATGGTTGGGACTGCAATTTTGTGTTCCATTTTTTTGTGTGGATTCCTCGAGTGCTAGTTGGCTGCACTACAGACCCCTGTCAACGTCGTGGGAAAGACTCATTGTTATCTTTTCGTAAAACAACTGGTTGCAGCTAAGGTGATCCTGAGGGAAATAAACGAGAACCAACAGCTTTACGCTATGGAGGAACAACATACTCCATCATGGAAAGATCCGACAACCTCACAAAATAACTTTAACCCGATAAGAAAAAAGGAAAAACAGATTCATCTACAGACACGGACGATTTTCTGGCTGGAATCCATGCAACACTGGAAAAGTTCTGTGAGGAGGTAACAGGGTTGAGGGGGAGTTTGAAATTCTCATGCTCCAAGGAGAAAACAAGGCACTCACAGCCAAGGTAAAAATCCACAATTCCAACATGGATTGTCTACTCAGGGAAAACAGGGTGATGGAGTCGCTACTAGACATGCAAAGTCATAGCATGCGTGAAAATCAATTTTTTTCGGGGATTCCTGAGGACGCATCCAATAATCCAGAGGGCGCGATCAGAGAATTCATGCAATCCGCCTTGAAACTTCCCCGACCGATCATTGCAAAATTTGAACACTACCAGCAAAAGGAGCTGATCAAAAGTAGGGGAAGGGAGCTTAAAGGGACCAAATTCGGTCTCAATGACCAATTTTCAAGAGAGATAAACGAACGCTGTAAGAGACTGAATCCCGTACAAAAGCAACAAAGGGAGAAGGGTAAGCGTGCCTTTCTCATTGTGGACAAACTCTTTATAGATGGACAGCTATTCCGAGACAGTTTCATAACACCATGGCTGTACTAAATTCTACAGGGACTTCAGGTTACGAAAAAAATAAAGTATGGGAACTGTAAAAATATCTGAACATTATGAAGTGGATATGAACACACACATACTCAATTTCATGCTCGCTTACACATACACACACACACCTGATCTCGCTCTCTCCTCTCTCTTTTCTCCTCTCCCCCGATTGTTGAGAACTGTTTTATAATTTCATGTGTTTGTTGTTTGTCTATCTTTTTTATGTATTTGTCTACAAGTTTATATATGTTTACAACAAGAAAGGGGAAGATATCAAAATAGGGCCATTGGGGAAAAATAACATACTGTATGGAATACACTTGTACTGTAGTGAAGCAGTCTCTAGAGTAACGCAAGGTCTCTTTCATGATCATGTGAAACGTCAATTGCTATGGAAATGCTGGAATGTGTTTTTCAATGATGTTAAAGGTAATTATGATGCAACTATGATGGTGATACGATATGGATTACAATTATCATCATGAATATTAAGGTTATAAACATTACATGTTACACACAGACACTCAACCATGCAAATTGGCAGAGTTATTATTTTTTGGGCCATCACATATTATAGTCTTACTCTTACACAAACATTGTACACGCTCTCACTATATCACATTCAATATCATACACATCAACCTACTCAGATTTACTACACACATAATACTTTGCCTAAATTTTCTAACATCTGTGGCATTGGCTCACAGGCAAGGGAATAAAACAAATATTGCTAGAACCTACTTCTTAAATATCAGACATTTGAAAGCTCTAGTTTTGACTGTCATAATACCTGTGATGGCAGTAACTTTACAAGCACTAATTATGGTCAATTTAGACTGAGAATATTATCTAGTTATGGTAAGGGGTAAAATGAGGATAGCCAGTTATAATTGTAACGGTTTAGCAGATTTAAAAAAAGAAGATCAGTCTTTACATGGCTAAAAGAAAAGGAATATAACATATACTGTTTACAGGAAACTCACTCTACATCCTTAGATGAAGTTGTGTGTAAAAAGGAATGGGGTGGTGCAATAATTTTCTGTCATGAACAAAGGAACTCAAAAGGTGTGACGATATTAATTAACAAAAATTTTGATCTGAATGTGCAAATAATCAGGAATGATTCGCAAGGAAGGTGGATCCTTTTGAATATGAAAGTCGACAAAAAAGAGATTTGGCTCATTAATCTCCATGGTCCAAATCAAGATGATCCATACTTCGAAAACATTTTTACCAATTTATTGAACTTACAGGCAACAAATGATCAGATCATCATGATACAGTAGGAGACTATAACACACTGTTAAGTACCTAAATGGATCGTAAAGGTAATCACTCCACAAACTATCATCACCGTGCCCTTAAGGAAATCACCAATATTATGGACACATTAGAAATAGTGGATATTTGGAGACTAAAAACGCCTGACCTAGTGAGATATACATGGAGACTTAATCAAGCTAGTGGTCTTGACTACTTTCTTGTCTCTTTCTCTCTTGCGTCAAAGGTTAAAAAAGTTTCAATAGGAGACAGAACGCGATCGGATCATCATCTATTTGGCATTCACATAACTCTTATAGATTTTCCACATGGACAGGGATATTGGAAATGTAAACAAAGTTTACTGGAGGACAACCTATTTTGAACAAAATAATTTATAACAGAATTTTTCGAGTTTAATATAGGTTCAGCAAATCCCCTTATTGTTAGGGATACCTTAAAAATGTACCTTCAAAGATCAGTCAATTCAATGTTCATCAATAAAAAAAGCAGTTTCTGCCTAAAGAGAGACTAACCAGGGAAATCCATGAACTAATAGTACAGGTAGATAGCAATAAAAACGATACTACAGAGATACAAAATAAGTTAGAGGAAAAACAAAAAGAACTTGAGGAACTTATTCAAGAACGATCTAATGTAATACACAAACTTCACCCTGAATTTCCAATACAGGAACGCTAACAAAAATCATTTGCAGAAACTCGTTACTGAAGACAGAGTCATCTATGATTCTCCTAATGATATTTTAAAAGAGGAAGCTAATTCTTTTAGGCAGATGTTCTCTTTTCTGTCTCATCCTCTCCCACTGAATGAAGATTACGGTAAAGGAATTCTTTCCAAATAACATGAAAAATTGAAAATTAACAGAAAAATCAGTGCGAAGGCCAAATTACAGAGGAAGAACTTTGAGGCTATTAAATCCTTTCAGTCTGGAAAAACCCCAGGGCTTGACGGCATACTGGTAGAGATATATCAAGCCTTTTTTGATATACTAAAATCTCCATTGTTAGATTGGTTTTACTACTCCTATAGAAATGGTAGTTTGTCAGGTACTCAGGAGGTAGGTCTGATTTCTCTATTATTATTAAGACCCAGATGGCAAATATAAAGACCCAGTCTAAAAAACTCAAGGCACCTTACACATCAATGTTGTGATGCAAAAATACTAGCGAAATGCATAGCACTCAGATATTGCACCAGGTATTGTTCATCCTGATCAGACACACAATGAATTTCAATAGAAAAGTTGTAAAAATATCATGCAACCATGGTGAGGTCTGTCTATTTATGGAAAAAATTGACCTGATTAAGTCCTTAGTCATATCTCAGTTTGCCCAATTACTTATGGCGCTGTCTACTCCTGATTTATTTTTTTCAAATCGTATGAGCAAAAAATATTTCGCTTTATCTGGGAAGCTAAACCAGACAAAATAAAATGTGCCTATCTATATAATGAATATGAATTGGATGGGTTGAGATTAAATATAAAAGCACTAAACCGCTCTGTAAAAGCTTCACTTATTCAAAAGTTTTACTTGAACCCTAAATGGTTCAAGTAGATTACTAAGTAAAGCTCATCCATTGATTAAAAATGGCCTTTTTCCCTTTGTGCAGATTGCCATGTCTCATTTACGATTTCGATCAATTGAAAATGATACTTTTTTTCAAAGTCTCTCTCTTCTTCAAACAAGCATTGCAGAGCTGGCTACAATTTCAATTTCATCCCCTGAAAAGATAGAACAAATATTACAACAGAAATGATGGCTGAACTCAAATTTGCTGGTTGATAAAATACCTGTATTTATGGGAAAGATGTTTGAAATTTGTATTTTGTTCTTAAATTATATTGTAAATTGGAATGGTAGAGTTATGTCCTTCATGGAGTTATCAGAATTGTACAGGAAGGTCTGCTCAATCTAAGAGTATAACCAATTGATTACAGCACTATCCCAAAAATAGAGGCAGGTAGCAGCAGGAGGAGGCAGGGAACTGGTCTGTCTGCCCAATATAAAGGATCAAAACTGGCGGAGGAATAAAAATAGCATAAATATGAAAGTATACCAGCTTCATTTGAGGACCAGGATGTTGACAACTGTGCCATACAGATTGCAAAATAGTAAGGAAGATATTTTTGATGTACCGATTCCATGGTACAGGGTGTATGAGTTGATATATAAAACAATGCAAGAGTCAAGATTTCATGCTTTTCAGCTAAAATGATTATATAGAACTCTTGCCACCAACAAAATGTTGAATATTTGGGGCATAAAATCAATGAAGTTCTGCAGATTTTGTTGTGAGGATACAGAATCAATAAACCATTTATTTGGGTATTGCCCTCAGGTAGCCTGTTTCTGGTCTCAGGTTAAGGAATGGCTGAAAATGCATAGCATTGATCTAAAATTGACCCTAGAAATAGTACTGTTAGGAGATCTGGAGAGACCGGGTCAGTCTATTACTAGTAAAAGTATTCATTTTCAACACGCAATCTGTGGATTCTATTCGATTAGATAGATTGAAATTGTACGTTAAACATCACAGCATAGTTGAAAGATATGTGTTGCGAAGAAACCCGAAGTGTGTGGCCAGCAGAGATAGATGGGATGGCCTGAGGGAAGGGACGTGGAATTGGAGACAAGTAGGAGTGGAGTTTCTGTGCAGGAGATAAAATGATGGTCAAAGATAAAAGTTTTAAAAAATCAAAATGAAACATAATAAAAAAGTATGTTTGAATGACACTAAGGGGCAGTGTTTTTACAACTAATGCCGGTTTGCCTGAGGCTGATGCCATGCAGGTGTTTCTACACATGCATATAAACACACTCTCAAATAAACGCATACAAGAGCACACATATGCATGTAATAGTGCCAGACATGCACACAGACATATACAGATGGCATTGCTGTTGTGATTTGAGTTGTCCTTGGCTTTAAATGTTGTTTTTGCATTGTTGTTTGCTGTTTTCTTCTGTATTTTTCTTTTTTCTCTTTAGGTTATTCTCTTGGTTGTTGGTGCATTGAGGTGTTCTTCGGGGTAGGGAATGGAATTAATTGTATTTTGTTCCTTTTTTCTTGGGAGGGGTCTCGAATGGTTGCGAAACAGCTATTGGGGAACTGTGGGGCGGGATCTTGGAGGGTTCGGGTTCACGTTTTTTGGCCTGGTGGGAGATGTGTCAACGTGCCCTTGAGCAGGACATTGACCCTGGATGCTTCTGTGTGACGCTCTGAATGGGAATCTGTTGGATGACTGGTATGATGTAAAGTTGAAGTCGGAAGTTTACATACAGTTAGGTTGGAGTCATTAAAACCTGTTTTTCAACCACTCCACAAATTTCTTGATAACAAACTATAATCTACTTTGTGCATGACACTAGTCATTTTTCCAACAATTGTTTACAGACAGATTATTTCACTGTATCCCAATTCCAGTGGGTCAGAAGTTTACATACACTAAGTTGACTGTGCCTTTAAACTGCTTGGAAAATTCCAGAAAATTATGTCATGGCTTTAGAAGCTTCTGATAGGCTAATTGACATCATTTGAGTCAATTGGAGGTGTACCTGTGGATGTATTTCAAGGCCTACCTTCAAACTCAGTGCCTCTTTGCTTGACATCATGAGAAAATCAAAAGAAATCAGTCAAAAAATGGTGGACCTCCACAAGTCTGGTTCATCCTTGGGAGCAATTTCCAAATGCCTGAAGGTACCACGTTCATCTGTACAAACAATATTACACAAGTATAAACACAATGGTACCACGCAGCCGTCATACCGCTCAGGAAGGAGACGTGTTCTGTCTCCTAGAAATGAACGTATTTTGGTGCGAAAAGTGCAAATCAATCTCAGAACAACAGCAAAGGACCTTGTGAAGATGCTGAAGGAAACAGGTACAAAAGTAACTATATCCACAGTAAAACGAGTCATATATCAACATAACCTGAAAGGCCACTCAGCAAGGAAGAAGCCACTTCTCCAAAACCGCCATAAAAAAGCCAGACTACGGTTTGCAACTGCACATGGGGACAAAGATTGTACTTTTTGGAGAAATGTCCTCTGGTCTGATGAAACAAAAATAGAACTGTTTGGCCATAATGACTATCTTCATGTTTGGAGGAAAAAGGGGGACGCTTGCAAGCTGAAGAACACCATCCCAACCATGAACCATGGGTGTGGCAGCATCATGTTGTGGGGGTGCATTGCTGCAGGAGGGACTGGTGCACTTCACAAAATAGATGGCTTCATGAGAAAGGAAAATATGTGAATATATTGAAGCAACATCTCAAGACATCAGTCAGGAAGTTAAAGCATGGTCGCAAATGGGTCTTCCGAATGGACAATGACCCCAAGCATACTTCCAAAGTTGTGGCAAAATATCTTAAGGACAACAAAGTCAAGGTATTGGAGTGGCCATCACAAAGCCCTGACCTCAACCCTATAGAACATTTGTGGGCAGAACTGAAAAAGCGTATGCGAGCAAGGAGGCCTACAAATCTGACTCAGATACACCAGCTATGTCAGGAGGGATGAGACAAAATTCACTCAACTTATTGTGTGAATCTTGTGGAAGGCTACCCAAAGTGTTTGACCCAAGTTAAACAATTTAAAGGCAATGCTACCAAATAATAATTGAGTGTATGTAAAAATCTGACCCACTGGGAAAGTGATGAAAGAAATAAAAGCTGAAATAAATCACTCTCTACTATTATTCTGACATTTTACATTCTTAAAATATATTGGTGATCCAAACTGACATAAGACAGGGAATTCTTACGAGGGTTAAATGTCAGGAATTGTGAAAAACTGAGTTTAAATATATTTGGCTAAGGTGTATGTAAACTTCTGACTTCAACTGTAGTTGTTGAGCGGCTTCACTGCAAGTATGCTGTATGTTTCAGATATTCAATTAAAAAATATATTTTTTTAAACATTCCAATCTTGCTACGAGAGCCAGTGAGAGAGTTCTCTCCATCTTAATTTACGACAGGGTGTGAAGGTATGGTTATTTGTCTGCCAACAAAGTTCATCCTCACACCTTTACCAATCAGGGAAGATGGCCATAGCAGGCTAAAAAGCTAGACACATGTCAAAAGCTTGGACAATAGTATGAACACACGTTCAATTTAGAGAGAAATGTGATATAGTTGTTCATTTAAAACTGTGCAACTGGGAATATTTGGCCAAGATGATTCAACTACATTGTGCAGGTGACATGCAGTCAGGTGTGTGTGAGTGCTGCACCAAGAAGTGTCCCTCCCTCCTCTACTCACCTCAGGAATGACAAACTGACCAGCGATCAGCAGCGCCCCCAACAGGTTGTCTCTTCCATCGTTCCTCATCTCATAGATCGGCACCTGCAAGAGGTCATAAAACAACATTTCACCCCTCTTATCTTAATGAAGCAGTTTAGCTGTATGGATGGCAGGTGTACCTGGGAGCCGGTGAGGATGACAGGCTTCCCCAGATGCTCACACATGAAGGACAGAGCGGATGCTGTGTAGGCCATGGTGTCCGTGCCGTGGAGAATGACAAAACCGTCATACTTCTCATAGTGTTTCTGGAACCAAGAGACAAAGAGAACAGGACCAGACTTGAACCCAAGGTTCCAAGGTCAACATGTGTAGCCTACCTCTTGCCACAGGCTACTTGAAATAAGTACTGTATTTAATACAGAAGCTGTACAGTACATTTACATAAAAGGAAAGGGACAACTGACTTTTACTTCAGTGGATGACTTGAGATTGTTGTTTTATTGCATTATAATGCCTCTGCTTATGTAAATGGTAAAAGTCAGGGTTATGGTTAATGTTAGTGTGAAGTGCAAGATAAATAAAATGACCACACCAAGTACCTCAATGTCCTTCCCAATTGTAGCCCAGTCATCTGTGGTCATATTGCAAGAGTCCAGCAAGGGGTTGTACTCTAAAACAGTGTACACTATCCTCTTATTTTGTTTACACAGCCTGGGAAAAGACAAGTTGAGTCATAATCATCCTAAAATAACCAAATCTACAGAAAACACCCAAAGAAGCTCTGTGCATCAACAGAGCAGACAGCAAATGTGGCTATTACACAAAATAAGGAAATCCCTTTAGGGGTGTAGAGACACCCCTCTTTTTTGACTTGGTTATTCTGTTTACTTTACAAACTCATTAAGACATGGAGCCGGTTCTGTTTACATGAGGAAAAGGCAGAAGATACAGAAAGGAAAAGAGTGAAACAAGCCTAGCCTACGTCATGAAGCGAGAGTCTATTTGGTTGGGCCTCCTGTTTCAGCAGCAGGGTGCACAAACCAGTTACTAAGCGCTGGGTGTGAATTATGGGCATGATGAGGGAGGGGGCGACTCCCTGGGAAGTCTACGATGCTGTATGAGGAGTTACTAATTTGCCTGTGTCCTGAGGGGTAAGAGGTGCCTTTTGGGAGTATGGAGGGGGGTTGAAAAGGGGTGTTTTCGAGAGCGAGACCCCATGTTCTAATTAGACAGGGGCAGCTCATCCTTGTCTCCCATGTGTAGCCGATGTGAAATGGCTAGCTAGTTAGCGGTGGTGCGCGCTAGCGGCGTTTCAATCGGTGACATCACTTGCTCTGAGACCTTGAAGTAGTGGGTCCCCTTGCTCTGCAAGGGCCGTGGCTTTTGTGGAGCGATGGGTAACGATGCTTCGAGGGTGACTGTGTGCAGAGCGTCCCTGGTTCGCTCCCAGGTCTGGGCGAGGGGACGGACGTAAAGTCTATACTGTTACACATGCATATTAATATATCCTCTAGATGGAGGTAACGTTGGCCTCCCGTGCATATTAATATGTCCTCTAGATGGAGGTAACGTTGGCCTCCCGTGCATATTAATATGTCCTCTAGATGGAGGTAACATTGGCCTCCCGTGCATATTAATATGTCCTCTAGATGGAGGTAACGTTGGCCTCCCGTGCATATTAATATGTCCTCTAGATGGAGGTAACGTTGGCCTCCCGTGCATATTAATATGTCCTCTAGATGGAGGTAACGTTGGCCTCCCGTGCATATTAATATGTCCTCTAGATGGAGGTAACGTTGGCCTCCCGTGCATATTAATATGTCCTCTAGATGGAGGTAACGTTGGCCTCCCGTGCATATTAATATGTCCTCTAGATGGAGGTAACGTTGGTCTCCCGTGCATATTAATATGTCCTCTAGATGGAGATAACGTTGGCCTCCCGTGCATATTAATATGTCCTCTGGATGGAGGTAACGTTGGCCTCCCGTGCATATTAATATGTCCTCTAGATGGAGGTAACGTTGGCCTCCCGTGCATATTAATATGTCCTCTAGATGGAGGTAACGTTGGTCTCCCGTGCATATTAATATGTCCTCTAGATGGAGGTAACGTTGGCCTCCCGTGCATATTAATATGTCCTCTAGATGGAGGTAACGTTGGCCTCCCGTGCATATTAATATGTCCTCTAGATGGAGGTAACGTTGGCCTCCCGTGCATATTAATATGTCCTCTAGATGGAGGTAACGTTGGCGTCCCGTATTCTCCTGCTTGAGCTCTATTAAGAGATTATGCCTGGACTAAACAGCTGTGCAAAGATTTTCCCCCTAATCTTAATTTTTAAGACACGGGACAAGACACTGGAGGGCGGAGGGTGCAAACCATTGAACCCCCCTTATTGGGGGTTTAATAGAACAGCAGGGCAAATAGCAAGCTTACCCCTCAACACCTAACCAAAGGCCTAAAGACACTACCCTAATTATCCCTGGCTCCAGACACAATCCTCAAACATATGTTGTTGTTGTTTTTTCCCTCCACCTTTATTTAACCAGGTAGGCTAGTTGAGAACAAGTTCTCATTTACAACTGCGACCTGGCCAAGATAAAGCATAGCAGTGTAAACAGACAACACAGAGTTACACATGGAGTAAACAATAAACAAGTCAATAACACAGGAGAAAAAAAAGAGTCTATATACATTGTGTGCAAAAGGCATGAGGAGGTAGGCGAATTATTACAATTTTGCAGATTAGTGATAAATGATCAGATGGTAATGTGCAGGTAGAGATACTGGTGTGCAAAAGAGCAGAAAAGTAAATAAATAAAAACAGTATGGGGATGAGGTAGGTAAATTGG
The DNA here is from genome assembly GCF_036934945.1 of Oncorhynchus masou masou. Taxonomy (NCBI): domain Eukaryota; kingdom Metazoa; phylum Chordata; class Actinopteri; order Salmoniformes; family Salmonidae; genus Oncorhynchus; species Oncorhynchus masou. The sequence goes on from NC_088232.1 coordinate 33,214,738, forward strand.
GTGGGCTATTTACCGATGGACTGTGTACACCTGCAGCGATCAGTTAGCTGCTCAGATAGCAGATGTTTAAAGTTGGTGAGGGAGATAAAAGTCTCCAACTTCAGCGATTTTTGCAATTCGTTACACTCACAGGCAGCAGAGAACTGGAAGGAAAGGCGGCCAAATGAGGTGTTGGCTTTAGGGATGATCAGTGAGATACACCTGCTGGAGCGCGTGCTACGGGTGGGTGTTGATGAAGTCGGCTGCACAGTACTGTCTTTTATCGATGGCGGTTATGATATTGTTTAGTACTTTGAGCGTGGCTGAGGCGCACCCGTGACCGGCTCGGAAACCAGATTGCACAGCGGAGAAGGTATGGTGGGATTCGAGATGGTCAGTGATCTGTTTGTTGACTTGGCTTTCGAAGACCTTAGATAGGCAGGGCAGGATGGATATAGGTCTGTAACAGTTTGGGTCCAGGGTGTCTCCCCCTTTGAAGAGGGGGATGACTGCGGCAGCTTTCCAATCCTTGGGGATCTCAGACGATATGAAAGAGAGGTTGAACAGGCTGGTAATAGGGGTTGCGACAATGGCGGAGGATAGTTTAAGAAATAGAGGGTCCAGATTGTCAAGCCCAGCTGATTTGTACGGGTCTAGGTTTTGCAGCTCTTTCAGAACATCTGCTATTTGGATTTGGGTAAAGGAGAAGCTGGGGAGGCTTGGGCGAGTAGCTGCGGGGGGGGGGGTCGGAGCTGTTGGCCGAGGTTGGAGTAGCCAGGAGGAAGGCATGGCCAGCCGTTGAGAAATGCTTGTTGAAGTTTTCGATTATCATCGATTTATCGGTGGTGACCGTGTTACCTAGCCTCAGTGCAGTGAGCAGCTGGGAGGAGGTGCTCTTGTTCTCCATGGACTTTACAGTGTCCCAGAACTTTTTGGAGTTAGAGCTACAAGATGCAAATTTCTGCTTGAAAAAGCTGGCCTTTGCTTTCCTGACTGACTGCGTGTATTGTTTCCAGACTTCCCTGAACAGTTGCATATCACAGGGACTATTCGATGATATTGCAGTCCGTCCACAGGATGTTTTTGCGCTGGTCGAGGGCAGTCAGGTCTGGAGTGAACCAAGGGCTATATCTGTTCTTAGTTCTGCATTTTTTGAACAGAGCATACTTATCTAAGATCGTGAGGAAGTTACTTTTAAAGAATGACCAGGCATCCTCAACTAACAGGATGAGGTCAATATCCTTCCAGGATACCCGGGCCAGGTCGATTAGAAAGGCCTACTCGCAGAAGTGTTTTAGGGAGCGTTTGACAGTGATGAGGGGTGGTCGTTTGACTGCGGACCCATAGAGGATACAGGCAATGAGGCAGTGATAGCTGAGATCCTGGTTAAAGACAGCGGAGGTGTATTTTTGGAGGGCCAGTTGGTCAGGATAATGTCTATGAGGGTGCCCTTGTTTACAGATTTAGGGTTGTACCTGGTGGGTTCCTTGATGATTTGTGTAAGATTGAGGGCATCTAGCTTAGATTGTAGGACTGCAGGGGTGTTAAGCATATCCCAGTTTATGTCACCTAACAGAACAAACTCTGAAGCTAGATGGGGGGCGATCAATTCACAAATGGTATCCAGGGCACAGCTGGGAGCTGAGGGGGGTCGGTAGCAGGCGGCAACAGTGAGAGACTTATTTCTGGAGAGAGTAATTTTTTTAATTAGTAGTTCGAACTGTTTGGGTATGGACCTGGAAAGTATGACAATACTTTGCAGGCTATCTCTGCAGTAGGCTGCAACTCCTCCCCCTTTGGCAGTTCCATCTTGACGGAAAATGTTATAGTTGGGTATGGAAATCTCAGAATTTTTGGTGGCCTTCCTAAGCCAGGATTCAGACACGGCAAGGACATCAGGGTTGGCAGAGTGTGCTAAAGCAGTGAGTAAAACAAACTTAGGGAGGAGGCTTCTGATGTTGACATGCATAAAACCAAGGCTTTTTCGATCACAGAAGTCAACAAATGAAGGTGCCTGGGGACATGCAGGGCCTGGGTTTACCTCCACATCACAGAGGAGGAGTAGTATGAGGGTGCGGCTAAAGGCTATCAAAACTGGACGCCTAGAGCGTTGGGGACAAAGAATAAAAGGAGCCGATTTCTGGGCATGGTAGAATATATTCAGGGCATAATGCACAGACAGGGGTATGGTGGGGTGCGGGTACAGCGGAGGTAAACCCAGGCACTGGGTAATTATAAGAGAGGTTGTATCTCTGGACATGCTGGTTGTAATGGGTGAGGTCACCGCATGTGTGGGAGGTGGGACAAAGGAGGTATCAGAGGTATGAAGAGTGGAACTAGGGGCTCCATTGTAAACTAAAACAATGATGACTAACCTGAACAACAGTATACAAGATATTGACATTTGAGAGAGACATACAGTGAGGCATAAAGTAATCGCAGGTGTTGATTGGGAGAGCTAGCTAAAACAACAGGTGAGACAACAACATCTAATCAGCTAACACAACAACAGCAGGTAAAATGGCGATGACTCGGCAGAGAGGGTTGGATTAACTACACACAGAGCCTGAGTTCACGGATGGGGCCGGCAGATAAAAAAATAAATAAACAGAATGGAGTACCGTGATTAATGGACAGTCCAGCAGGCATCAGCTATGTAGCCAAGTGAGCCTAGTGTCCAGAGGGCAGCAGTAGATGGAACAGGGAACCCGCCACTATGTTAGCAGGCGGCAAGGCGTTTAAAGTTAGTAGCCCTCCGACGGAGGCCGGTTGAAGGCACAGCGGATGGAGCATTCGTCGGCAGACCAGTCGTGGTGGTGCGGCGGGGAGCTGTGTCGACAGAGAATCCAAGCCAGATGGTGAAAGAGGTATAGTAGAATTTAGTTTGCTGGCCGGGAGATGCGCCTGGCTCACGGCTAACTGTTGCTAGCTTCGTGGCAGTGGCGTTAGTTCACCGTGGCACCCAGTACCGAAGCTATTATCCAGGCTGAGCTGTGAGCTAGCTGTGAAGATCAGAAGTAGTGGTCCAGGGATTACGGCAGGAATCCGGCGTTGTTGTGGAGAGACAGTCCGATACTAGTAGACTGCCGAGTATTATCCAGGCTGAGAACAGGGCTGGTATCTGTGCAGAAGGTAAAAGCCGCTAGCAGTGGCTAACAATGACTGAATAGCTAATTAGCTGGTTAGCTTCTGGAGGTTCTTGAATATGTTCTAAAGAATAATTAAAAATAGCGATACCGTATCACATTGGGTGAGGCAGGTTACCGGAAGGTATAATCAAATTAAAAATCAAAAAGGGATAGAAAATAAAATTGAAATATATATACAAAAAACACAAATACAAAAGTACACGAGACACGAACAAAACATGTCTTCACTGCTACGCCATCTTGGTTGTTGTTGATAATATTAAAATGAGTGTCGCTGGAAACAATATTCAAATCACCAATTATTAATTTATCTCCTGGTATAGCCAACAGTGTGGCAGGGAAATGGGTATTAGCATATAGAGGGTTGGGTAGGATGCTGCCCTGTGGCCTGGCCTGCTGATGAGGAACAGAGTGGTGAGAGGGGCAAATGGGAGGTTGAGGTAAAGGCTACCCACAGGGAAGCTCACTACTGCTTTTCACTCAGCTATTCAACAAATCAACTTCCTACTCCACACAATGTAAAACATTTAAGCAATATTAGGATATATTGACATTAGCTTTGTCAATGTTATTTCAAGTCCACTGCACGTGCTCACTGCAAAGCATAATATAAAAAATAAACAACTCAGGCATTAGGGACATTTAATAGTAATGTTTGGTGACAGCTAGTATGTGTTAATCAACATTAACTTGAAGCCACAAAAAGGAACATTATGATCGTAATACTGAAAATTAACCTTACAGAAGCAAGGAGGAAAGAGGATGATTGAAAACATAATGAGACTGATACATTTGTCTGTGGGACGGAATCTGAATCCATACGTCCTATGAATCTCCTGTGAGACTGTTGAAGCGATGAGGAGTAACGTAAACTCACCCCATTCCGTACAAATGTGCGCAACCGCAACATTCAAACGAGGCTACAAAGAAAACTAATGGGACTGTAGCGACTGTGTTGACTTCAAAATCTGGGGTGTGAACAACGTATCTATTCAAGCGTTGATCAACATGGTAATGGCTCTATAGTATTGGAGAACAGTTGAAAAAAACTGACCCTCCGTTACATCGTGATGTGTCATGCCGTAACGTACAACACGCATAAAGCAACTATTTCTGTCTTACAATCTCTCTGTCTTACAATCTCTCTCCACCAGGTTTAGCACTTCTCTCATCCTTTAAAAACAAGAAATGGACAGTGACAGGGGTAAGGGTGGATACCTAGTCATTTTTTTGCTTCATCACTGCATGCGATCATCATTCTCAAAGCCGCTGTTTACTTCTAAGATCACTTTAGCACCGCCCTAAAAACCAGATTCAAACTCTCCATAGTGTTTTATTTACATTTTACAGGCGATAAGGTGATAAGTTGGATAGATCGAGTAAAAAAAAAAAAAAATTTCCCACACATCTCTCCTTCCCACTATCACGCATTAGTTTCGCTTCCCCACCAGCCATTTTTTTTAAAGACCCGACGGGGCTCATTGGCTTCTTGAATCATGCAGAAATGGGCAGCGTGGGGGTCATGCAATTGATTCTGTTGGAAAGGGGAGAAATTATGCTTTACAATGGCATTGACATTACAGTTGATCTGGAAGTATTACGTTTTTTGGGGTGCTAAAATAAGGTCAACTGTACGAACCAAGGCGATGTACAAAAGTGAGTGAGTTTACGTTAGAAGGCTATGGAGGTAACATGGCAGTCCACCAAACAAATATTACCATGATCCAAGCAGGCACAGTACCACCAGCCCCCCTTCATGCAAACAGCTTTAAAAATAGCATGCTTGTGTAGTCCTCTTATCTATCCCCTATAACCCAGACCCACCCTGCCCCCTCCAGTCTCTATATCTGTGGTCCTGAGCTGCTCTGAGTGGGTTTTAGGTAGCGGGACTGAGCCCTGTGCTGGTTGTCTGTGTAGAGATTAGCGTGCAGGCAGGCAGAGGCGCCCCCACTGCCACCGGCATCACAGGCCCAGAAAGGAGAGGAGGTTGCTGGGAGGGATTTGACCCAGGATGCCTTGGCCTGGGCTCAGGCAACCTTTATTTGGAGGGGCGATAGCCGGCAACCTTTGGATCCGACATGCCAGGACCATATTCAGCAGAGGGCCCTCTCGCTGCTCCTGAACACACGCACTGAGAACCAGACTACAGGAATCAAACACGCTCAACACAGATTATCCTCGCTCTCTGTCAGCGTGGCACCAGCAAACACTCGCAGGCCTATTCTCTCTCTCTGGCAGCAGTAAAACTCCTGGGGTTGCTACTGCAACATTACATAAGTGTTATGAGAACTTGACTGTTCTGCACTGGTTTTAGCTAGACATGAACCAATGGGAGTAGCTCCCTCCAGCGGGAGCGAGGCAAGGTATCTGAAGAGAGGAAATAAGGGTAGAATGTCAGGCAGGCGTGAACACCGCTACTGAAATGCTGCAGCACAACTCCCTGCAGGTGTGTGCTCCAATGATCAGTCCCTGACAGGTCCACACAGACAACAGCAGCAAACTGTTCCTGCCAGGCACCCTTTGACACCAGGCGGGACGGATACAGAGGATTCAAACCACACAGCGTAGCGCAGGCACACAGTAGCACACCAGTATTTCAGGACCTTTTTGATAGTTCATCAGCGAGGTCTGTCGGCGTCCTGTCAAAACAACAGACATTTTTAGAGTGAAATGTTCCCAGGCATGCAGGGAATGGAAACGTGTGTATGATATCCCCTAACAAGCACTGTATATCCTGTAGGCCTACTGCTATGGAGGCGTCATAGTGAACAGATTTTGGGGGAGGAGGTCAACCTTTATCCTGACATGATATGCTGTGCACTAGAATATGTTGCTATTCAAAGAGCCTTTGAAAAAGCCGTGTATGCCTTGTAGGTTGAAAAAGCCATGAAATAAAAGCTGTCACTGGTTATAAAACAGGAAGCAGAGCTTCAGTCTTGTTTGAATTTGACAGTCAAATTAAGAAGTTACTCTAATCCAGTATGTGCAATACACACTCATCTCCTGTGTAAAGAAGTGGTAAGGGCGTGAAAATGTATGTATCGGTAGAACCGGTAGGTTGAGGTCCCCTTCACATATTTCTATAAGACCAGTTATAGACTAACTACTATTACTCTACTCTAATTGTATCATCATCTGTATCAAACTACAAACTCTCCATCTGAAGTTTGTCAGTCATATAGCACAAGGTTTCATTAGTCTAAATCTATAGTGATGATGTGTTACATAGATAGTAATCTTTTCAGTTTGAGTGATTGTACGAAGACTGTACAATAAAGTCAACCATGTCAACATTTAACTCTAGCCTATATATTAATAACAGCAAAGACAAAGTAAAACCCCCCCAGAGAAAGCAGAAATAGAATGCTGCAGAGGAGCCCAGGAGAGGTGGGGTGAGGGGGAGGTGGAGTGTATGGGTGACTTACGGCAGGACAAGGGTGTTCTCCTGTGGGCCACCCCTGCGGACGTCCAGGGCATACTGCTCATCATGGAGGTTGGGAAGCTTTCGCAGGGCCTTCACAAACACATTAGGCTCTGGGCACAGCACTGTGGATGAGGAACAGAGAGAGAAGGTGTTGCCATTAGTGTACAGAGCAACATAACTAATCAGTCAGAGTTCAGGAAAGGTGAGCCCAATAATAGCCTACATAGATCTGTGTGGTGTTACTTTTGAAAAGAGGGTAGCAATATGCAACATTTTGGAGCATTCAGAAAGCATATTCCTATGTAGAACACACGCTCTCTGACATGTAGAATAAGGTTTCACATCAGCTCTATTCGTGGCATTTCTATCTGCAAAATACAATAACGTTTGGCTACGAAAGCGTTTGGCTATCGAATGTAGCCCAGGTTTACAATTCCCAGTAAATCATGCCTTGTATTATACTCAACCCTAGTGGCAAATGTGAGACTCACATCAATATGAAAAGTACGCTGTTTGGAATATAGTTCTAATCATTCATGCATTGGGAAATGTCTTGTATAACTCATCATAGTCCAAACCGCTGGAACGTACTGGCTGACTAAAATTAGGAACTGTGAAAAGTGGACCACCAGCCACTGGTTACAGTGGATGGAAAGATTGCAGATAGACAAATATTGGGACTTCCAAACAGAACCTTTGGAACGGTGTGAAAACGGTAGACCTAGAAACTATGGCCATGATATTTATGGTCTAGTGTTTACTCCAAGTACCATCCACAGTAGTGGATACGGAATTAAATGAGAAGGGCTGGTTAGCCTAGAGATCTCATTCAGAAGACATTTGATCCAAAGCACTTAACAGTTAATGTTTCCTTGGCCCACGGAGGAATCTTCAATCTTTCTCCATAGCAGCTGTTACATTTGACAACTCACGAGACCCTTGCGTGCCAGTATGGAAGGCCAAGAGATTAAAATCGTCTCGATTTGAACGCTTGTTATGTGCATTTTTACACACGTTCATTACACTTGTTCAGTGTGCATTTACAGGTGATTAGAACGTTTGAATATTGTACTTTCAGATGCATGAAATTGTGCCACTGCACACGTTCTGAACGCCTGTGTAGTAACGGGTACATTTCATGCGACTGAAAGTACCACATTGTAGCCACCTCAATTTCTGTGAGTTTGACTTTGTTTGACTTCTGGCCTGTTGCGATGAGTCGCTTACTCAGGGAGGGAGATGTTTCTAAATATGGATCAAATTGTTAATTTGTCAATTACATTTACATAATGTAAACGCTACAGCAAGGCGTTGGTGAGAAAAATGGAGAAAGATATTAAAACAACTTTTTCCACATAGCAATACAACTACAAAGCTCACGCTGGCTAGCTAGCTTATTTTCATTGAAATAGCATGGCTAGTTAGTTAACTATCAATAGTCTTATGTCTAGCCTTTAACTAATGGTTGTTACATTGTGGAATAGAGCAATAGTTCTTTGTACTTGTCATTTGGTTGAGACTAACATTAGTTTAGAAAATAATTGTTAACTTTGTATATTTGTTGTGTAATTGGTTGGCTTTGCTAGTTAGCAAGCTGAGATTTATTTGCTCAAATTGGCCAACTTAGCTTTTAGCTCATGCTTTAGAACAGGCTAGCTCCATGCAGAATCTAGACAATAGAGAATGGGGAATAATACATGGCTGTTGCAGTTCCCAGGCGAAGTGATAGAACTGCTACAGAGGTAAAAAGGTAAGATCTATATCGAGTAGCTATATTCCAAGGTTGAACCAATACAATAGGTATTTTATTGGCTTGCTAAATGAGCTGCGTTTCCTGAAAATGTCTCCGATAAAGTTGTTAGTTCTAGTTGTTCTTATGCAACGTCCAGGAAATGTCAAGTACTCAAGCATCTGCAGACCAGCGAGGAGGAGGAAAGCTTATAGAACAAGAATTACTAGCTAGTTATATCAGACATTTTATTGGCTTGCCAAATAAGCTGCTTTTCCTGAAATGTCTCTAAAGCTACACTCTTAGAAAAAAAAGTTCCATCTAGAACTTAAAGTTCTTCAGCTGTCCCCATAGGATAACATTTTCAGGAGCCCTTGTTGGTTTTAGGTTGAACCATTTTGGGTTCAATGTATAACCCTTTCCACAGAGGGCTCTACATGGAACCCAAAAGGGTTCTCCCTGGAACCAACAAGGGTTATACTATGGGGACAGTTGAATAACCCTTTTTTCAAAGAGTGTATCTAGTTCTAATGCAATGTCCATGTTACAGCCACAACATGATGATCATGTTGTCATGCATCTGAAGACTAGCGAGGAGGAGAAAAGCCTGCTTTGGATGAGCAAGGAAGAACAATAAACTAGCTATATGAGATAAACATGTTCAGGAAAAGCAGGGAGAGAGCGAGCTAGTAGTAGTAACATTATTATTTCAAACCTCACATACATCTGTTATATTTAAGCAATATCTTCCTAACAAGAATTTAGACCAGTTGACAATTCAACAGAATTCAGTCTTGTTCATGTTGATGATCGGTACAACATGAGACAGATAGCAAGCCATAGTATATCAAGCCAAATACCAATGGTATGAGTCAATATTACTTGTTTTCTGTTGTAATTACGTTGCTAACCAGTTTAATAGTAGTACGGCACCTTGGGGTTTGTGCTATATGGCCAATATACCACGGCTATGTGCTCTATCCAGGCACTCAGTGTTGAGTCGTGCGAAGAACAGTCCTAAGCCATGGTATATTGTCCATATACCACAAACCCCAATTCCATCTGAAGAATCCCACAACATATTCCAGTCTGTGCTAGAAAAACAGTCCTGTAGCTTAGCATCTGCTTCATCTGACAACTTTTTTATTAATCGAGTCACTAGTGCTTCCTGTTTTAAATTCAGCTTGTAAACAGGAATCAGGATAGAATTATCGTCAGATTTGCCAAATGGAGGGCGAGGGACAGCTTTCTATGCATCTCTATGTGGAGTAAAGGTGGTCCAGAGTTTTTTTCCCGATCTGGTTGCACATTTAACATGCTGATGGAAATTTGCTGAAATGGATTTAAAATTCCCTGCATTAAAGTCCCCGGCTACTAGGAGCGCCGCATCTGGGTGAGCGTTTTCCTGTTTGCTTATGGTGGAATACAGCTCATTCAATGCTGTCTTAGTGCCAGCATCAGTCTGTGGTGGTATATAGACAGCTAAGAAAAATACAGATGAAAACTCTAGGTAGAAGGTGTGGTCTACAGCTTATCATGAGATACTCTACCTCAGGTGAGCAAAAGCTCAAGACTTGCACCAGTTGTTATTCACAAAAAGACATAGTCCGCCGCCCCTTGTCTTACCAGACGCCGCTGTTCTGTCAGCACAGCATATAACCAGCCAGCTGTACGTTGATAGCGTCGTCATTCAGCCACGACTCCGTGAAGCATAAGGTATTACAGTTTTGAATGTCACGCTGGTAGTTTAATCTTCCGAGTAGCTCATCTACTTTATTCTCCAAAGAATGCACGTTTGCTAGCAGAATGGAAGGAAGTGGAGGTTTATTCGATCGCCTACGAATTCTCAGAAGGCAGCCCACCCTCGGGCACCTTTTTCTCCGCCTCCTCTTCATGCAAATCACGGGGATCTGGGCCTGTTCCCGAGAAAGCAGTATATCATTCGCGTCAGACTCATTAAAGGAAAGAAAAGGATTCAAATCAAATCAAATTTTATTGGTCGCATAGTGTAGCGAAATGCTTGTGCTTCTAGTTCCTAACGTGCAGTAATATCTAACAAGTAATCTAACAATTTCACAACATCTACCTTATACACATAAGTTTAAAGGAATGATTAAGAATATGTACATATACAGTGCCTTGCAAAAGGATTCGGCCCCCGTGAACTTTGCAACCATTTGCCACATTTCAGGCTTCAAACATAAAGATATAAAACTGTATTTTTTGGTGAAGAATCAACAACAAGTGGGACACAATCATGAAGTGGAATTACATTTATTGGATATTATTGGATATGATCCAATGTTGACCTAAATGACTAATGATGATAAATACAATCCACCTGTGTGTAATCAAGTCTCTGTATAAATGCAACTGCACTGTGATAGTCTCAGAGGTCCGTTAAAAGTGCAGAGAGCATCATGAAGAACAAGGAACACACCAAGCAGGTCCGAGATACTGTTGTGAAGAAGTTTAAAGCTGGATTTGGATACAAAAAGATTTCCCAAGCTTTAAACATCCCAAGGAGCACTGTGCAAGCGATAATATTGAAATGAAAGGAGTATCAGACCACTGCAAATCTACCAAGACCTGGCCGTCCCTCTAAACTTTCAGCTCATACAAGGAGAAGACTGATCAGAGATGCAGCCAATACATAAATATATTTTTAAACATTTTTTTTTTTAATCACAGAATGTGACGTTAGCTACCACACAAGTTGTTTTCGGCAATTATCCAAAAACAAACTACAAAAACACCATTCTTTACCCAATAGGCTGAACAGGTGTAATGAACGCTTGTAAAAATGTCCATAACAAGCGTTCTAATCACCTGTAAATGCACACTGAACAGGTGCAATGAAAGCATGTGAAAATGCCCATAACAAGTGTTCACATCCAGAGACAACACTGTTGCAGGTGGGTATAATGTGTAACATTCCAACAGGAATCTGTTTCAAAAACTTCGTAAACATGGTTGCCAACAAACAACGCATACAAAGTTGTATAGCGGCAGAATAAGATACTGCAGTGGGCAATTTAATTACGTTTTTCACTCACAACGTTCATTCCGAAAAAGGTCTGTCCTCACTCTGGGAACCTATGGACAAACATTAAGAATAAACTACGTGGTGAGTTGATGACTATTCGACAGCTAATTAGAAAGGTGAATTGATCATGCTAATTTGTATGCATTGTTTGTTGGCATCCTTGTACTTCGGAGTTTTTGATACAGATTCCTGTTGGAACTTTTCACAAATTATACTCACTCCACTGTCACTGCTCGACAACATCCGTCGGCCTGGCTGTGCCACATTGCTCTGGGGAACAGAAGACTGCAATTTGAACACAGACTAACCAGGTTAACTCAACCTTGAATGGGACAAAGCTGTAGCTAGAGAGGTTATTTCTGGAGCTGGTGATAGACATGAGGTACACTTTTTACATTCCGCCTTAATTACTACACTAAAAGGTTCCTGGAATATCCTTTAGGGGTTCTTCAAATTACAACTGTGGGGGAACCTATAAGTTCTTCGAAGAACCCCTCTTAATAGATCCTCAAAGAACCTTTAGGGGTTCATATCTGAACTACCTACCTCCCCTATTATTATTATGCATAACAATAACACAATATTTTAGTTGTCAGTGTTCATTATGATTTAAGTGGCAAAGCAGAATAAAAATTCTAAAATGTGAGCCCCAAGTCCAATGGGTATATCCTCTGTCGTGTTGATATTAATGTGTTGATGTTCTCCGTATCCATAGCCAGAATGATTTTGCAGTGCATGGTGATTGAACAGGTTTCCTGGTATATTCATCAGAGGTGTAGGGAGGGTGAAATCTGAATCCCCCAAAAATAGTAATTAATACAGATGTTTAACTAAACATATACACAAAAGTATTCATAACTTTGTTTTTGTAGTAACTGTTTATGGAAAAAAACATTATGGTTTTCATACACATACCTTGTCCATAATGTAGAGGCCTATGGGGTTTTCATTGAAGAGGCAAGGAAGGATGGTACATGTGATCTCCATAACATACCAAGACATACCTTTGTATGCCTCATCGTCTGTATACCTGCAGACAGACACAAAAGTGAGCAGTTCAGTCATCTGCACACAATGCAGCTATCCTTCAACATATTCCAAAACCATACATATTCTTACCTCTTTGTTTATTGATATCCATTGAATTGTGTCCATTATCTGGTTTAGAAAGATTTGCACAAATATTTAAAGATAGATTGTATCATCACAAAACAATATCAATTGAGATCATATAAAAAGGGACAAATCTTACCTTAAATTGAGGAGATCTTTACAGTTAAGTGCCTGCACCTGCTGTCCTTTCAAATCCAAATGTTTCAGTTGGGCAGTTCCACCAACTAAGGAAGTTCCTCGATGAACCCCACCTCCTATGGGGTTCTCAGAATAACCTTTTGGGGGCAATTTTCAGTGCCAAGAACCCTAAGGTTCTTCAAAGAACTTTGAGGATCTTAGAAGAACCCTTGTTGAACCCCTAATTTTTAGTGTAGACATCTGGTGGCGGGAGAAGGAAGAGTGCCTGTCAAACCAAGGGATGTTCATGCTACCAATGACAGGGTGCTGTAAAGTGCCAAAATGCAATTTACAGAGAAACCTAACTATATCAAAATTGTAATGTTACTAATCTGGTAGATTTTATTATAAGCCTAAAAAAGTATGATTCATAATGATATTGCACAAAATGTTTTTCCAAGTTAAAATGCAATGATAAGTGAGACAATCCTTGTGAGTCTAAGTCCATGCTAACACTATGTACGTTCCATTATTTGCCAGTAGATGGCGCACAATTACACAACGACACATTGTGTCCAGTAAGTGACTAACGGATATTGTCCTTTAAACTCAGCTCACTCTTTTTTACCTATTTTGAATTCTAAAATCATTAGTTGTATTATGTACTGTCTTGAATTCCATGCAGGAATTCAATCTTCAGTGACATTGCTGTTAGCCTGGTTTCCATCTGTTCAGCTATTACATTACACTCCTTGCCACTCGTCATTTGCCAATGGATATGCAGGATATGAACATTCCAGCTAAATAATGGATATATAGCAATTAGCAAAATAACCCATTTTCATACGTGTCTAAAATCTGAATAAATGTGTGAACAGTAATATTTTACACATATGAACGTACCCATAAGAAATTTCTGATGAAAAAAAAAGCATGTGAAAAGTGTGTGGATATAGCATTTTGGAATTAAACTCAGCAAATATACAATTGATATACACTGAGTGTACAAAACATTAGTAACACCTGCTACTTTCATGAGACTGACCAGGTAAATCGAGGTGAAGGTTATGATCCCTTATTTACGTCACTTGTTAAATCCACTTCAAATCAGTGTAGATGATGTGGACAAGACGGCTTAATAATCTTTCTTCAACCCACGGTAAGTGGGCAAGACACGTGCTTTTGAACGGGGTATGCCAGACACACCGGTTTGAGTGTGTCAAGAACTGCAACTCTGCTGGGGTTTTCACACTCGAGTTTCCAACGTGAATCAAGAATGGTCTACCACCTAAACAACATCCAGCCAACTATGGTAAACATGGGATGACCAGAGATGTTCTCTTGATAAGTGCGTGAATTGGATAACTTTCCTGTCCTGCTAAGCATATTCTAGACAGACAAAGGTTTGTGGTGAACACCATCATTTAGGTCAACTGTGACTGATTGGACAGTTAACCAGTACTGAAGCAAGCAATACCTTGTCTTGTACCCTTAACATCATATTATGAAGTTGAGTCCTGCTGTTGCCTGATCTTGTACATCATAGCTAATTATTCATTAGTTGACCGTTAGCGCAGTACACATCCATCCACAGTGTGTGTGTGTTCTCAAATACATCTTACAATGAGAGGAAGGAAGTGAGTTGGAACTTTAATCTTTACTAACCATGCATGGACAAACATGATCATGATTTTCAAGGTGCAACCAATATATGTTGCAAGAAGTTCACATGACCTTCTACAGCAGGGTTCCCCTACTGGCAGCCCAAATGTGGCCTGTGGGTGGTTTTATTCCCACCTATGTTTTCTGAGAAAAACTCATATTGTATATTGTAATTATTCGCCTACCTCCTCATGCCTTTTGCACACATTGTATATAGACTCCCCTTTTTTTTCTACTGTGTTATTGACTTGTTAATTGTTTACTCCATGTGTAACTCTGTGTTGTCTGTTCACACTGCTATGCTTTATCTTGGCCAGGTCGCAGTTGTAAATGAGAACTTGTTCTCAACTAGCCTACCTGGTTAAATAAAGGTGAAATAAATAAAAAAATTTAAAAAAATGTGTTTTATTTTTATTGTTGGAGAATAACTAAAAACAACACGGAATCAGCTCAAGTGACTTTAATTTTGGAACTCTGTTCCCAAGTATTCTCACACATAAGAGAAACATGTTTAACCTTTATTTAACTAGGAAAGTCAGTTAAGAACAAATTCTTATTTACAATGACGGCCTACCCCGGACAAACCCAGACTACGCTGGACCAATTGTGCGCTGCCCTATATGGGACTCAATCACGGCTGGTTGTGATACAGCCTGGAATCGAACCAGGGTCCGTAGTGACGCCTCTAACACAGATGCTGTGCCTTAGACCGCTGTGCCCCTCAGGAGCAAATTATTTGTTAATATGTTCTGCCACTGTGGCTGAAACTAGTTGATGATCCCCGATCTACAGGTAGATAATTACGTCTAAGTGTTTGCTTGTTACAGTAGTTACATTTGACAACTCACAAGACCCCTGCATGCCAGGAGTGTATTCATTACGTCTTACAACCGAAACAGTTTACCTTTTAAGAACCAAATGGAGCGAAACGGAGAGGGACCTACATGATTTGGAGCGAAACGGAGAGGAACCTACATGATTTTGACCAATATAAACTCGTTTCCCTTGCAAAAGTTATCTTTTTGGAGTAAACTGTTTGTTGTAACAGACGAAACGTTTTGCTACAAAATCGGTGTAATGAATACACCCCAGGTCAACTGCTACTGTACCTAGCGAGTTTCCGCCAATGTGTTGCATCAACATGTGTCACACAGCATCATTCAAATCAAATAAATGCACTTTGTTTGGGGAACAACAAATACACTTTAAAAGTCCCGGTCAAAAAGGCTTTACCGTTATTATGGTACATCATCCCGATAGTTCCTCCAGTGTTGATGACCAAGACTCGCGCTTCAGCACAGGGGCTCACATCCAGAGACTCAACACTGTTGCTGCTCGACAACCTCCTCCGTCGGCCTGGCTGTACCACATTGCTCCGGTAAACAGAAGTATGCGACTTGATCACAGACTCATCAGGTTGACTCAACCTTGAATGGGACAAAACTCTAGCGAGAGAGGTCATCTCTGAAGCTGGAGACGGACATGAGGTAGACTTTTTACATTCCGCCATAATGACTAGACAACTGATGGCGGGGGAAGAGTGCAAGTCAAACCAAGGGATGTTCTTAAAGTGACAGACCACTACCAATGACAGGTTGTTGTGAAGTGCCAAAACGCAATTTACAGAGAAACTAAGCTATATCAGAACTGTAATGTTACTAATCTGCTTGATTTTATCATAAACCAAAGTAAATAATGAATCACAATGATGATATTGCCGTAAATGGTTTTCCAAGTTAAAACATTGTACATTCAATGCAATTATAAGAGTGAGACTGAGACTCACCAGAAGGAAGAAGTCCATAATGTAGTGTAGAGGACGTACTTAATGGCTTTTGAGTTTTTCGTCAATAGCCTTCAAGGATAATTTCAAGAGTAGCGTCTTCAACCAAAAGGAAAAAATGGTAGAAGTTGTTGGAAAAAACACCATGATCACGTGGGAGTAATTAACCCTTGTTAAGGTGTTAACGTTTTTGTTTTCTCATCCAATGTTCGCCGGTCTGATGGACCCACAACATTATTGGGTTTTTAAAAACAATACAGCCATAACAATTTACATAAAAATATTTCAAACGTAATACTTAAATGTTGACTTATTTGGGGGTTGCTGGATCGAATCCCCGAGCTGATAAGATAAAAATCTGTCGTTCTGCCCCTGAACAAGGCAGTTAACCCACTGTTCACTGGAAGGCTGTCATTGTTAATAAGAATTTGTTCTAAACTGACATACCTAGTTAAATAAAGGTTAAATCAAAAATAATTATCAATTACAAGCAGCATACATGGTTAATATTTACCATTTACCTCTGCTAGATCACATTTACATGGTTAATATTTGCCATTTACCTCTGCTAGATCACATTTATCAATAAAAGCGCTATATGTTTGGATAAAATGTGATTTTTGTCAAAATGAATCAATTATATTCAAGACATGGGTGGAATAAATCATGTTTATCTTGAACAAATCTAAATGAAACAAGGTGTTCATCACTATTGACGTTTATTGCTTTGAACTGAATAAATTGGATGCCAGATTTTGCATACAGTATTTTATGGAAATGATAAATGAGCCCCATTTAACACAAATTAAGACCTGTCTACACACCACATTAGCGACAGTTTTACTGTGTGCGTGTTGCAAATGTATTTCTTGCAGTTGATGCATGTGTACTGTGTCTTCCTGTCCTTCTTGGGTCCACACACATCTCAGCGCTTCTTGTTACTACTGGCTGTAATCTAGAATGATGAAAACACTTAGTTCAGGAATGTTACTAACATCTCACTCACTCACATATATAGTTACAGCAGGTCAAGGGTAGGAGAGTCAGACACACACACACATGCAACAATATCA
The DNA here is from genome assembly GCF_036934945.1 of Oncorhynchus masou masou. Lineage (NCBI taxonomy): Eukaryota > Metazoa > Chordata > Actinopteri > Salmoniformes > Salmonidae > Oncorhynchus > Oncorhynchus masou. Next base: position 33,231,813 of record NC_088232.1, read on the forward strand.
CTCACACTTACTTCCTGGAATTGGAGTAGTTGGTTCTGTGGGTCGGGCGGATGGGGCACCAGCATCCTCCTCATGGTGGCTGCAGAAGCTGGGGTCATTGGAATTCAGTCTTAAGCGAGATTGCTGTTAGCCTGGTTGCCATCTCTGTTCAGCTATTACATTACACTCCTTGCCACTCCTGTCATTTGCCAATGGATATGCAGAATAGGAACACTCCATTCCAGCTAAACAATGGACATATAGCAATAGGCAAAAATACACATTTTCATACACGTCTAAAATCTATGAATAAAAAATGTGAGAACAGTAATATTTTACACACACATGAACATACCCATAAGCAATGATTTCTGATTTTTAAAAACACAAATGTCAAAAACGTGTGGATATAGAGTTTCAGAATTAAACTCTTCAAATATACAGTGGATATACACTGAGCGTACAAAACATTAGGAACAGCTGCTCTTTTCATGACATAGACTGACCGGGTGAATCGAAATGAAAGCTATGATCCATTATTGATGTCCCTTGTTAAATCCACTTCAATCAGTGTAGATGAAGGAGAGGAGAAAGGTAAATAACTATTTTTTTATGTATTAATTATCAAAATAAAGTATAAATCATTTCAAATTCCTTATCTTTTTTTATTTTTATTTTTTACAGCCAGGGTAACACTCCAACACTCAGACATCATTTACAAACGAAGCATGTGTGTTTAGTGAGTCCTCCAGATCAAAGGCAATGGGGATGACCATGGATGTTCTCTTGATAAGTGTGTGAATTGGATAATTTTCCTGTCCTGCTAAGCATTCAAAATGTCACTTTTGGGTGACAGGGAAAATGTATGGAGTAAAAAGTACATAATTTTCTTTACGAATGTAGTGAAGTAAAAGTAAAAGTTGTTCAAAAATAAAGTACAGATACCCGAAAAAAAACAACTTAGTACTTAGTAAAACAAAAGTAGTACTTTAAAGTACTTTACACCACTGAACATGGGCCAGCATCCCTGTGGAACGCTCTCAACACCTTGCAGAGTCCATGAATAGACTTATGTTATCAGTAGGTCCTATGAGTGTAGTCTGGCCCAGGGGTGCAAAGGTGAACGGCAAGGCACTGGAGTGATGAACTGCCCTTGCCATCTCCCCACGGGGACTCTCTGCCACTATTACGGGGGCGGAGAGTTTCTCTCTCTCTCCAAAGACTGGAGTTGAAAAGCTGGGCAGATTAAAGTTCCAGTGTTGTATCGCAAATGTAATTATCTTTGTAAGGGTGTGTGGATGAAAGCTCCTGATTCAGCTGATCTTTTCCTCAAACTCATTCTAGACTGCCAAAGGTTTGTGGTGAACACCATCATTTAGGTAAACAGTGACTGATTGGACAGTTAACCAATACTGAAACAAACAATACCTTTGGTTGTCTTGTACCCTTAACAAACATAATGTTATGAAGTTGAGTCCTGCTGTTGCCTAATCTTGTACATCGTAGGTAGTTAATCATTAGTTGATCGTTAGCACAGTACACATCCATCCACAGTGTGTGTGTGTTCTCAAATACATCTTACAATGAGAGGAAGGAAGTGAGTTGAACATGTACTCTTCACTAACCATGCATGGACAAACATGATCATGATCTTCAAGGGGCAACCAATATATGTTGCAAGAAGTTCACATGACTTTCTACAGCAGGGTTCCCCTACTGGCAGCCCACATTTGGCCTGTGCTTGGTTTTATTCCCCACTACATTTTTTGAGCTAAATTAATATACGTTGTATTTTTATTGTTGGATATCAACTGTAAAAACACCAGGAAATCAGCTCAAGTGACTTAAATTTTGGAACTCTGTTCAAGTATTCCCACGCGTAATAGAGCCACTTGACCATACACAAAATTAATCCATGTTAGAAATGATTGTTTGTCAAACATTATATCTGTTTGTGCTTCTTGTTATCAATTTGTAATGATGTTTTCCCGCTCTCCGGCCATCCGAGGCTGAATCTAGGTGATGATCCTTGTTGAACAGGTAGATAATGACGTCTAAGTGTTTGCTTGTTACAATTTACAAAACAAGTGTGTATAGTCCTGCCAATGGAGATATAAGTCTGGTACAAAAGTCAAGGACTACATCATATATTAGATATATTAGAAACCAGAATGGTTGACATTTAATTTTTTTAGCAGTTCACAAATTGCCGCTTCTGCCTCCCAATTATGTCATTCTGCTTTGCCCAAAAGCGCAAAATTGCCCAAAACCTGTTCTCTTTAACTCCTTATTTATTTTTCTGCATTATTTTTGTCCTACCACTGCATATATTGATATTTTCTTCCAGCTACTAAAACGTCATCGTCATTGAATGGACGTTCCGTTATTTGCCAGCAGATGGCACACAATTACACATAATGTAATTACAAAGGACAATAACATTATGACACATTGTGTCCAGTGACTAACGGACGTTGTCCGTTAATTAAACTCAGCTCACTCTTTTTACCTATTTTGAATTCTAAAATCATTCGTTGCATTATGTATTATCTTGACTTTCATGCAGGAATTCAATCTTCAGTGAGATTGCTGTTAACCTGGTTTCCATCTCTGTTCAGCTATTACATTCCACTCCTTGCCACCCCTGTCATTTGCAAATGTATATGCAGGAAACGAACCTTCTATTCCAGATAAACAATGGATATATAGCAATTAGCAACAAAAAAAAACACATTTGCTTACATATCTATTGGCCAACGTGCAATAATTGGAAAACAAAATTGATGATATACGATTAAAAACTGTAATATCTTATGTTTCAGAGTCGTGGTTGAGCAACGACACATATAATATAGAGCTGACAGGATTTTTCCATGCGTCAGCAGAACAGAGAAGCTACATCTGGTAAGACAAGGGGCAGTGGTGTGTCTATTTGTCAAAAACAGCTGGTGCGCAATGTCTAATATTAAAGAGGTCTCAAAGTATTGCTCACCTGAGGTAGAGTACCATATGATAAGCTGTAGACCACACTATCTACAAAGAGAGTCATCATCTATATTATTCGTCGTATACGTCTATTTACCACCACAAACCGATGCTGGCACTAAGACCGCACTCAACAAGCTGTATAAGGCCATAAGGAAAAGAGAAAATGCTCATCCAGAAGTGGCACTCCGAGTGGTCGCTGACTTTAATGCAGGAACACTTAAATCTGTCTTCTCTCATTTCTACCAGCATGTCACGTGCAACCAAAGGAGAAAAAAACTCTAGACCACCTTAACTCCACACGCAGAGACGCATACAAAGCTCTCTCTCGCCCTCCATTTGGCAAATCTGACCATAATTCTTACAAGCAAAAAGCAGGAAGTATTATTGACTCGCTCAATATGGAAGTGGTCAGATGATGCGGATGCTACCCTACAGGATTGTTTTGCTAGCACAGACTGGAATATGTTCCGGGATTCATCCAATGGCAATGAGGATTATACCACCTCAGTCATCAGCTTCATCAATAAGTGCATCGATGACGTCATCCCCACAGTGACCGTACGTACATATCCCAACTAGAAGCCATAGATTACAGGCGACATCCACATTGAGCTAAAGGCTAGAGCTGCCGTTTTCAAGGAGCGGGACACTGATCCAGACTCTTATAAGAAATCCCACTATGCTCTCAGACGAACAATAGAACAGAAAAAGCGTCAATACAGAATTAAGATTGAGTCATACTACACCGGCTCTGATGCTCGTCAGATGTGGCAGGGCTTGAAGACTATTACGGACTACAAAGAGAAACCCAGCCGTGAGCTGCCCAGTGACGCGAACCTACCAGACGAGCTGAATGCCTTTTATGCTCGCTTCGAGGTAAGCAACACTGAAGCATGCATGAGAGCACCAGCTGTTCCGGACGACTGTGTGATAACGTTCTCGGTAGCCGATGTGAGCAAGACCTTTAAACCTTTCAACATTCACAAAAGCCAGAAGGGCCAAACGGATTACCAGGACATGTACTCAAAGCATGCGTGGACCAACTGGCAAGTGTCTTCACTGACATTTTCAACCTCTCCCTGACCGAGTCTGTAATACCTAAATGTTTCAAGCAAACCACCATAGTCCCTGTGCCCAAGGAAGCGAAGGTAACCTTCCTAAATGATTACCGCCCCGTAGCACTCACATCGGTAGCCATGACATTCTTTGAAAGGCTGGTCAAGGCTCACATCAACAGCATCATCCCGGATACCCTAGACCCACTCCAATTCGCATACTGCCACAACAGATCCACAGATGACGCAATTTCAATCGCACTTCACACTGCCCTTTCCGACCTGGACAAAAGGAACACCTATGTGAGAATGCTGTTCATTGACTACAGCTCAACGTTCAACACCATAGTGCCCACAAAGCTCACCACTAAGCTAAAGACCCTGGGATTAAACACCTCCCTCTGCAACTGGATCCTGAACTTCCTGATGGGCCGCTCCCAGGTGGTAAGGGTAGGCAACAACACGTCTGCCACGCTGATCCTCAACACTGGGGCCCCTCAGTGGTGCATGCTTAGTCCCGGTTCACCCACGACTGCATAGCCAAACACGACTCCAACACCATCATAAAGTGTGCTGACGACACAACAGTGGTAGGCCTGATTACCGACAATGATGTGAGATGGTCAAAGACCTGGCCGTGTGGTGCCAGGACAACAACCTCTCCCTCAATGTGAGCAAGACAAAGGAGCTGATCATGGACTACAGGAAAAGACGGGCCGAACAGGCCCCCATTATTAACATCAACAGGGCTGTAGTGGAGCGGGTCGAGCTTTTCAAGTTCCTTGGAACATCAACAACGAACGATCATGGTCCAAACACACCAAAACAGTTGTGAAGTGGACACAACAACACCTTTTGCTCTTTCAGGAGACTGAAAAGATTTGGCATGGGTAAGGTGCTACAGAGGGTAGTGCGTACGGCCCAGTACGTCACTGAGGCCAAGCTTCCTCCATTCAGGAACTATATACTAGGCAGTTTCAGAGGAAAGCCCAAAATATTGTCAAAGACTCCAGTCACCCAAGTCATAGACTGTTCTCTCTGCTACCGCATGGCAGCTTCTATCCCCAAGCCATAAGCCCCCCCCCCCACCACCACACACACACACACACACATTTGTTTTTACACTACTGCTACTTGCTGTTTATTATCTAAGTGACTACTTTACCCCTACCAACATGTACAAATTACCTCGACTAACCTGTATCTCCGCACAATGACTCGGTACCAGTACCCCTGTATATAGCCTCATTATTGTTATTTTATTGTGTTACTTTGATAATTTTTTACTTTAGTTTATTTCGTAAATATTTTCTTAACCTCTTACATCTATGGGGGCGCTATTTCATTATTGGATAAAAAAAAGTGCCCGTTTTAAGCGCAATATTTTGTGCATATAATTGACAGCTTTGGAAAGAGAACACTCTGACGTTTCCAAAACTGCAAAGATATTGTCTGTGAGTGCCCGAGAACTGATGCTACAGGCAAAACCAAGATGAAACTTCAAACAGGAAATGAGCAGGATTTTTGAGGCTCTGTTTTCATTGTCTCCTAATATGGCTGTGAATGCGCAAGGAATGAGCCTGCCCGATCTATCGTTTCCCCAAGGTGTCTGCAGCATTGTGATGTATTTGTAGGCATATCATTGGAAGATTGACCATAAGAGACTACATTTGCTAGGGGTCCGCCCGGTGTCCTCCGTCGAAATTGGTGCGTCATCTTCAACTGCACATCTTTTCCCAAGCGATTCACAGGAGAAAGTAGACATCCACGAACGATATATCAATGTTTGGTGTGTCTCCCAGGTGGCTTGTGGCAAACTTTAAACGACACTTTTTATGGATATCTTTAAGAAATGGCTTTCTTCTTGCCACTCTTCCATAAAGGCCAGATTTGTGCAATATATGACTGATTGTTGTCCTATGGACAGAGTCTCCCACCTCAGCTGTAGATCTCTGCAGTTCATCCAGAGTGATCATGGGCCTCTTGGCTGCATCTCTGATCAGTCTTCTCCTTGTATGAGCTGAAAGTTTAGAGGGACGGCCAGGTCTTGGTAGATTTGCAGTGGTCTGATACTCCTTCCATTTCAATATTATCGCTTGCACAGTGCTCCTTGGGATGTTTAAAGCTTGGGAAATCTTTTGTATCCAAATCCGGCTTTAAACTTCTTCACAACAGTATCTCGGACCTGCCTGGTGTGTTCCTTGTTCTTCATGATGCTCTCTGCGCTTTTAACGGACCTCTGAGACTATCACAGTGCAGGTGCATTTATACAGAGACTTGATTACACACAGGTGGATTGTATTTATCATCATTAGTCATTTAGGTCAACATTGGATCATTCAGAGATCCTCACTGAACTTCTGGAGAGAGTTTGCTGCACTGAAAGTAAAGGGGCTGAATAATTTTGCACGCCCAATTTTTCAGTTTTTGATTTGTTAAAAAAGTTTGAAATATCCAATAAATGTCGCTCCACTTCATGATTATGTCCCATTTGTTGTTGATTCTTGTGGCAAAAGGTCGCAAAGTTCAAGGGGGCCGAATACTTTCGCAAGGCGCTGTATATCTCAATAGAAAATGAGTCAAATAAAAGTGAGTCACCCAAAAAAAATACTTGAGTAAAAGTCATTAAAGTATTTGGTTTTAAATATACTTAAGTATCCAAAGTTAATGTAATTGCTCAAATATACTTAAGTATCAAAATAAATTATAAATAATATCAAATTCCTTATATTACTCAAACCAGACGTCAACATTTTCTTGTTTATTTTATTTACAGATAGCCAGGGGCACACTCCAACATTCAGACATAATTTACAAATGAAGCATATGTGTTTAGTGAGTCCTCCAGCTCAAAAGCGGTAGGGATGACCAGGGATGTTTGGCCCTGTCCGGGAGTGTCCTCGGATGGGGCCACAGTGTCTCCTGACCCCTACTGTCTCAGCCTCCAGTATTTATGCTGCAGTAGTTTATGTGTCGGGGGGCTAGGGTCAGTTTGTTATATCTGGAGTACTTATCCTGTCATATTCGGTGTCCTGTGTGAATTTAAGTGTGCTCTCTCTAATTCTCTCTTTCTCTCTTTCTTTCTCTCTCTCAGAGGACCTGAGCCCTAGGACCATGCCTCAGGACTACCTGACATGATGACTCCTTGCTGTCCCCAGTCCACCTGGCCGTGCTGCTGCTCCAGTTTCAACTGTTCTGCCTTTTTATTATTGGACCATGCTGTTCATTTATGAACATTTGAACATCTTGGCCATGTTCTGTTATAATCTCTACCCGGCACAGCCAGAAGAGGACTGGCCACCCCACATAGCCTGGTTACTCTCTAGGTTTCTTCCTAGGTTTTGGCCTTTCTAGGGAGTATTTCCTAGCCACCGTGCTTCTACACCTGCATTGCTTGCTGTTTGGGGTTTTAGGCTGGGTTTCTGTACAGCACTTTGAGATATCAGCTGATGTACGAAGGGCTATATAAATAAATTTGATTTGATTTGATTTGGATGTTCTCTTTATAAGTGTGTGAATTTGATCATTTTCCTGTCCTGCTAAGATAAGGGAAAATGTATGGAGTAAAAACTACATTATTTTCTTTAGGAATGTAGTGAAGTAAAAGTAAACTTTTTCACAAATATAAATAGTTACGTAAAGTACCGATACCCCAAAAAACAACTAGTACTTTTAAAGTATTTTACTTAAGTACTTTACGCCACTGAACATGGGCCGGCATTCCTGTGGAACGCTTTCAACAACTTGCAGAGTTCATAACGTGACAAATTGATGCTGTTCTGAGAGCAAAAGGGGTGCAAATCAATATTAGGAAGGTGTTCCTAATGGTTTGTTGACTCAGTGTACATGTACACATGTACAGTATCAGTATAAATATATCTAAATGCAGAGAGATGAATGGTGCAAATGCAGTATAGTGCAGTTATTTTGTGTACATGCGTTACATATTTGCAGTCATGTATTGCATTTATGGTTTTAGATATCCTACTCTTTCAAGTCATTGGTCTTTTTTAGCCTCTCAGATAGTGATCTTAGTGATCCACACCCTTCAGGTTCATGTACCTAATGTATACATTCACTGGTCATGAGATTGATCCATGGAATTTAAAGTGATTCCACTACGATTAATTAAGGGCCTCTGCTATTATTCCACAATTACTAGTATGTTCTGAGTTTGCAACACAAGCGTTGGAAAATGAAATGAAAATCCTCTGAAATGTGTGTCTTGTGCAGTTAAAGCTGGCAGTTGTATATAATTAAAGGACAGTGAATGAAATCCAGTTTGTGAAACTTTAATGATGAGCTACTCACACCGTCTTCTACACAGGCGCCTTAGTCATCTGAACTCTGCTGTAAATATTTCATAGCCACAAGTCTGTCATAGCCTCTTTCTTACAACACAACAATAACGTAACTCACATGTATAGTCCCCTCCAATGTCCTGAGAGCTGGACATACCATCTCTCAATATTGGGGTGTACATGCTCTTTAAAATACAATTGGGTTAGGGTTAAGCCTCACCTGTCACCTGTCAATTAGCAGGGATTAAATTGTTCTACTTTGTGCAAAGTGAATGAAATCCAGAGGGCTGTAAATAAAGCTTATCAAGAGATCACATGACTACCAACATCTACATGGGCCAGGGGATCATATTACATGAGAGAGAGAGAGAGAGAGAGAGAGAGAGAGAGAGAGAGAGAGAGAGAGAGAGAGAGAGAGAGAGAGAGACTCCCTATAAAGTAGAGACAACACAACCAACTTTCCTCTTGAGATTTGGGGAAATGACACAGTAACAGATATGTCTCGTCAAATTCATCAAAGGGATACTGATTTTATTGGCAGGTAAGTGCAATTTATTTGACTTACTCTGAAACAACCTTTGATGAGTAAAATGAATAAGTTAGTTTGAACAAGGATATTTTTATGAGGTGTCTATCCATAGAATGATTTTACATTCCTTTAAAATGAGAAAGATGTATTGATCAAGACCTTTGTTATTACACAAGTAAGGGCCATTCCTTTTTACATTGTTGTAATAATATAAATAACGAAATGCTCAACTCCATTACGAAGCAATTATCACATATTAATATAATGGTGATACCACAGGAAATACACAGTTAATTCACTGGTGGAGTTAGTTATTGAAATTATATTGTTTTGCAATTCTTTCCTCCACAAGGTGATACTATAGAAGCCACTGACAACTAAATCAAATCAAATCCAATTTTATTGGCCACATACACATGGTTAGCAGATGTTATTGCGAGTGTAGCGAAATGCTTATGCTTCAAGATCCGACAGTGCAGCAGTATCTAGCAGGTAATATCTAACAATTGCACCACAAAACCTAATATCTAATCAATTCCACAACAAACTCTAATACACACAATCTAGTAAAGGAATGGGATGAGAACATTTAAGTATAAAATATATGGATGAGCAGTGACAGATCGGCTAAGATGCAATAGATAGTAAAGAATAGATAGTGAAGGAAACAGTATACAGTTAATACATACTGTTGAAGTCGCAAGTTTACATACACTTAGGTTGGAGTCATTAAAACTTGTTTATCAACCACTCCACAAAATTCTTGTTAACAAACTATAGTTTTTGCAAGTCGGTCAGGACATCTACTTTGTGCAGGACACAAGTCATTTTTCCAACAATTGTTTACAGACAGATTATTTAATTTATAATTCACTGTATCACAATTCCAGTGGGTCAGAAGTTGACATACACTTAGTTGACTGTGCCATTAAACAGCTTGGACAATTCCAGAAAATGATGCCATGGCTTGAGAAACTTCTGATTGGCTAATTGACATTATTTGAGTCAGGAGGTGTACCTGTGGATGTATTTCAAGGCATACCTTCAAACTCAGTGCCTCTTTGCTTGACATCATGGAAAATCAAAAGAAATCAGCCAAGCCCTCAGAAAAAAATTGTAGATCTCCACAAGTCTGGTTCATCCTTGGGAGCAATTTCCAAAAGCCTGAAGATACCACAACGTACTTTGGTGTGCGAAAACTGCAAATCAATCCCAGAACAACAGCAAAGGACCTTGTGAAGATGCTGGAGGAAACAGGTCCAAAATAATCTATATCCATAGTAAAACTAGTCCTATATCGACATAACCTGAAAGGCCGCTCAGCAAGGAAGAAGCCACTGCTCCAAAGCCGGCATAAAAAAGACAGACTACGGTTTGCAACTGCACATGGGGACAAAAATTTTACTTTTTGGAGAAATGTCCTCTGGTCTGATGAAACAAAAATGGAACTGTTTGGCCATAATGACCATCGTTATGTTTGGAGGAAAAAGGAGGATGCTTGCAAGCCGAAGAACACCATCCCAACCGTGAAGCACGGGTGTGGCAGCATCATGTTGTGGGGGTGCTTTGCTGCAGGAGGGACTGGTGCACTTCACAGAATAGATGGTATTATCAGGCAGGAAAATTATGTGGATATATTGAAGCAACATCTCAAAGCCCTGACCTCAATCCTATGGAAACTTTGTAGGCAGTACTGAAAAAGCGTGTGCGAGCAAGGAGGCCTACAAACCTGACTCAGTTACACCAGCTCTGACAGGAGGAATGGGCCAACATTCACCCAACTTATTGTGGGAAGCTTGTGGAAGGCTACCAGAAACTTTGACCTAAGTTAAACAATTTAAAGGCAATGCTACCAAATACTAATTGAGTGTATGTTAACTTCTGACCCACTGGGAATGTGATGAAAGAACTAAAGGCTGAAATAAATCATTCTCTACTATTATTCTGACATTTCACATTCTTTTTTCAATTTAAAGTTTTATTAAGTTTTCTTGTTTTTCAATCAACCAACAAAACATATTCCACATTCACAGATGTGACAGGCTTAAAAAAAAATATATTAAAAAAAATATATATATAATAGTACATTTGAAAAAATAAAAATACTATTAAAATGAAAGAAAGTCAAATAAAAACACTTATTTTTCTTAATCTATTTATTTTCTTTGGTGCATATATACATACCGTATATATATATATACATATGTATGTATGTGTATATATGTATATATATATATGTGTATACATATATACACATACATACATACATACATACATACATACATACATACATACATACATACATACATACATACATACATACATACATACATACATACATACATATATACAGTATATATATATGCACCAAGGAAAATAAATAGATTAAGAAAAATAAGTGTTTTTATTTGACTTTCTTTCATTTTAATAGTATTTTTATATACATACATACATACATACATACATACATACATACATACATACATACATACATACATACATACATACATACATACATACATACATACATACATACATACATACATACATACATACATACATACACACACACACACACACACACACACACACACACACACACACACACACACACACACACACACACACACACACACACACACACACACACACACACACACACACACACACACACACACACACACACACACACACATACATACATACATACATACATACGCACACATACTCAAAAACAAAATTAAAATAAAAACACAAAGAAAACATATATAACACTTGCAGCAGCACTATCAAGTTTCTTATCAGCTATTTCTAGCATTCACTGAGACGACGGGCCAATAATTTGTTTTTAGGTTTTACAGTACCTTACACAACATGTATCTGCACATTTCCCTAGTCACCCCGTTCACTCTGTCCAGTTTGAAAAATAGTTGAGTAGTGGAGACCAGAGTCTATTAAACTTGGGCTGTCTCTTGTGGAGGTCATACGTGAGCTTTTCAAAAGGGAGAAAGTCAACAATCTGGTCAATCCACATTTTAAATGTAGGAGGGGTATTAGAGGCCCACAATAGAATAATACATTTCTTAGCAAAGTATGTAATAGTCATAAGCAAATTTTCTCTGTCAGGATCAAGAACAAAGTCCTGCTGGGCATTAAGAAGATAGATACACGGGGTCATATCAAACTGTACCTCTAGTATTTTCTGTGCAGCAGTATGTATAGATTGCCAGAATCTGGCAATCTCTCTACAGCTCCAAAATACATGCATATAGGTTCCACTTTCAGAGGTACATCTTTTACAATTAGGAGACATATCTGTTTTCATTCTATGGAGTCTCAAAGGAGTATAATAAAATTTGTACAAAAATTTGTAATTAGATTCTTTCATTTTTACATTGGTAGAGGAGCAGTATACCCTGTCGCAAACCTCCGCCCATAACTCATCACTGATAGTCAGACCAAGGTCCTTTTCCCAGATTATTTTCAAAGGAGTAAAGGAGGAGCCTCCTTTCTCAGAAAGGAGTCTATAGATGTAAGATATTTTGCCTTTAATGGATTGTGCTGTGACAAGGAGGGTTTCAACTTCATTCAACTGTTCTAAACCTCCTCTTGGAGGTAAATTAGGAAATTACATGGCTAATTTGAAGATATTTAAAAAAAAATTGGATCTTGGCACATCGAATTCACTGCAGAGCTCTTGAAATGATTTCAGTGTAGTGGTTTTCTGATGAAATAGGTCTGAAAAGGTCCTGATTCCTAGAGTATGCCAAAGATTAAAGTTGGCATCCCTCAGGGCTTTTGGCAAGTCTGGGTTGCCTACTACAGGCGAGTGAGAACATATTTGGGCGGAAATGCCCAGGTATTTCTTACAGTCCCTCCACGCTAGTAGGGTGCTGTAAATCACAAAGGTTTTGGCTATGTTGCCCACTTCACTAAAGTTATTAATGAATATAATTGAGCTTACGGGCAATGAACCACAGGATTGGGCTTATATCTGAATCCACGTTGACTCTTGTCTGTTTGTGATCCATGTTAGCATGTTGCGGATTTGGGCAGACCAGTAGTACAATTGAAGGGAGGGAAGGGCAAGACCACCCTTAGATTCAAGTTTCGATAGAGTGGAAAACTTGATCCTAGGTTTTTTATTGCCCCATATAAATTTGGTGATGCTTTGGTTAGTTGTTTTGAAGAAGGAAACTGGGAGATAGCATGGGAGCATCTGAAATAAGTAGTTCAGTCTAAGGAGGACGTTCATACGCATGACATTAATTCTTCCTACTGAGCTAATTGGGAGGGAGATCCAGGTTTGGAGATCCTTCTTGATTCGATCCAGGAGTGGAAGATAATTTTCCTTAAAAAGGCTATTCAGATCTGGTGTTATGAAGATCCCGAGGTATTGAAACCCCTGTGTTTTCCATTGGAAAGGACATAGTGTCTTCATAGAACTGGTGAGTGTAATATTGAGAGGGCAGACAGTGGATTTGTTCAAATTGATCTTATAACCTGAAAACTTGCCATACTGAGCAATTGTGTCTAAAATGAGAGGGAGGGATTTCTCAGGGTTGGATATGTAGAGCAACACATCATCCGCGTAAAGCGAAATCTTGTGCTGCAGGCCGCCTGCAGAAACACCCATAATACTTGGATTGCTCCTTATCAGCTCTGCCAGAGGCTCCGCCCCCAACAAGTAGAGCAGGGGGGACAGCGAGCACCCTTGTCTTATGCCCCGTTCCAGAGGGAATCTGTCAGAGTTCAGTCCATTAGTAGTCACCATGGCATTTGGATGAGAGTATAGTGATTTGATCCATTTAATGAAATTTGGGCCCATATTGAACTTTTCTAAGACTGAAAACAGAAAGCTCCACTCCATCCTGTCAAACGCCTTCTCAGCATCCAGTGAAGCCAGCAGGACAGGGGTCTTCTGTGCGTTTACTTGATCAATAATATCAAAAAGACGGCGAATGTTATCAGAAGAGTATCTGTCTCTAATAAATCCAGTTTGGTCCGCTTTTATTATTTTGGGAAGAAGAGTGTTTAGTCTTTTGGCGAGCAATTTGGTAATTATTTTATAGTCGAAATCCAACAAGCTTATGGGCCGGAAGGACGAGCAGGATAGGGGGTCCTTGTCCTTTTTTAGCAACACTGTAATGCAGGCTGTTTGCATTGAGTCTGGGGAAACTCCGTTTTGGCAAAAATCCTCCAGCATTGGCATGAAGATAGGGCGGAGCTGGGGCCAAAAAGCTTTGTAGAACTCTCTGGGGAATCCATCTGGGCCTGGGGACTTATTAGGTGGCATGGAGGTAATTGCCTCCAGGATCTCCTCAGGAGTGAAAGGGGAGTTGAGATCTTCTTGGTCGGTCTCTGATAGTTTAGGTAGCGAGATTCCCTCTAGGAAAGAGTGGAGTTCTGCCTCCGTGTGTTTTCTCTCAGAAGTGTATAGTTTACAGTAAAAATCATGAAAAGTTAAATTGATACTTTTTGGGTCGTATGTGTCCTCGTCCTCTGCTGTTCGGACAGCCATGATTGTACGCTCTGACTGCTCCTTTTTTAATTGGTAAGCAAGCAATCTACTGGGCCTATTGCTATACTCATGGTATTTCTGTTTAGTAAAGAAAACCTTTTTTTTATCTCCCGAGTGTAGTCCAAATTCAGTTTGGCTTTGGCTGCTTTAAGATGACTCCAGGAGGTGCTGTCTGGGGATTGTTTATGTATTCTTTCACAGCATTCCATCTCCCTCTGAAGATCTAGCCTGTGTGCTTCCATTGCTTTTTTCTTAGAGGAAGCATATGCGATTAGATGGCCTCTTAGTGTGGCTTTAGCATCGTCCCACATTGTGGCCGGAGAAACAGGATAATCTTTGTTGTCTTGTGTGTAGTTGTCTATCCATGTAGTTACCAATGTATGGAACGCTTCGTTTGATAGCATGGAGGTGTTGAATTTCCAGCTCTTTGACCTCGGGATGTTTTTGCAGAGGTCAAAGCGGAGGTGGACAAAGGCGTGATCTGAAAGTGCTATGGGTCCGATTGTACATGTGGCTGAATTTATGAAACTCTTTGGGATAAAAATTTGCAGATCTAGGATTTGTGGTGGGGACTTGAGATGATTTGTCTAGGGTTGGGTTAAGGGTACAATTAAAATCTCCGGCCACCACGCCAAAGGAGACACAATGCTCATTGAACAGGGTTATCATTTTTGACATGAAGGCAGGAGTATCTGTGTTAGGGGCGTATATGTTTAATATAGTAATTGGTTGACCAAATAGTGACCCAGTTATCAAAATAAATCTCCCCTCCGGATCAGATATGTTTTTGTCAATTATGAATGGAACATTTTTATGGATAAGTATGGCTGTGCCTCTACTGTTTGATTTGAAAGATGAGAAATACACCTGTCCCACCCAAGCTCTGCGGAGTTTGGCATGTTCAGCATCACAGAGGTGTGTCTCTTGTAATAGCACAATGTCTGCTTTTTCCTTTTTTAGAGCACATAGTATCTTTTTCCATTTTATTGCATGCCCTAGACCATGGCAGTTCCATGTCAATAGATTGAAGGTACTAGTCATTGTCATCGAACAGTAATCGAACTTTAGTGCAAGTCATCGCTGGGTAAAAGTGGATAGTAGTTACAGCTGCGTTCACATAAAACGAAAATAAATGGTGTACATAAAATAATAATCTCTGAACACCCCAGCCGAGTTCCCAAACAACTCGACACATCCCATGGATCTATTACCCCCCCCCCCCCCCTGTTCAGTCTCAATTCTGTGTTCCGAATAAAACAAAAACCGGGAACAGTTAGCAACGCACAACGTCTCCCTCTCCCCACCAAAGAAATGCCTCATCCTTTCCACCCCGCATTGAGTAAATGACACAGTTGCCCTCGTCCAGACCACAGTAAAAGAGGGGAGGAAAATCAAATCAATAGCCCAGCCTACTTATACCTCACCCAAGGGACATAGGGAACCCCAAGTAATAATAGCAACAAAAAAACAGGGAAATAAAAGTAGGCTGAAACATTAGTAGGCCTAGGTTAGGCTATACAGCCCATCCCTCTCAGTTAAAGGAAAATAAATGTAAATTGGACGGCTATAGTGACATTTAGGGGGTGGGTCTCTGGATATCGGCTATATGTTGTCTTACCTCCTTTAGTAATGGCATTAATCGCATTTAGTCATTGGTCTGTTTCTCATTGACCAGGATCAAAAAACGGGATTCAAAAAACGTTTTGCCTCTTCGGGAGTTTTGAAGTGTCGCAAGGCTCCTTGGTGAAGAATCCTGAGCTCGTTTGGGTATTTGAATCCCCTGAAGATGCCTCGGTCAATTGAGTATTTCTTCACTCCGTCAAACTCTCTGCGCTTTCGACGTATTCCAGCTGACAGGTCCTGGTGTAAAGCGAGTTTGGCGTTTCCCACTGTGATGGTGTTGTTTTTCGCCGCCTGTAGGACTCGTTCCTTGTCGGTGAATCTCAGGAAACGTATGGTGATTGGGCACGGTGGTTGTCTGGCTGCTGGTGGGGGCCTCAGTGCTCGGTGAGCTCTTTGGGCCTGTCGGTGGACAGGTGGAGCCACTCGGGAAGTTTGTCTTGCAGGTAGCGGATCAGTGGCATGTTTCCCTCTTCTTTTTTGCCCAGATTGAATAGGACACAATTATTCCTTCGCCCCCTGTTTTCCAGTTCCTCTGTTTTCTCTTCCAGATGCTCGATTTTCTTTTTAGCATATGCTATTGTTTCCATGGCATCTGTCAATAAGTTTTCCATGGATAGGATTCGCCCCTCTGCCTCATCCAGGCACCCCGCGTTTATGGTTATCTTGTTGTTGATGTCAGGCAAAGTGTTTTCCAGGATTGTCACCTTGCCCCCTATCGCACTGAGCTGAGAGTTAATGGCATCTAATTTGGTGTTTAGTTCTGTACGTTGGGATCTCAACTCAGAAAGGATGTCTTCGACAGAGTGCGAGGTTGGCATTCGTTGTGCCTCGGGGGGGGGGGCGGGTTCTCTTGCTCCTGGCTAAAGGAGGCTTTTTCCGTCGCTAATACTCGAGTCCGGGTAAAAATGTCACCTGTAGTGTCGCCTTTTGTAGCCGCCATGACTTTTTCTTACTAAAGCTAAATGAGTTTGAACTTGGAGTGGAGGTAAGATTACGAATTGGAAACTACTTGTGCGGAGCTCTTAGTTCATGCGGCCATCTAGTTCAAGGGTCACGTGATCCCCAACATTTCACATTCTTAAAATAAAGTGGTGATCTTAACTGACCTAAGACAAGGAATGATTACTCTGAATAAATATCAGGAATTGTGAAAAACTGAGTTTAAGGTGTATGTAAACTTCCGACTTCAACCGTGTGAGATGAGTAATGCCAGATAGTAAACATTCTTGAAGTGGCATTATTAAAGTGACTAGTGTTCTATTTATTAAAGTGGCCAATGATATCAGTCTATAGGTTGGCAGCCGCCTCTCTGCGCTAGTGGTGGCTGTTAAATAATCTGATGGCCTTGAGATAGAAGCTGTTTTTCAATCTCTCTGTCCCAGCTTTGATGCACCTGTACTGACCTCGCCGTCTGGATGGAAGCGGGGTGACCAGGTAGTGGCTCGGGTGGTTATTGTCCTTGATTATCTTTTTTGCCTTCCTGCCTTCCTGTGACATCAGGTGTTGTTGGTTTCCTGGAATGCAGGTAGTTTGTGCAGACCGCACCACCCTCTGGAGAGCCCTGCGGTTGTGGGTGGTGCAGTTGCGTACCAGGCGGTGATACAGCCCAACAGGATGCTCTCAATTGTGCACCTGTAAAAGTTAGTGAGGGTTTTCGGTAACAAGCCAAATTTTTTCAACCTCTTGATTTCATCATTCCTAAATGTGTTCATTAACCAATTCAATTGAAATCACTCTGTCTTTTTCTAAAAAATTGTAAGATCCTAATTTGCATAAAATAGACAGAGACCAGTCTTATTCAAATTAGATAATAGTATTTATTCTTGGAGCGCGCTACCCATAGAAAAATGTACAACAGTTTATATATCAAATATGATGTCATTGGTTATAGAATGAATCTCCTACTCTCGACTAAGACAAAGCAGGTTCAAAAGTTTATTCCAACCCACTAGCGCACACTCCTGACACACACACTATATTAAGATTAACTTCTGAAGTCTCACCATTATCTATCATTACTTAGCAGACCGTTCCAGATACGGAAAACCTGGAGAGGCTCTCACCGTCTTATTTAATCGCCACAGAGTTATAGCTGAGTGGGTTCAAACATAAGTTAATGATCCTCTTTTGCTTACTTAAAACACACAACACATACCTCTCCAACAAAGTTGGAATGGTGTTTATTATGTTTAATTACTCCTTGTTCATGCTACATAATCTCTTCCTTATGAACTAACATTATTAATCAGATATTGTAAAACAGGGTAGAGTTGAATTAGTTATAGTTCTATTTAAATGTAGATATTGTTTAGTCATTATTCATAAAATTCCCATCACCTCTTGAGGTTGAAGAGGCACTGTTACGTCTTCTTCACCACACTCTCTGTGTGCTTGGACCATTTCAGTTTGTCGGTGATATGTACACCGAGGAACTTAAAACTTTCCACCTTCTCCACTGCTGTCCCATCGCAGGGGGTTGCTCCTTTTGCTGTTTCCTGAAGTCCACAATTTACATTTACATTTAAGTCATTTAGCAGACACTCTTATCCAGAGCGACTTACAAATCATCTCTTTTGTTTCGCTGACATTGAATGAGAGGTTATTTTCCTGACACTATACTCCCAGGACCCTCAACTCCTCCATGTAGGCTGTCTCATCGTTGTTGGTAGTCAAGCCTACCACTGTAGTGTTGTCTGCAAACTTGATGATAGAGTTGGGGGTATGCATGGCCACGCAGTCGTGGGTGAACAAGGAGTACAGGAGAGGGCTGGGAACGCACCCTTGTGGGACCCCAGTGTTGAGGATCAGCAGAGTGGAGATGTTGTTTTCTACCATCACCACCTGGGGGGCGGCCCGTCAGGAAGTCCAGGACCCAGTTGAACAGGGCGGGTTAGAGACCCAGGGTCTAAAGCTTAATGATGAGTTTGGAGGGTACTATTGTGTTGAATGCTGAGCTGTAGTCAATGAACAGCATTCTTACATAGGTATTCCTCTTGTCCAGATGGGATAGGGCAGTGTGATGGCGATTGCATCGTCCGTGGATCTATTGGGGTGGTAAGCAAATTGGAGTGGGTCTAGGGTAACAGGTAGGAAGGAGGTGATATGCTCCTTGACTAGTCTCTCAAAGCACTTCATGATGACAGAGAGCTACGGGGCGACAGTCATTTAGTTAAGTTTCCTTAGGTTTCTTGGAAACAGGAACAATCTTGAGCTACGTGGCGACAGTCATTTAGACAGTCATTTAGTTCAGTTACCTTAGGTTTCTTGGAAACAGGAACAATCTTGAAGCATGTGGGGTTGGCAGACTGGGATTGGGATTGATTGAATATGTCCATAAACACACCAGCCAGCTGGTCTGCGCATGCTCTGAGGACGAGGCTGGGGATGCTGTCTGGGACGGCAGCCTTGAGAGGGTTAACACGTTTAAATGTTTTACTCACGTCCGCCACGTAAATGCAGAAGCCGCTCACTGCAACAAAGCATGAACTACACAGGTACCAAGTCCAACAACATAAGGGTCTGCTCCATCGCCTGGATTTGGAGCATAGATACTGTATGAGGGGGATCGAGCAGCAGCAGAGACAGTACTACAGGGCACTGGGGAGACTGGGGCCTGGCTGCTGTCCCTCATAACAGAGGTCTAGAGCAAAGACTCCCTGCAGCTCCACTCTTCCTACCCTCCACAGTGCACAGACAGGGAGCTGGAGAATGGGGTGCACCAGGGCCCAGATGGCCACATATTTGGATGGGCAACCTTGATGTTTGCAGATATAAGACACAGACACATGGCCATGATCCAAACGATGGAACCCTTCAGGAAATGGAAACACATGATGTTATCATCTACATGTCAGCCAGACAACAACCAAGAGCCTAGCTGGAAGCAGTAAGATCCAAACAGCACACAGGTCATTAGGTCAGCCAGCATCAGAACACAGAGAGTATCCCTCTCACATGCATCCACACAGAGATTTAAACAGTTTAACAAAACTGGCAGACAATAGACAACCTACCCACCACTATTGGTGCTCCAAGAGATAGACTAGGACTTGTAAACTGAGTGACAGACTTGTGGCTATGCCAACCTGCATATTTGGTCAATAACGTCAGTATAATGAGAAGCAGTGCCAATGCGTGCCACATGGTGGTGTTATTACACTTTGTATCGAGGACGTAGAACAAGCCTACATACCATATTTGTGCAGTCTATGCTTCACACAGTAAACTAGCCTGCATGCATTTTTTTCATTTAAGGCTAGAAAGTAACCTATATTTTCAAATATATGTTTATATTTATACCAAATGCACTACTTTCATTTAAAAATGCATATTAATACTGTTGCAATTTCATGTTTCATGTTGTAACCATGGGCGTACCATGAGCTTGTTAGATATTATTTAGCACCATGCACGTGCACCAAATAAATGCATCCACTTCCTTGTATGGTGCCGATTGGTTTATATACATCATTGTATGTATGGTGCGTTACATTTTCCTGCTCTTTACAACATTTGCACCTGGACCAGTACTGGTTAAATTCGCACCATGCATTTAGTTTATACGAATCAATGGACCGCATTTCGGACAATGCACTTAATGTCAGAGTAATCTGTGGAGCCGAAATGGCGTCCCCTGGTCACAGTTCAAGCTGTGAAAGCTCGTGCGCAAGCCAACTAACTACTGAACGATCCAGAGGAAGTGACTGGTGATGTTGTCCACACCTTTCCGGTAGATCAGAGTAGCGTTGCAACTCGGCTGAAAAGGAGAGAGGTAGACGAAAGCGGTTTGCAAATTACTAAGAGGGGAGGGGGGAAACAGAATGTAATATATATATTTTGGGAAGATTTGTGTAAAAGATACACGGAACGTAAGTTACCGACTAACGTCTGCATTTTTTTCAATTTTGCTGAGCTTTCCACAATGCAGCATGTAGGTAGCTAAGTTAGCAAGCTAGTGTCAGCTAGCTAGCTGTTACTTGCTAAGTTGAGCTTTCTGACACTCCTCATGATCCTCTTCTGTTTCAGGGGGACAAGAAGAATTTTTATTTATTTATTGAATCAATGACCTTAGTCGCCGGGACTTTAGGAGAACGGACTCCTACGAACGAGTGTGTAGCCCAGCGTGACGTTTGATGGAATAGCTGCAGAACATTGCCTTTCTCCTCCGGTGGTGTTGATCGGAACAAGGACGAGGAGGGGACCTCGAGACACATTCACCAAGAGGAAGTAAGAAGTACCGCAGGTTTTTGGAGGGCCTATTTGACTTCCTTGCTCTATCAACAGATCACCTACCCCGCCCCTCCCGACCCTGAAGAGAATAGAAATCAATAGTATTAACATTTTGTGACAGCTACAATTAAGAAGTAACAATATACTTAGACGGCTTGTCATACAATTTACTTATCTCACATTTGAGTACACATTTGAACTTGGATGTCTCAAACTCTGAGAATTAAGTTATGAACAGCAATACTACAAGTTAGCTAATGATTTGCCACCAGGAATATTATTGTTGCCAGTTTGAGATTCCTTTCTTTGGCGTACACATTGTGAAGCATTGATAGACCCTCACATGACTCAGTTTGAGCTTCATATTTCACACCATGTCCATTTGTAATTAGTTGCCTAGTTACACCCGGTTAAGCAAATAAAGTTAACCTGCATGGTTTTGACATTAAGGAAGTTAAAAAGGAAATATTGAAGAATCCAACCACTTTTTTCATTTTGAACGGAATATTTATGCACTGTTTACATGATGGGGAAAATGCTATCGAAAATCTTTGGCAACAAGGAGATGAGAATATTGATGCTTGGACTTGATGCTGCTGGAAAGACCACCATCCTTTACAAACTGAAACTTGGACAGTCGGTCACCACAATTCCAACAGTTGGTTTCAACGTTGAGACTGTGACTTACAAAAATGTAAAATTCAATGTATGGGACGTTGGAGGCCAAGATAAGATCCGTCCCTTGTGGCGACACTACTACACGGGCACTCAAGGGTTAATCTTTGTTGTGGATTGCGCAGACAGAGATCGCATTGATGAGGCCAGGCAGGAACTCCATCGCATCATTAATGACCGTGAGATGAGGGACGCCATCATCTTGATTTTTGCCAATAAGCAAGACCTGCCCGATGCCATGAAGCCACACGAAATCCAAGAGAAACTAGGATTGACCCGCATTAGAGATAGGAATTGGTATGTTCAGCCCTCCTGTGCGACCACGGGAGACGGACTATATGAGGGGTTGACATGGCTAACATCAAATTACAAATCCTAATGATTGAGTGATTACTGTTTTAGATTAAACTACAAAAAAGTCAAATTGAGGCAAGTAACACAACTTTACTTCTCAAATAAATATATAATAAAGAGAAGTTTGATCTCCATTTATTTTTTATTACTATGATGACCCTATAACTAATTTATCTTTCTTAACTTGGTTTTCTGGCTTATAGTTTGCTTCTACTTAGCTCTTGAGAACCCAAGGTGTCTTAAAGCCGGTCCCTGTCTTGGGTTCTTAGCTGATGATATGGAGGACAGCTTGCTCCATGTGAACTACATTCCAGATGCTCTGTTTTAACGTTTAGAAACTTTTAATAATCCTTGCGATACAGTTTTGGAAACCTTTAGTTGCAAACTTTCACATAAGGGTGAAATAATCATTCAAATACAAATGATGCAGTTTGGCAAAGTTGCACCTGGCATTATTATTTTTTAAACGGCCCTCTGCCGAGGTATGAAACTTCCTCCCCGGTTAAAGTAAATTCACACTGCGGAAGCCATGTAGCGTACAGGAGGCTCCTTGTAATACGCTCCGGCATTCAACGTACTTTTGTACTACCTGAACATTTTGGAGCGCTGTACCATTCCTTCCGCAACATGGGGGCAGTGTTGCCGCATGGTTCCTTGATCTGACCAATGCTGTATGCTGGGCTCTCCAACCCTGTTCCCCGGAGAGCTACCCTCCTGTACGTTTTCGCATGGAGATGTGAGAAGCTAAAAAGGCTAGCTATGTTTTTAGTCAGGCTAACGCCAGCTAGCCAGGGTGCCAACTAGCTCCTACTAGCAAGGGAAGGCGAGTCTTCCTTGATTTCACAAAAGGAAATGACAAAAATAAAAAATAAATGCTGTCGCCCCCTTGTGAATTAGAGTTGGACCGTTGAAGATATCATTGCCCCCAAATTTGCTGCTCCCAAATTTGCACGCACGTAGATCAACAAAGTGAAGATTGTAGTAACCTTTACGTGCCATTGGAGACTTTTGAAGTGGAAATTGGAGGAAGTGTAGCCTGTTGGAGGCGGTATTCTTGAAATTACAGCCGGGCGCAACTTTCCTAAATGCTTAGAGTACGTGTATATTTTGTATTTGAAAAATATATTTTTTGCTAATATGTAAGTTAAGTTCCAAATGTTTCCAAAACTATCGCGTGCAAGGTGTATTTGAGTTTAGGCAGAGCATTAGTGCAGTGTTGGCATTGAGCCAAGTCCAATGGCTCAATGTAATGCAGTGGAATTGGAGTCATGAATAAGGGTTAGCTTCTACTCTGTAGCAAGCCTAGGGGACATTATGTGGCTTGATGAATATCAATTAAATGTGTTCATAATTCAAAGCTACAGAGATGACCAACTTTGCCTATTCTTTATCACATTTTTATATATTTTCTAATGGAGCTGGATTTGTATTTTCATTAGGGCTCAGGCTTGGTTCATGTATGCTTTAAAGATACTGTTGGATTGTGAGTAACATAAGGGTCTGATTCCTTTCAGAACTAAAGTCTGATGTTTAGTCAAGCTTGTTTGGGACAACTACAAACACCTTATATTAAACATGTTTTAAATACAAAAACCATTTAGCAAATGTAGGTATTTGTTTTAGATTTGTATTACAAAAACACTGCCAAGGTGTGATTTAAAAGTTTCGCCATTGCGTACATTTAATTGTCAACATTCTGGACATTGTTGTGACAAAATTGTCAGGAAAGACATTGACTGTGTCCGAATACCCATACTTGCATTCAAAATAGTAGGTGTTTTGTGTATGCAAAAATGTTTCATAGTCTGTGCAATGTCAAATTGTGTATGCTTTAAATGCCAGGATGTCATACTCATTTCGGGCATTTCATCTAGTAAAATTCACTGCACACTATTAAGGAAGAGAATAGTTTTTCGAGACCCACTTGTGTTTTGATAAGAGCTGATAATCAGATATGGTGATGTGCTTTACCAAAAATAAACGAATGGCAGGAATCAATACAATTTGAGCATTTAGATTATGCATTCACAGTATGGATCTAGTATGTTATTTGTTGCTTACTGTATTCGATTTTACTGAACAGTACGTTCTAAATAGTATTTAGTACGATTAGTACACAGTATGCAGTTTTAGTAAGAAACAAGACCGATTTGGGACACAGCCAGAGTGTAGTGCTTAGACTCACCATCTGGAACCCAGTTGCACAAGTGATTCCCTATAGTGGGCTATATTGTGAATTAATTGGCTTTTTTGTGTACTCGCGTTTTGATCCCAGATTGTGCTCAAGCAAACTGAAACAGGTCTCCGTTAACCCAAACATGCTTTTCAGAATGCAGCTTTTGTTCATAGGGTAACATTGATGGTTATGAAGCCAATGGACTCAATATTTCCAAAGGAATGTCATTAAGCTCTGAGCTCTCAACCTACTACCATTCATATGTCTCAGGATGCGAGACCTTTTACTAGCCTGTATCTGCAGCATGAGTACAGAAGTATAGTAACCCTACAGCAGAGTGGGCCTGTCATGCAATGGGAGAGAGCAGCTCCCTGGTGAAATGATGTTTTGGTTCAGCTCTCTTATTCCTATGTTGACTTGGAGAACCATGTACAGAACAATGTCATTGTAATGTCTAATTAAAAAAGTAATTTTAAATGTCTCATTTTCTTATTTTGATCGTAACTTGACCAAAAGTGATTTAATTGAATAAATTGCCTTCATTTTGCTGGACTCTGCTTTGGCAGCAGCTAATGGGTATCCATAATAAATACCAAGGAACACAGTTATCATAATACACAGCTTCCCAAGGACTCAATATCCATTATAAGAAAGTATGTACAAAATGCTAGAGATAGGATTGTGATTGTTCTTTGCTTATAGTTTACCACCCTTGCATTGGGGAAATTCTTATCTTCTTTATGTGAGCATTTATCCCCTTGAGGAATGATTTATAATAGAACTTGTATATGTTGAGACCTATTTTAACTGCATAACTAAAAGCTGTGGTTTAAGGTGTGGCAAGCTTAACCTTTACCAAGAATGCAATTTCCCTCCAGATGAATGGACTACTCTTTGATGTGAATTGGTCAACAATTTTTTTACATGCTTTTAATGTAATGTAATTTTCCTGTGTTTTTCAGCATTCTATTCACATTAGGTAATGACACATTCTGTTATTTTATGTGAAGAACACAATGTCTTGTTGGTGTGTTGCATTGAGACTTTTCAGTCAGTTTATATAGCTGTCCACCCTCAAAGCCTTTTGTCACTGTTCGCCACCATTGAATTGGGAAATATGTTTTTCCTTTTACCCCATATACAAAACAGGAAGTCCAAATGGTCTCCGTGGAATAACTACAGAGCCACATTGTTAGCCTGCATTGGGGGTTGACAGGCTGCATAAATGTTGGAGCAATACAGCAGTTTCTGAATTCTGTCAGCTGTGGTTCAAAACAGGCTGGAAATTAATAATCCCCCCCCCCCCCAACACCCCAATATTTGTTTAGAAGGAACATACTATGATGCATGCCGAGTGCAAAACAAAGATTAAAAAGCAATTTTAAAAAACAATATATATATATATATATAGTTTCTTGGGATAGTGTACAATATTGTTTTAAAAAAACAGACCAACATCTGCTACCAAGTTGTTGTCCTCTCCAGTAAGCAATCCAGCTGTATGCTGGTTTGTATCTTGTCTGGGGTCCTGTGAATATTGTAAACTGTCCACCAGATTGGTTAAACTCAGAAAAACATGTTTTTGTTTGTAGAAATTGCCCTGCTGAATGTTCTTTCTTTTTCTTGAATTGGGTTTTATATTTGCCTAGAGGTAAATGTAGATTAAGGAATCAAATTAAAGGTCACAATGTGACAAGATCTCTAGTTACTCATTAATTTCTATATTATCCCACACCAGGCAGTAATGGTGCCTTGTCTTTCTGGCTCTCACTAGGCCATTTCCTAATTGTACCACCCCAAGGTGTTTTCTAAGTCTTGACTTAATGACTCTTATTGAGTAGTCCTCATTACAAGAGTAAAAATAATAGGGCCAGAGACTGTAGCCTCTATACTCAGACACACTGACTCGATCAGCTGAAGAACCAGCATGAACTTATCTGGTTGGCACATGCTGAAGAGAGATGCCAAGGCCATCGTATGTTGTCAACCTATTGGTTCAGTAAGAGGAGTAGAGGCAGGCTTGACTTTTCAACCTAAGAATGTCATAGGACAGATGCACAACATCAGTGATAGCCCAGGCAACGGGAGGTTGTCATACAGTTGCGATAAATGATATGGCTTTCGTTTGACTCAGTGTCTAATATGGACCGCTGTTGGTTGGTGTATTTTGACTGACACTGCAGAAGCCCAGGCAGTGGTGTCACATCACATGGGACACCAGCTGATAGTCTAGCTTCAGGAAGTTATGAATCATGCCCTTGCAACTATGAACCTCACACAGCTGAGTAAGTGGATATATACATGTTTACTTTTCAGAAGCATTTATAGTGTTGTCAATAGAATGTATGGCATACCATGAACATTATTTCTTAGATGGAAAAGGATGAACACAGCTGAAACATGCTTCCAAACTGTCTCTAAAATCTGCAGACAAGTTTGAGTTCCAAAGTGGATTTCTCTTTGCTTGCTAGTTGCTACAAGTCAGGAAGGGGTTGTTGGTGGGTTCTCTAGCACTGGGTGGCCATTGTTGAGAGGATGTGGACATTGTATGCGGAGTGGGGTGTGGGAAAGGACTGATGTCCAGAAATTATGTTTGATGAATTGTGCCTTGTTTAAATACAGCACCATCACTGTACTGATGAGGATACAGTTACATAGTAGGGGGGATTTGACCCTGAGCAGGATTGGGGAAGGAAAGGGGTGCTCGAACTGGCCCTAGCATTTGGTACAGGATGAGTTTCATACTTATTTGTCAACAAGGCCCAGGGATAGGTCTCCTGTCCCTCGACATAGGATGGATGGTTTGGGTAGAACATCATCAGCCTGGGATGTGATGGACATCCCTCAACAGTGGGAGGAGAGTGATCCACCCCTCGATCGATGTTGAAGGACGGAGGACTCGCAGCATCTCACAGAGTCAATATCTGCCAGTGCCACAGAGAGGGAAGGCAGGCCTCTCCTGGGATATTTATTGATCCCCGTTTTAAACTGCAGTGGCTTGGTGGGACTGATGAATACATTTTAATAGAATTGTTTGAACCCCACATGCTTGTTATAGGGCAGGACAAGTAAAGACAGACCAAGTCCCTCCAACTTTTAAGTTTTCATGGTCAACTGTCATTGTTAACATTATCTATCATTTTCATATCGGTTCTTTATTGTTAATTATCTGACTGATTGGATTGCATTTCTCTAGGATGTCA
Organism: Oncorhynchus masou masou; assembly: GCF_036934945.1. Classification (NCBI taxonomy): domain Eukaryota; kingdom Metazoa; phylum Chordata; class Actinopteri; order Salmoniformes; family Salmonidae; genus Oncorhynchus; species Oncorhynchus masou. The sequence continues at coordinate 33,259,446 of NC_088232.1, forward strand.
TGTCTATAAAACATACTGATTGAGTGTTTGTATATTAACTGGTTGTCTGAAATAGTAATGTGAATGTAAATACAAATAGTGCATGCACTGTGGTGCACCCCTACAATATATGCAAAATATATATTGCTTATTGTGCTGAGGTCTTATTTCTTGTGGTCACGGGGTCTATGAATATGATTAGTCCGATGTGCCCCCTGTTTTAACAATTAAAAAATCATAATAATTACAATTCACAAGCAATAGGACTCCATTGGAGCCACACCGAGACAGACACTGAGGAGGAGCAATGGAAGGAATGCTTTAGTTCTCCCATTTAAATCTGATTAAGGACAAAGAGAGTGTTTACAGTCCTCACAAAGACAGGATTGATGCGGGTAGGCCCTGGGGTTTTGGGCAACAGAAGATCTGTTAGTTTTATTCAACAGCAATGGGTATTTCCTTTCTCAGCAGCACAGCACGGGACAGTGTCCTTTTATAGATTTGATAGGTTTAGCAATAAATGTATATATATCATTTAAATGTAACTTTTATTTAACTAGGCAAGTCAGTTAAGAACAAATTCTTATTTACAATGACGGTGATCACTGTATTCCATACATTTCATAAAATCTGATTTTGAAGTTAACCACACTGCTACCACTCATGCTTAACCCTATCTTTAAATTAAAATCAAAAAGCTCATTTTAGTTTTCATGAATTTTCAAAATATAACACATTTTGACATTGCAGCTGGCCTATTTACAGGTATGCGGAAATCGCTCAGTACACGACCGTAGACTGTAAAAAATATGGACGAATTGTTTCCTATGAAAATGCTCAGTGGTGTGTTTGAAGACCAGGAAGTGTAATTTCAGCGTGTCACCGTCTTGCAACATGGGGGTGTTTTTGGAACCATTGCATGCCCAGTTGGAGCTGCATCTTTCTTTTTCCCAACCCAGTTAAGCCAAAACCACGCCTCATTATTCAGAGGGCCGTTCTTCAACGCTTTTGAGCGCTCTCCAAGTCCGGGAGAGAATATCACGTAGCACAAAATTTCAGTCACTGATTCATAACATTTTCCCTTGTATTTCGAGATTGAAAAATATAACATAATGTCGTGGACCAAGCTAGCCATTAACGTTCCTTAACGCTCAAAGACCGATTCAAAGGCTGTAGTATAGCGTATTCGACTGAATGATTAGCGAATAAATATTTTAGAAATTGTGAATAATAAGCATATGCTTTTACCTGATAATACACTACTAATGACAATATAATAACAACCTCAAATACTGAGCTAGTAACGTTAAGTAGCCTAAGTTAACTTAGCTAAAATTATCTCAATTGAAGGTCAGCTGAGTTCTGAGACATTTTTGCAACTCATTGAAACTGAAAATAAATACATGGGCAAATGTTACCAAACATGATAATAATCATGCCTTTATTACGGTAGGCAGCTAATTGTTAAATTACACTCCATCCTCACCACTGTCTCTGCGCTGATCGCCTGTCAGTGAGACAACGTTGTGATTGTGTTTGATGTTTTTTTATATATCCACTAATATTGACCACGAAGATCGCCATTTCCCCATTCACATTAATGGGGGATCCTGTTTTCTGGAAACAATGCCTGCAAATAAATATCAATTACGGTCCCATTCTCATTTGCTTCCAACGGTACCAAAAATTAGAACAGGTTATGGTATAAATAGTTTTAGTTACTCAGCTCCATGGTCCTGGAATTCTCACCTGAACATTTTAAAATTTGATAATCTTTTTTATTTTACCAGGCAAGTCAGTTAAGAACACATTCTTATTTTCAGTGACGGCCTTCCAGAGAACAGTGGGTTAACTGCCTTGTTCAGGGGCAGAATGACAGATTTTTACCTTGTAGGTTAATAGCCCAATGCTCGAACCTGCCGCCCCATCTAGTTTTGTTGGTGGAGTTTAAACACTTGATCAATGTATGTATCATAGAATAGTGTAATTGTCTTTAGGACAGCTGTTTTTTTGGTCAAGACTTTTGTGTTTTTAATGTAATATGTAATTGTTGTACTGTATGTGTGTTTATAAACTCAGCAAAAAAAGAAACGTCTCTTTTTCAGGACCCTGTCTTTAAGATAATTCGTAAAATCCAAATAACCTAACAGATCTTCATTGTAAAGGGTTTAAACACTATTTCCCATGCTTGTCTAATGAACCATAAACAACTAATGAACATGCACCTGTGGAACAGTCGTTAAGACACAAACAGCTTACAGATGGTAGGCAATTAAGGTCACAGGTTTGAAAACTTAGGACACTAAAGAGGCCTTTCTACGGACTCTGAAAAACACCAAAAGAAAGATGCCCAGGGCCCCTTCTCGTCTGTGTGAACGTGCCTTAGACATGCCTTAGACATGCTGCAAGGAGGCATGAGGACTGCAGGTGTGGCCAGGGAAATACATTGCAATGTGAGATGCCTAAGACAGGACAGACAGCTGATCATCCTCGCAGTGGCAGACCACGTGAAACAACACCTGCACAGGATCAGTACATCCGAATATCACACCTGCGCTGGACCAGACAGGACTGGCAAAAAGTGCTCTTCACTGACGAGTCACGGTTTTGTCTCACCAGGGGTGATGGTCGGTTTCGCGTTTATTGTCGAAGGAATGAGCATTACACCGAGGCCTGTACTCTGGAGCAGGATCGATTTGGAGGTAGAGGGTCTGTCATGGTCTGGGGCGGTGTGTCACAGCATCATCGGACTGCGCTTGTTGTCATTGCAGGTAATCTCAGCGCTGTGCATTACAGGGAAGACATCCTCCCCCCCCCATGTGGTACCCTTCCTGCAGGCTCATCCTGACATATCCCTCCAGCATGACAATGCCACCAACCATACTGCTCATTCTGTGCGTGATTTCCTGCAAGACAGGAATGTCAGTGTTCTGCTATGGCCAGCGAAGAGCCTGGATCACATTTTTCAATTTCTGTTAGTCACATATCTGTGGAACTTGTTCAGTTTATGTCTTAGTTGATGAATCTTATGTTCAAACAAATATTTACACATGATACGTTTGTTGAAAATAAACGCAGTTGACAGTGAGAGGACGTTTATTTTTTTGCTGAGTTTAGTTGTTTAATGTTGTTAGTGTATGTAAGTTGTTGTGTATGAATCATTGTCCCCCCTGGTGCTGTAGGACCAGGTCTCTCTTGGAAAAGAGATGGTATCTCAATGAGGGGAAAAAACTACCGCGGTCGGCCTTCAGCTTGAAATCCTCAATGCGAGGTGGCAGTCATTCTCTCCTGGACAAGATTCATTACACTAAGGTTGTGGTGCAAACTCATAAAAGACACACCCTCGTCCATTTACACTCGCCTTATGCCCTTGGGGGAATCCCCATCGCCATCTTGGAGGGTGATCCAAATGATTAGCCAAGCAAGAGAAGTTTGCAACCTTAGCCCCTCAGCCCTCATTTTTAGTCGGCTTTGCGAGTGTACAATTATGCCTGAAACTCTTCATAATTCAATTTGTGACGATTGTACACCCGTTGAGAAAAGTCAGCCAAAACTTAAAAACAACATCAATGGAGAAGTCAACATACAAGTGTAAGTAAAAACGAATGCAAATAAGTTAGAAATTGTGCTACTAATGCACATGATGGCACAAACACCTTGTAAAAAGTAAATATGTTTTTGTTTGGTTATCTTTTGGAAATTGGAGTCGTTTATTAATATTTATAGTTAATATAAGTGGACATGCAATCATAATTGACTGTAGCGCATATAAAGCACCCACAAGCTACTGGTTGCTGAAAACACAATCATTGCGGGATGAACAAGTGACAAATTTCCAGTTGACCATGGACTGATTCTGGCTCATTCAGTTTCGGTCAGACAGGTCAGGTGACATCTACCCACATGATAAGGCACTGGATAAATGTATCACACAAACCACATGCCACAAGCAAATGTGCACCCCACACAGCTGAGTTAGTGGATAAAAACTTGTTCACTGTTCAGAAGCATTTATAGTGTTGTCAATAGAATGTATGGCATACCATGAACATTCTTACTTAGGAGATGGAAAAGGATGAACATGTTTTAGCTGTGCTGTCAAACTTGCAGACAAGTTTGAGTTCCAATGTGGATTCCTCTTTGCTTGGTATTTGCTACTGGTCAGGAAGGGGTTGTGTGATTTACAGCACTGATAAAACACATACAAACACTTAAACATATGCTTACTTGCATTTCCTCAGACGCAGTTAGTGTGCTTGTGTGTTGGTGTCAACACACACTCTGTCACCCTCCTCGCAGTAGGAGCTCAGTCAAGGGTCTCCATTAGGACACTGATTGCAGTTTAATTGGGCAGTATTGACTACTGTGGTTCTCCCTGATTCATTACTACCAGATGATCTCTACAACCTTTCTACAACCTCTCTACAACCTTTATGACAGCCATATGAGGACATAGTCAGCCAGGTTTTACGACCATTCCTCTGTGAAGATGAGACCCCCTGCCCCCCTCTCTATTCCTGCTGAGGTTGGCTGAAATCCCAGAGGCGTCCTGAGAGGAAAAGATGGCTAGCAATGGGTTTTCATGCTTTTGTGTAAGGAAGGGAGATGTGCATTCGGAAAGTTTTCAGACCCCTTGACCTTTTCCACATTTTGTTATGTTACAGCCTTATTCTAAAATGGATGACAATTCCTTCAACCGCATGGCTTAGTTTTTGCTCTGATATGGACTGTCAACTGTGGGACCTTATATAGACAGGTGTCTGCCTTTCCAAATCATGTCCAATCAATTAAATTTACCACAGGTGAACTCCAATCAAGTTGTAGAAACATCTCAAAGATAATCAATGAAAGCAGGATGCACCTGAGCTCAATTTTCGAGTCATAGCAAAGGGTCTGAATACTTAAGTAAATAAGGTATTTCTGTTTATTTTTAATAAATTTGCAAACATTTCTAAACACCTGTTTTCACTTTGTCATTATGGGGTATTGCGTGTAGTTTGAAGAGAAAATATAATTTATTCAATTTTAGAAAAAGTCTAACATAGCAAAATGTGGAAAAAGTACATGCGTCTGAATACTTTCCGAAGGCACTGTATATTTTCATGCGTTTGTGTAAGGAACGAAGATGTATATTTACTTGGTAGATGTTACATGGTCAGATGTCTCAACAGTTGGGATTGGCCTTAGATGCTTTGCCAAAATACCTTTACCACAGAAGGTGGAATGATAATAGATGTGGTCATGGAGCATGTGTAGTGCCAGTGCTCCAGGACCCAATAAAACCACTGCATATGACAGAGAAATGGAAAGGATCAGGAGGCATGTGTTCACTGAACTTCAGTGTTACCAGTGATGTACAGCCATGTGTTCTTGGAACCCTGCCACTGAAGGTTCGATCATCAGTATCACTTGACTTCTGTATGGTAAACTGACATAGCAAGAGGGCGAGAGCATAACTATATGCAAAGGGAACAGCTTGATGTGCACACCCTTTCACTGGTTTCTCCAAGAATGTGCAAGACAAATTCATCAGTTTGTTGGGCCAGTGGGTATGGTAACGCCCTAATGGGGCCAGTGGAGTGGTTTTGGTAACACTGAGGTCATTTAGTTTGAACTGTTTCCCGTAGTGGAGTTCCTCTATGCTATTTGGAAAGGGGAAGATGGCGAAGAAAACAAGAGACCACAAACCTGTGAACAATTTCACATTGCACTCTTGGCCAGGTTGAGGTCTTTGCCCTCTAGGCAAATATTTCATATTAATATGTCAACAAAGACATGTGGATAAACATGGTGAGTAGTACAGCATTGTAGACATGCACTTAGGCCTCACCCCTGTCTGTGGTGTTAGGTTTACTAAAGCGTCAGGCCCTGTGAGTAACTCACCTCTGGCCCACTCTCTTCTGCACTTAGTTTGGGCTGAGTGTGGTTAACTGATGGCCCAACGCTGGAGCTTACATTCACCCACCACACCCAGGGGGATAAGCAGTGTGGTTTGTGAGTCACACACACAGTGACTATGGTAGATTATTTGACATCTGCCAAGTGGTAGAGGGAGCCCCACTCAAAACCACATTGCACAAAGCTTTGTTGGGTAACTGCTTATCCTCAAGTACAGTAAAACATCCATTACGGAACCTCTCTCCTCTGGTAATCCCAACCCACAATGAGTTATAGCTACCTCTGACACACTATCAATAATATACACACACAAAAGTGCTCAGTTTAAAGATGGGACAGGAAGTGGTTTTGAATTTAGCTTTGGGTTTCCTGCCGGGGCTACAATGCTTGAATGAAGTCATACGTGCAAGCTCTCAGCAGACCAGGGTGAAAAAAATACATACAGCTGCCGTCTGTGAGCAAAGTTTTGACTTGAGGTTGAGGATTGGTTTTCACTGCTGAAAGGGGGGGGGGGCAAATAGTAAGAAGGCAGAGGTTGAATAAAGTCCTGTTATAAATGATTAACGACTGGTGGTCAGTGCTCTTTAATGTACTGAGGTGGTGACATGGGCCTGTTAACCACCATAGCAATTTGATCCATTAAACAAATGAAGAGTCCAGTCTAGTTGGCAGCTTGTGCATTGACCCACAATCAGCAACAGCAATGCATTATGCCTCACATAACACTCTTTTGTAAGGAACCCGGTTGGGGGCTTCTATTTCTATCCTACTCTGTGAAAGCCTCAAGTTTGTCTGTATTGGCTCTCTGGGTTATTGCAGTATATCTATCACAGCTGTGTAAGGGTGTGAACACACAGAAAAGCTGATTTATACAGTATTTGTCCCAGAATGTCTGGACTCATATGCAGAGAGCACTGTGTTTGACCAGCTGTACAGGACATGAGTAAAGAGTGTCTGATCCCCCATTCTCTGAGATGTGTTGTATCGTAGGAAGAACAGCACTCTAGACTACACCTGTTGTTGAGGGGAAAATAACTCATTTATAAATCTAGTGTAATACATAATCATTTTCTAGTTGGATGTTTTACCCTCTGTCTTTTGAGGGTATGCGTGCTTGTGTGTACAGTATGTCTTTGTATCAGATCTTGTGAGTCAGAGGGCCTGTATTTGCAATGCACCTTTGTTAAGTAGAGGTGCAGCACTGACCTACCCAGTGTGGTGTTAGTCCACCTCTGTTATAATGGGATCACTTAGATGTGCATCTAGAACAGAGAAACTTATCATGCTCATTTGAGGTTAATTGACTGATACTGACACCTGGGCTTTGAATAACTGTCTTTCATCATCTATGTTGAGTAACTATCATACGCATATAAGTGGTGCATTTCAGCGACTGGTGTTTGGTGTGATATTCACTGTGTCACTGGCGGCCATGATCAGTGACTAACCTACTCCATCAGTGACAGGCTGACGGATATAAGGCATTCACCGCTCAGAGACTTCTCATTACTCTCCATCCACAGAGGAGCTCACCACCACACTGCCACACTCAATGTCAGACTCTAATTGGAGCAGTTGTGTAAAGTACTTAAGTAAAAATACTTTAAAGTACTACTTAAGTCGTTTTTTGGGGTATCTGTACTTTACTATTTATATTTTTGACAACTTTTACTCCACTACATTCCTAAAGAAAGTAAGAGTACTTTTTACTCCATACATTTCCCCTGACACCCAAAATGACTAGTTACATTTCGAATTGCTTAGCAGTACAGGAAAATGGTCCAATTCACGCACTTCTCAAGAGAACATCCTTGGTCATCCCTGCTGCCTCTGATGTAGCGGACTCAATTAACAACACATTCTTCATTTGTAAATGATGTCTGAGTGTTACGATGCCAAACCCGTAAATAAAAAACAGAATAAAAGGGTGCCATCTGGTGAGCTTAATAAGGAATGTAAAATTATTTATAGTTTTACTTTTGATACTTAAGTATATTTCAGCAAGTACGTTGACTTTTCACACTTAATTATATTTAAAACCAAATACTTTGACTTTTACTCAAGTAGTATTTTACTGGGTGACTTTCACTTGAGTCATTTTCTATTAAGGTCTCTTTACTTATACTCAAGTATTGGGTATTTTTCCCCCACTGAATTGGAGTAGTGTCAGGGTTCAGACTGACAACGTGCAGGCAGCCAAGCTGTTGGGCCAGTAACCGAAAGGTTGCTGGTTCGAATCCCAGATCCATCAAGGTGGGGAAAATCTGTGAAGTGAACCCCCAACAACTGCTCCCCGGGTGATGACGTGGATGTGGATTAAGGCAGCCGTTTACAGCCGTTGCTCTATCCATTCAATCTCTAGAATTGGGCTATGCTCCATTGGCATTGTACACTCCTTTCTTATAGAACTGAGCTTTGAAAATAATCAGCCATCTGTGCCTTCTTATCCAAGACCGGGACACTGCTGTACACAATGCAAATACAAAACATCACAATAAAATGTTATGCTCTATTTAGAACATTGTCAGATAATTTTGAGCTTTTGTGTACATGATTCTATGGGCCTGCCAGTCTGAAATCAGAGAGCTGGGTCTGTAAAAACAGACAATGGGGAAGGAGGAGGTCTTTCGGGAGGGATTTTGTCATATCAGAGCAGTGGATGCTGATGGGAGGAGCTATAGGAGGACGGGCTCATTGTTATGGCTGGAATGGAATCAATGGAACGGATTCAAACATGGGGTTTACATACATTTGATACCGTTCCATTAATTCCATTCCAGCCATTACAAGGAGCCTGTCCTCCTATAGTTCCTCCCACCAGCCTCCACTGTATCAGAGGAGCCCCACTTTTACACTACTGGTACCAGTCTATTTTTAATAATCTCAATCTGATTTCTATTCTTAAGTAGTCAAGAAAATGTGTGTTATTTTGTGGAGCAGCGACAACATCTCCTGGCTAGGATGAATTGGCAGCAGCTTGATGAGGATGACACAAAGGCTCTTCTGTGTCACTAGGCTGTGATGCAGCAGTCTCTCTGCTCTCTCTCGCTGTCTGTGGAATTTATGCAGAGGTTTGGGAATGTGCTCCAAAATGGCTAGCACCTTTACAGAGCACTCCATGAGAATGATGACCTACATGCAAGACTGGAAACAGTAGCCCCATCACATGATCTTCATCATTATGACTTAATGTTTTCCCTTTTCACAGAACTGTGAAATACAGAGGAAGTGGTATTTGGAAGTTGTATCTCACAGTAACAATGTGTAGGCAGGTTTACAGAAGTATTCTCCAAATTGCCTCTGAAATACTACAGGTATTTCCACCAGCAGTCCTTATTGGGGGTTTTTAAGCAGTAATATTCTGCTTGTCAAAAATGTTATACGATAAAAAATAAAATAAAAAGGATTCTCATGTACACTGGACAGGTGAACACATACAGTATAACTATCAATTGAAACAGTCAGGTCCAAAAAGATAAGTTCATCATAAGAATGCAGCAATCGCAGCGCTCCTCTGGTCATGGCAGCTGTTCTCATTTCAGTGAAAGCCTTCTTACTGTAGTGCTAGCCTAAATAAAGAAAACGAGGATACATTTTAAGAGAACGTAAGCGTTAACATGTTATAGCAGGAGAAATTGTAAGGGAGAGGAGAGAGAGGGACAATCTGAAATGCTGCTCAATGACACCATGTACTGGACTTCCCCTTCATCCCTCTGCCCTGTCATGCCCTGTCCTCACCACCCAGAGGGGAGGAGGATGCCACTCAATACCGGCTCTGTGTCAAAGTAATTAGGCTAAACATATCCTGGCCAAGGAGAAGAGGGGATTGAATAGGAAGCCCTACAGTCCAGTGGCACTTGGACAGCATACAGAGGGAGAAAAGAGAGCCACTAGCAGTAATTCTCAAATGATCTGTTTTGGTTATTTATAGCAAAGGCAACAAATGGCAATTAATCTCTGTGCAATTGCCACATTCCTCCTGCCTTTTCCTGTTGAGTGGAAGGACTTAGAGGCTATGTATTCTCAGCGAAGAAGGCCTTGAGGGATTTGAGGGTGGGGGTCTGTGATTCATTCAACTAGCATGCACACTTTCATCTGTCTCCTGTGTGTGTTTGTGACTAGGACATTTTAGAATGTACAGTATGTGCGTTTGTAAAAGGTTCTGATATCCAGCACTTTTTTTTGTTTCTCAAGTGTCTTTTTGATAGGAAAGGGAGGCATGTGTATTCTGATTTGGTTACATTTTTTTATTTAGTCACATGCACATGTAGTTTCAGTGTACAGTGATTCTGAAGCACCGAGACCCCAACAGTGCAGGTGTGAATGAAACAATAACAATTATACTATATGTTTACAACTGTGACAATGATAAATCTACAGTAAATGCACTGTTTAGTCATTCAAAATTGGATTATGGAGAATTTATTAATTCGCTGTCCGACCGCTTTAGATTTAAAACAAATCTCTTGGTATTCACTTTAGATTACAATCCTTTTTAAATACTTTAACAGACAAGGCCAAACTCAGGGCAGTGAATAGTATACATCACAGATTTGTCATTTAAGCAGGTTTTAAGATAGTAGGTTTTTCACTGCTAAGTGGATCACTTGATTGAACCCAGACAATGACTGGTATAGTTTGATTACTATCCCTATTAATCTGCCAAATTTGATTTAGAAACAAAAATTAATAAAAAATACAAAGTCATTAGTCAGCAAACACTTAACATGGAGATTAACCCCGACTTGCTTGTTAGAAAATGTCATTGAGTCTCTCCATATAGCTGAAGAGAGGGCATTGGAGGCAGACCTGCCAAGTAACAACACTACAGCCCCACTATGTAAACAGAGATATGCATGAAAGGCTGCGAGGGGGCCCATGCATGCCTGTGGGAGTATGCAGCGCGCTTCATGGTTTATGCTTGAAAAAGAGAATCTTCCTACTAATCTGGGGCTTGATGAGGAATTCCCCCTGCATGGAGGGCCATTCAGGGAAGCTGGCTCTCTGCTCGATCTACTTGGTGATGCATGAACATTGAACTACAGTATGGAGTATAGAATAACTATGACATGTAACATGGTAAATTATTTGGTGGCTCATTGTATTAATTATGGTGAATGTCTACTTTAGCTTAAATGTTAAATCTTAATCAAATCAACATTAAACATCTACAGTTAGAAATGTTACCTTTCCATGTTAACCAGCACAACTTGCTGTTTCCCATTGTGAGCAACTATTGCCCCCTAGTGCTCAGAAATGGAAGTAACTGGTCATTTCTTTGGAAATCATCCTGGGCCTCATCTGAGGGTCATGTGCTCAATTACCCCCAACACTACATATTTTTGCTGTGGCCTCAGACAAAAACACCTGATTCTACTTGGCAACTAATCATCAAGCCTTTGACAAGTTGACTCGGGTGTTTTTGTCCTGGGCTACAACAAAAAAATGTGTGCTGTTGGGAGTACTTGATGACCAGAGTTGGGAAACACTGGTTTAGTGGACCCATCCGTTTGAGGCATATGAAAGGCATTGGGCGCCAATTCTAGAAGCAGGTCACCTGAAAGGACAGAGCTAAAACCATTCCCATCCACCAGGCCTGTTCCGCAGCAATCTGTTTGCATGGAGTCCAGTTGCTTCCGAGTGGCACAGCAGTCTAAGGCACTGCATCTCAGTGCTAGAGGCTTCCCTACAGACCCTGATTCGATTCCAGGCTGTAACACAATCGGTAGTGTTTGGGAGTCCCATAGGGTGGCACACAATTGGCCCAGCGTCGTCCGGGTTAGGGTTGGGCCGGTTAACAGACTTGCCTGGTTAAATAAAATCATGCACAATAGAACGAGCAGGGTATTGCTCAGAGCCAGTATGATTTAACGTTCAGTGCTCCATGCTGTGCACCAATGTGTAAGGGCTGGACAGGGCGCACACACTGAACAAATAGCTCAGTGCATCACAGAGAATAGTGATTGTCTGCTATCTACAGTGCATTCACACCCCTTGACTTTGTGTTACAGCCTCAATTTAAAATGGATTAAGTTGAGATTGTGTCACTGGCCTACACACAATACCCCATAATGTCAAAGTGGAATTATGTTCTTTTTTCCCCACTTTTTTTTAAATTTATTTTTTAATACAAATTAATAAAAAAATAAATCTATTGTCTTGAGTCAATAAGTATTCAACCACTTTGTTATGACAAGTGTAAATAATTTCAGGAGTAAAAATGTACTTTACAAGTCACATAATAAATTGCATGGATTGTGTGCAATAAGTTATTAACATGTTTGAATGACTACCTCATCTCTCTACCCAACACATACAGATCACTGTAAGGTCCCTCTGTAAAGCAATGAATTTCGAACAGATTCAACCACAAAGACCAGGGAGGTTTTTCAATGCCTCGCAAAGAAGGGAACCTATTGGTAGATGGGTAAACATTTTAAAAAGCAGACATTGAATATTCCTTTGAGCATGGTGAAATGATGCATTACACTTTGGATGGTATATCAATACACCCAGTCAAAGTAAAGATAGACGTCCTTCCTAACTCAGTTGCCGGAGAGGAAGGAAAACAGCCCTCACCACGAGGCCATTGGTGACTTTAAAAGTTAGTTTAATGGCTGTGACAGGAGAAAACTGAGGATGAATCAACAACATTATAGTTACTCCACAATAGTAATCCAATTGACAGATTGAAAAGAAGGAAGCCTGTACAGAAAAATGGCTGAATCATGTTATGAGTATGCTTTTAAATCGGCACGGACTAGAGTTTTTAGGATAAGAGAAACAGAACAGAGGTAAGGCAAAATCCTATAGAAAAACCTGGTTGTCTCCTTTCCAGACACTGGGAGACTAATTCACCTTTCAGCAGGACAATAACCTAAAACAAAGACCAAATATACACTGGAGTTGTTTACCAAAACCATATTGAATGTTCCTGAGTGGCCTTTAAATCAGATTTTTAAAAATTGATGGCAAGACTTAAATGGCTGTCCTGCAATGATCCAACTTGACAGAGCTTAAATATTTTTGTATGCAAATATTGTACAATCCAGTTGTGCAAAGCTCTTAAGACTTACCCAGAAAGACTCACAGCTGTAATCACTGCCAAAGGTGATTCTAGCATGTATTGATTCAGGGGTGTGAATACTTATGTAAATTAGATCTGTATTTAATTTACAATAAATGTTAATGTTTCTACAAACATGTTTTCACTTTGTCATTATGGATAGTGTGTGGGGACTGTAACATTATGGATAGTGTGTTAGGCTGTAACTACAAAATGTGGAATAAGTCAAGGGGTATGAATACTTTCTGAAGACTATATCCACACACGAGCACTCTGCTACTGAACATGATATACACTGAGTATACAAAACATTAAGAACATCTGCTCTTTCAATGAGACTGACCAGGCGAATCCAGACTGACATGGATGTCACTTGTTAAATCAGTGTAGATGAAGGGGAGGAGACAGGTTAAAGAATACTTCAGCATTGAGACATGGATTGTGTATGTGTGCCATTCAGATGGTGAATGGGCAAGACAAAATATGTAAGTGCCTTTGAACGGGATATGGTAGTACGTGCCAGGCGAACCAGTTTGTGTCAAGAACTGCAATGCTCCTGGGTTGTTCATGCTCAACAATTTCCTGTGTATTAAGAGTGGTCCACCACCCAAAGGACATCCAGCCAACTTGACACAACTTAGTATAGTCTGTGTATGACACTTTAATTAGCTAAAATTATATTTCATTAACTTCTATTAAAAATTAACTTAATCATCCCACAAATGTGTTCCAACAGTTAAATACTGCAATGAGAAAAACAATGTTCTGAAGGAGAATGTTTTCTTTTTCTTTTCAAAGGTAGACCCAACGAAATGACTTTGCCACATTCAGCACCACATATATTGCGATGAGTGAGATGCAAGACTTCGCTCCCACAGTCACACACAGTATCTGCACGTGTATGAGTTTGCGTCTCGTGGTACGGGACCAAAACAGCGGAGAAGTTTAGCCTCACGCTTCAACACTCTTAGCTGCTGCGGAAATTGATCCCCTATGCTGTTTACTTTGTGCACCCAAGTCATATCGTGGAGTCAACCTCTAACTGGGATTTGTTTTAGAATCATGGTGCAATGAGTATCACAGTCTGGTAAAACTCATAGTCCGTACTAAGACAACATGGATATATCGATAAAGGATTTTCAAATGAGTTCTTTCAACATTAGTGCTCTCCCCTGGGGTCCATTCAATTTAAATTACCATGTGAACTGTACATGAGTGCAATTCAATTATTTGTATACCACAACCCTGACAACCACATATACACAAGACACTCATTCACTCAGACAGCTCTGCGAATGTGAAGGATGCGGATGTCAGGACTGTTATACTCGGGGTCCTGCTTGTTCAAAGGGATCTCCTCAGACTGGAAGTCTTGTAGAAGCAACTGATTGGACAACAGAACAGAGGAACAGCACATCATTGAAGAGGAAGATGGTCCTAAGATCTCCACAGAAGAAATGAAAAGTTCACATATAACAGCTAACTACATTTCCTTACACAACAGTACATATGATAACAAGAACTGTCAGATTTCTCACCTCAAAAAATTGTTTCTCCACTTTGGGGTTGACACCCACTGTGCGTTGCTCATAGCAGCATATGATGGTGGTCTCTGGTCCAACCAGGTGCTTCAGGGTTTCCACCAGTGGCTTCACGGACTAAGTACAACAGACAGTAAAAAAGTAATTTTTCACCCATGTATTGAACTCAAAGTAACTCATCCCACTATCAATAGTGTTGTATTACTAAATGTGTTGGGCAGTTGTATAGGTGTTCAAGCAATAAAAAGCAAGTCCAACAAAAAATTAGCCTAGGTTAGTACCCCCCAAAATTAAAATTGCACAAATTCAGTATCACAACAGTACAACACCTGTTCATAATAGATGCAGTCCGCCATCAGGATAAAATGTGGGTGTGGTAGAAACTCTGACACATTTTCACCCCTTTAAAAAAGGTAAGAGAATTCCACATTTGAGACATGAACAAGGTTAGATTACATGGCCCATCTATAGAAAAGCCATGGTTTGCTTACACATTATAGCCTACTGTGATAACTATGGTTGTAGTTTGGCTTCTCTTAGGAAATAGAATCTATATTAACTAACAAGTACTGGGATAAGTACAGTACAGACCATTTTAGTACCTTGGCTTCGATTGATCCACTGCTGACAAGTTCCTGGTTGTCTTGGATATTGACTTGGAGTAGAGACTGCAGGTCCTCGAGGTCTGTCACAGTAACCTGAGCCCTACAGGACAGAAAGAGAGAGGGATTAAGACAATATGTTCATTATGATTAAAATAATTTCATCAATCAGTTCTGTACCAATGTAATTTCAGACCATTCGATAGGTAGCGAACGTAGCTATGTATTTACATACCGTTCAGCTAGACAGAAACGTTAGCGAGCTAACTAATGTTAGATAGTTTACTTTAGTTAGAAGCGAAGCAAATAGTTAAGTCAACGATTCATATAGCTAAAAGGCTCACAATAACATTTAGTAGCGAGTTAACGTTACTCACCCCAAAGATGCTGCCATAAGGCCCACAACTCCTGTTCCTGCTCCTAACTCTAGAATGTTTTTGCTAGCCCACATGTTCACGCCCGAGCAAGGGTCATACAACGGTTTAGTTTCTAAATATTTTGACAGGACAATTGCTGCATCCCACACCACACAACCGACATCTCCTTTAAAGCACTGTTTGATTTTCAAGACAGATCCGTCGTTTTTCTCAACGTCTCTTGTAAAATAATTATTGTTGTGTAACGTATGCTCCGCCATCTTTTCTTCTTCGTTGAGGTTTAACGGCGGTTGGCAACCAATAAATGTTGCATTACCGCCACCTACTGAAGTGTTATGAATACAACAACAACAAAAATCTTAAATTTTAAAACAAAAACAAATAAAAAACACAAAAATACCCTACCATCTAACACTACACTCACAAATAAAACTTCCGGCGCCGACAGAGATGGCCGCCTCGCTTCGCGTTCCTAGGAAACTATGCCGTTTTTTTTACGTGTTATTTCTTACATTAGTACCCCAGGTCATCATAGGTTTCATTACATACAGTCGAGAAGAACTACTGAATATAAGAGCAGCGTCAACTCACCATCAGTACGACCAAGAATATGACTTTCGCGAAGCGGATCCTATGTTCTGCCTTTCACCCAGGACAACGGAATGGATCCCAGCCGGCGACCCAAAAAAACGACTTAGTAAAAGAGGGAAAAGAAGCGGTCTTCTGTTCAGACTCCGAGACGGGCACATCGTGCACCACTCCCTAGTATACTTCTCGCCAAAGTCCAGTCTCTTGACAACAAGGTTGATGAAATCCGAGCAAGGGTAGCATTCCAGAGGGACATCAGAGACTGTAACATTCTTTGCTTCACGGAAACATGGCTCACTGGAGAGACGCTATCGGAGTCGGTGCAGCCAGCTTGTTTCTCCACGCATCGCGCAGACAGAAACAAACATCTTTCTGGTAAGAAGAGGGGCGGGGCGTATGCCTTATGGCTAACGAGACGTGGTGTGGTCACAAAAAACATACAGGTACTCAAGTCCTTCTGTTCACCTGATTTAGAATTCCTCACAATCAAATGTCAACTGCATTATCTACCAAGGGAATACTCTTTCATTATAATCACAGCCGTATATATTCCCCCCCCAAGCAGACACATTGATGGCTCTGAACAAACTTTTTTTGACTCTTTGCAAACTGGAATCCATACATCCTGAGGCTGCCTAAATTGTATCAGCATATCGATTGCGCAACCGGGCTGGTAAAACCTTGGATCATTGCTATTCTAACTTCCCCGATGCATATAAGGCCCTGCCCCGCCCTCCTTTCGGAAAAGCTGACCACGACTCCATTTTGTTGATCCCTGCCTACAGACAGAAACTAAAACAAGAAGCTCCCACGCTGAGGTCTTTTCCAATGCTGGTCCGACCAATCTGATTCCACACTCCAAGACTGCTTCCATCACGTGGACGGGGATATGTTTCGTATTGCGTCATACAACAACATTGACGAATACGCTGATTCGGTGTGCGAGTTCATTAGAACGTGTGTTGAAGATGTCGTTCCCATAGCAACGATTAAAACATTCCCAAACCAGAAACCGTGGATTGATGGCAGCATTCGCGTGAAACTGAAAGCGTGAACCACTGCTTTTAATCAGGGCAAGGTGACCGGAAACATGACCGAATACAAACAGTGTAGCTATTCCCTCTGCAAGGCAATCAAACAAGCTAAGCGTCAGTATAGAGACAAAGTAGAATCTCAATTCAACGGCTCAGACACAAGAGGTATGTGGCAGGGTCTACAGTCAATCACGGACTACAAAAAAAAACAGCCCAGTCACGGACCAGGATGTCTTGCTCCCAGGCAGACTAAATAACTTTTTTGCCCGCTTTAAGGACAATACAGTGCCACTGACGCGGCCTGCAACCAAAACCTGCGGGCTCTCCTTCACTGCAGCCAACGTGAGTAAAACTTAACCTTTTAACCCTCGCAAGGCTCCTGGCCCAGAAGGCATCCCCAGCCGCGTCCTCAGAGCATGTGCAGACCAGCGGGCTGGTGTGTTTACAGACATATTCAATCAATCCTTATCCCAGTCTGCTGTTCCCACATGCTTCAAGAGGGCAGCCATTGTTCCTGTTCCCAAGAAAGCGAAGGTAACTGAGCTAAATGACTACCGCCCCGTAGCACTCACTTCCGTCATCATGAAGTGCTTTGAGAGACTAGTCAAGGACCATATCACCTCCACCCTACCTGACACCCAAGACCCACTCCAATTTGCTGACCGCCCCAATAGATCCACAGACGACACAATCACACTGCACACTGCCCTAACCCATCTGGACAAGAGGAATACCTATGTATTCCTATGTTCATCGACCACAGCTCAGCATTTAACACATAGTACCCTCCAAACTCGTCATTAAGCTCGAGACCCTGGGTCTCAATCCCGCCCTGTGCAACTGGGTCCTGGACTTCCTGACGGGCCGCCCCCAGGTTGAGGGTAGGTAACATCTCCACCTTGCTGATCCTCAACACTGGGGCCCCACAAGGGTGCGTTCTCAGTCCTCTCCTGTACTCCCTGTTCACCCATGACTGCGTGGCCATGCATGCCTCCAACTCAATCATCAAGTTTGCAGACGACACTACAGTGGTAGGCTTGTTTACCAACAACGACAAGACGGCCCTCAGGGAGGAGGTGAGGGCCCTCGGAGTGTGGTGTCAGGAAAACAACCTCAATGTCAACATAACAAAGGAGATGATTGTGGACTTCAGGAAACAGCAGAGGGAGCAGCCCCCTACCACGGGACAGTAGTGGAGAGGGTGGAAAGTTTTAAGTTCCTCGGTGTACATATCACCGTGTGGTGAAGAAGGTGTACAATGCCTCTTCAACCTCAAGAGGCTGACGAAATTCAGCTTGTCACCAAAAACACTCAAACTTTTACAGATGCACAATCGAGAGCATCCTGTCGGGCTGTATTGCCTGGTACGGCAACTGCTCCGCCCACAACCGTAAGGCTCTCCAGAGGGTAATGAGGTCTGCACAACGCATCATCGGGGGCAAACTACCTGACCTCCAGGACACCTACACCACCCGATGTCACAGGAAAGCCATAAAGATCATCAAGGACAACAACCACCTGAGCCACTGCCTGTTCACCCCCGCTATCATCCAGAAGGCGAGGTCAGTACAGGTACATCAAAGCGGGGACCGAGAGACTGAAAAACAGCTTCTATCTCAAGGCCATCAGACTGTTAAACAGCAATCACTAACATTGAGTGGCTGCTGCCAACATACTGACTCAACTCCAGCCACTTTAATAATGGAAAAATTGATGTAATAAATGTATCACCAGCCACTTTAAACAATGTTTACATACATTACTCATCTCATATGTATATACTGTACTCTATACCATCTACTGCATCTTGCCAATGCTATTCGGCCATCACTCATTCATATATTTGTATGTATATTCTTATTCATTCCTTTACACTTGTGTGTATAAGGTAGTTGTTGTGAAATTGTTAGGTTAGATTACTTGTTAGATATTACTGCATGGTCGGAACTAGAAGCACAAGCATTTCGCTACACTCGCATTAAGACCTGCTCACCATGTGTATGTGACAAATAAAATTTGATATCTCCCTTCTCAGGCTCTAAGGCCTGAGAAGGTGGTACGGCTTGTGACAATATAGCATGTAACTTCTTCGCCAAGAAATCTTACAGACCCAGGAACCGCTCCTCCGCTTCCACAATGATTTATTTATTCATGGGCATTCTCTCCACCTTGGCAGTGTCATTTATCATTATAGCTATAAAGGCCACAAAATCCACCTTCTTAACCTTTAAAATGTCAGGATCCTGCTGGTGAAAGGCAACCCCTGCACCATGCAGTGAAGGCCTATCCACCAACATGGACTCTTCAAGTGCCCCCATTCACATCCTCAACCCTTTTAACAGCTGCTGCACATATGCTCTGGACAGCCCTGACTTTCGACTCCTCATTCTCTTTCACCCTTGTGGGGCATTTGAAAGATGTGGCTTCATGGTTCCCACCACAATTGCAACATGTCACATGTTCATTACTTTTATAACACATAACATGATATTTTCCACAACTTGGACATCTTGGCTTCTCCCTTCTGCAAACACTTGAAATGACCTAAAGCTTTACAATGATCTCACTGAATTAATCTTGGGATAAAGGCTCTGACTCTAGTTAAGATACCCTAACTGCACTTGAGTAGGGGGACTCCATATCAAAAACAAAAGAACAGAGACTTCACTTCTTCATTCACCACTCAATTCATCCGACGTGCATCAATCACTCCAGGAATATTTATAGTCTCTTCAACATCTACTTCCCATGAGATTCCAGATATAACCCCTTTGATGGGTGCCCTGTTTCAAAGAGACACACACAACCCTTCAAACGTATACATTCGGGTGAAACGCAACACGTTTTTTTCTGATGCTCAGAAGCACAAAACATCTAAACCAGCCCGCCTCTCATGATCCTCACAACCTTCACTCTACCTAGCACTTTCTCCACCAGTTTAGATATCTCAAATGGATTCCTCAAGATTGGTAATTTGATCAGCTGTTCATTTACAAGCCATACTCCTACAAGACACAATGTGACATTCTCATAACTGTACTCTACTTTGCTCCGTTTTCCATTCTTTTGGACAATATTAGAATTCTCCTTGATTCTACCGCCATTAGATTCAGAATCCAATTCATCGTCCACTTCCGCATTTGGCTGGCTAACTAGCTAGCGCCGTAGTAGGCTCCTGCCAAAGACGGTACAGGTTTAGAAATGGTCTGCACTACTGCCACTGGCAACAATGTAGGTCAACTGGGAGATTTTCTGGGGTGCAGTCATTATGCCGATTCTGTTCTATGGTAGGTCCCTCCCCGTTTTGTTCCGTTTGCTCCCGTTTGGTTCTTAAACGTAAATGGTTTCCGTAATGAATACACCCCTGGTAATTTCTCGCTGAACACCATCTTGTTCTCTACAGTTGTTTTCCGCTTCCTTATTATGGCCACTGTGACGTGTAGCACCTCTCACCAGGGATTTTTAGTTCTCCTTGCTCTTTTACCTTCTTCGAGGTTGGTAGGTTGCTTGGTAGTGGTACCCTCCTTGGCAACAAACTTGGCAACCAAATGGTGATGATGATGAATTATGGTGTGTGGGCCAGACAAACATGACCCTGGCAAATTATTGTAATGTTTGCTTTGCCTTTGCGATGACAAACGCAACATCGTTTGTGGGTGAACTTTGCCTGGCATTGCGCTAGTGCGCTGAATCTGCTAGCTGACTCGCCCCCAATGACCTTCCACCTAGGCCTGGTGGGAAAGTTTTAAATGAAGGTTACCTGAGCGTTGAGGTAGCCATCAACGCAGCATGTAATAATTTAAAAGATTTTACTGAGTTACAGTTCTTATAAGGAAATAAGTCAATTGAAATACATTCATTAGGCCCTAATCCATGGATTGCACATGACTAGGAATACATATGGTCACAGATACCTTAAAAAAAGGTAGGGGCATGGATCAGAAAATCAGTCAGTATCTGGTGTGACCACCATTTGCCTTATGCAGCGTGCAATCTCCTTGCATAGAATTGATCAGGCTGTTGATTGTGACCTGTGGAATGTTGTCCCACTCCTCTTCAATGGCTGTGCATAGCTGCTGGATATTGGCGGGACCTGGAACACACTGTTGTACACGTCAATCCAGATTATCTCAAACATGCTCAATGGGTGACATGTCTAGTGAATATGCAGGCCATGAAAGATCTGGGACATTTTCAGCTTTCAGGAATTGTGTACAGATCCTTGCTACATGAGACTGTGCATTATCATGCTGAAACATGAGGTGATAGCGGTGGATGAATTGCACTTAGGATCTCGTCATGGTATCTCTGTGCATTCAAATTGCCAGTGATAAAATGCAATTGTGTTCGTTGTCCATAGGTTATGCCTGCCCTTACCATAATCCCACCACCACCATGGGGCACTTTGTTCACAACTTCGATATCAGCAAACCACTCGCCCACACGACGCCATACACACGGTCTGCGGTTATGAGGCCGGTTGGACGTACTGCCAAATTCTCTAAAATGACATTGGAGAGGGCTTACGGTAGAGAAATTAACATTAAATTCTCTGGCAACATCATTGGTGGACATTCCTGCACGCAGCATGCCAATTGCACGCTCCCTCAAAACTTGAAACATCTGTAGCATTGTGTTGTGTGTTTTCTGGATCTGTTAGTTGTTTAGCAACCCCTAGTGGCAGTTTAAGTGCAGCACTGTAGAACTAACCTGTTTGTGTCATGTGACAGAAAGCCATTTCAGAAGTGAAGAAATGTGTAAGATGTACAAGTGTGACAGAGTAGTTACAATCCTTCAACATCCTTTATAAGTGTTGTAAAATGCAATGTCTGTAAGTATATGTGTTTATTAACACAAGATAAATGCTTATCACATATATTTCATGTTTCTATAAAAGATTAAGAACTGATTTAGCTGTTAGCTTCTTTGCATTAGCTACAGTGCTATTTCTCTCTAGGGACACCTAGCTTAGCAATATCAAGCATACAGTTGCATTCTAGTAACTTTATCTTTGACTCTAGATTGAGTATTCTTATTCCTTATTGCGTACATTTAGTGCAGTTATTGTGTAAGACATTCTGTGCTCTATAGTACTGTAACTAAAAATGTAATTTTTTGTGTGTTGCAGTTGCACACTGATTCAAGTAAACTTCCAAAATGCCAGCCTGCTAGTGAAAAGACAGGCATAGCTACCCATAAGAGAGGAACCTCCACATAGAGCAGCAAGGATTTGAGAGCTAAGGGGCTGTCATCTTGGCGCAGAGCAAGCCATCACGACATTGCCAGCTTAAGTCTTGATCCTCCGTGGAGGATGCTATTCAGCAAGACGAAAACAGAGACACGGAGAATTCGATGCACAGTCTATAAGTTCTTGCTCTTACAAATCATCAGTCAGTTCGAGGTCGTCAGCCAGTTCAAGGGTGCCAAAGCGAGAGCCAAAGCAGAAGCAGCTTATGCAAAGAGGGAGATAACCTTAATGCCTGAGAAGGCCCGCCTTAAAGCTACCTTGGATGCCCTGCAGGAAGAGAAAGAGAAAAATGCTTCTCTTGCTGAGGCAGAAATACTGGAGGCAGCTCTACAGGAAGTAGATCTTGGTTTGGCCGGCAGAGTCTCACCCCCAATCCCACGTCAGAAAAGCCTTCAGCACACCTTAGAGCACACTAGCCTTAGTTCAAGTCAGCAGTTCAACAGAGTGAGGGACGAAAAACCACCTGACTCTGCCGACACAGATACATCAGATAACATGCCTTGTGCCACCAACCAAACGCAGACAGATTAGCAGCTTACACCAGGTCATACGATCCTCGCCAGCACAAGCAAAGCCAACAACCAGAGGAATGCAGGGATACAAGAAGAAAGTCACCAGCAGTCTCCTACTCGTTCCCGTGGGATCCCCTGCAGAGCCTCTACTCAAGGTGACCATGGCATAACCCCCACCACCTTACCCGCAGCCAGTTGGTCATTACCAGGTTAACCACATTAGATTATAAACCAGAGAACTATTGGGCTTGGAAAGCCTCCTTCCGTCAGAGTTAGGCCTTTCAGCGGGAGAGGAACTTGTCCTTCTCATCAAATGGCTTGGCGCAGAGTCCTCCGAGCATGCACGCAGAATAAAGGCTGTCCATGTCAGACATCCTCCACCTGCGTTGATGATGCTCTGAGAGAGACTCGAGGAAAGCTACAGCTCACCCGAAGCCATTGAAAGGTCTCTCTCTACCATGTTGGATAACTTACCCAAGGTGACAAATAAAAGAATCCCAGACAATCTGCGACCTTAGAGATCTACTATTGGAGCTTGATGCTGCAAAGCAAGATGGCTACCTACCTGGCCTATCGTACCAGGACACATCGAGGGGTGAGCCCAATTGTAGAGAAGCTCAAAATTCAAGCTAGAAAACAACGTCACCTTCCCTCCATTCTGGGTGTTCGCCAACTTTATCCGTAGAGAATCCAAAGTCAGGACAGACCCCAGCTTTAACCTCTTCTCCTCCCATGCAGCAACCTGTCAGAAGAGACTAGCAGCAAGACAGACATGGGAAGACAATATCTGTCCACAAGACAGTGTCTTCAACTGAAAACACGGGGGAAAAGAAGAAACAAGTGGATTTGAATAAGCACTGCCCCATCCACAATAGGCTCCATCTGTTAACCTCTTACATCTATGGGGGCGCTATTTCATTTTTGGATGAAAAACGTTCCCATTTTAAACAAGATATTTTGTCACAAAAAGATGCTCGACTATGCATATAATTGATACCATTCGAAAGAAAACACTGACGTGTCCAGAAATACCAAGATATTCTCTGTGCGTGCCCTAGAACGTGAGCTTCAGGCAAAACCAAGATGAGATGGCATCCAGGAAATGACAAGGATTTTTGAGGCTCTGTTTTCCATTGTCTCCTTATATGGCTGTGAATGCGAGAGGAATGAGCCTGCCCTTTCTGTCGTTTCCCCAAGGTGTCTGCAGCATTGTGATGTATTTGTAGGCAGATCATTGGAAGATTGACCATAAGAGACCACATTTACCAGGTGTCCGCCCGGTGTCCTGCGCCGAAATTGGTGCGCAAAAGTCACCTGCCAGTATTTTTCCATGCGATACAGAGAGGAAAGCAAGCTTCCACGAACTGCATATCAATGAAGAGATATGTGAAAAAACACCTTGAGGACTGATTCCAAACAACGTTTGCCATGTTTCGGTCGATATTATGTAGTTAATCCGGAAAAAGTTTTACGTTGTAGGTGACTGCATTTTCGGTTCGTTTCGGTAGCCAGACGCAATGTAGAAAACGGAACGATTTCTCCTACACACAGACGCTTTCAGGAAACACTGCGCATTTGGTATGTGACTGAGAGTCTCCTCATTGAAAACATCAGAAGCTCTTCAAAGGTAAATGATTTTATTTATTTGGTTATCTGGTTTTTGTGAAAATGTTGCGTGCTACATGCTACACAAAATGCTATGCTAGCTTTGCATACTCTTACACAAATTAGTCAATTTCTATGGTTCAAAAGCATATTTTGAAAATCTGAGATGACAGTGTTGTTAAGAAAAGGCTAAGCTTGAGAGCAGACGCATTATTTTCATTTTATTTGCGATTTTCAGAAATCGTTAACGTTGCGTTATGCTAATGAGCCTGAGGCTTTAGTCACAAACCCGGATCCGGGATGGGGAGTTTCAAGAAGTGTAGAGGTTTCAGAGAGAATTCCCTGGAAGACCACAAACAGTTCCTCAAAGAGAACTCTGTGTGTTTTCAGTGTTGCTCTTCCACAAATCATCTCGCCAAGAACTGGAAGGAAACGGGGGAAATGCAACAAATGCGAAAGTGACCGGGACCACTCAGCACTCCATCCCGGCCCAGCTCCATGGAAGTTAAGCTCATCCCCTTCCTCTTCAGAGCATGGCAGGGAGAAAGATGAACCGGCCAATCAGGAGACCACATCTAAGTGCACCAAGGTGTGTAGAGAAGAAATGAGCGCGAGAGCATCCTCCAAGATATGCCTCATTAATGTGGTCCCCAAAGGACGTTGTGAAGATTCCAAAAGGATGTATGCTAAACTGGATGAACAAAGCAATCGGTCTCTAGCAAGATCAGAGTTCTTTGACATTTTCAAAGTCAAGGCGTGTACGGGACTCACAGAGACAGCCGGTAGGAGGGCCTGTGGTTACGTTGTGAAGTCAGTCGATGAGAAGATGAGTCTCCGACTTCCCACACTCATCAAATGTAACCTAGTCCCTAACAACCACTTAGAGATTCCCACTCCAAAACACAGCTTGCCACCACAGTCATCTGATACGCATCGCAGATCCCACCTCTGGATCCTGACGCAGACACACTTCTCCTCTTAGGCAGAGATGTCTTTAAAAACATTTTTTTTTAAATGTAGCCCTTTTTTTCTCCCCAATTTTGTGGTATCCAATTGTTTTTAGTAGCTACTATCTTGTCTCATCGCTACAACTCCCGTACGGGCTCGGGAGAGACGAAAGTTGAAAGTCATGCGTCCTCCGATAGACAACCCAACCAAGCCGCAATGCTTCTTAACACAGCGTGCATCCAACCCAGAAGCCAGCCGCACCAATGTGTTGGAGGAAACACCGTGCACCTGGCAACCTTGGTCTGCGCGCACTGCGCCCGGCCCGTCACAGGAGTCGCTGGTGCACGACGAGACAAGGATATCCCTACCGGCCAAGCCCTCCCTAACCCGGACGACGCTAGGCCAATTGTGCGTCGCCCTACAGACCTCCCGGTCGCGGCCAGTTACGACAGAGCCTGGGCGTGAACCCAGAGTCTCTGGTGGTCACAGATGTCTTGAGTACATAAAGTAAGGAACCAAATTAATGGTCCTGCGATGCTCCATTTGCCCAGAAACTAGACCTAGGTTGGGTTGTCATCTGCGACGTGTGTCCAAGAGGTGCACACAAACCATCTCAGGTGAGCTTGTTCAATACATCCATCTTGGAAAATGGTTGTCCAAACTACCTCAGACCATGCAACAGTCAGGTTAGACTGAAGAAGAAGCTCAGTTATGGAGCACAGCAGCAGATCCTCGACGAGCCAAACCTGCAAGACAACTCACTGACACTTACTGCAGAGAACCTGGGTCAGTCAATCTGCTGTGGCACCACTAGCGATCACAAACTTGCACCTTCGATCAACGACATGAGATTCCTTCAGATCATGGACATTAAGGTCTGCCAAGACAGCTCCAACAGCTCGGTCACGCCCTTGCACATCCAGACACCCAGAGGACAGCTGCCTAACAATAGGGAGTATGCTTAGTCATCACACCTCACTCCGTTGTACTCTAGAAAAGCGGCCTCAGATGAAGGAGCACTTCCTCAAGTTTGTGCAGAAAATGCTCCACCACTCCAGGAAGGTCTAGAATGCTGGTACCTCCCTTCATTTTGAGTCAATCACCCTAAAAAGCCAGACCAGATCCGTGTGGTGTTCGACTCAAGTGCACCATTCGAAGGAGTCTCCCTCAATGATGTACTCCTCACAGGCCCTGATCTCAACAACAGCCTGCTGGGGATACTCATGAGGTTCAGGAAAGAACCCGTGGCCATCACTGCTGATATCCAGCACATGTTCCACTGCTTCGTGTTGAGGGAGGACCACAGAAACTTCCTCCGCTTCCTGTGGTATCGCAACAATGACCCCAGCAGTGACATTGTGGACTACAGAATGTGTGTCCATGTCTTCGGCAATAGTCATCCTATATGGCCTAAGGAGCGCTGCCAAGGAAGAAAAAGATGACTTTGGCCGCAATGTGAGAAGGTTCGTCGAACGTGTGTTCTATGTCGATGACTCACTGAAGTAATTTGCAACCAAAACAGAAGCCATCAGTGTCCTTGAGCACAGGAATATAAACCTCCGAACTGATGATCTCCCCCTACAGCACTGTCTAGAAGTGTGTTGGAACATTACAGCAGACATATTCACATTCCAAGCTGTAGACGACAAGAAGCCATACACAAGCAGGGGAGTGCTCTCTACGGTCAATAGCCTATTTTAATCCACTTGGCTTCCTAGCCCCTGTCACCATACAAGGCATGCTACACCTCAGAGAGCTCTACGCAAGCAGAAGATTGGGATTCACCCCTTGCTGCAGACATGGAAGAGGAGTAGAACAAATTGAGAGATTCACACCTCGCACCTACATGTATTACTCTACCTCTAATGCTCAGCTCAACAAGCTTTGTGTCTTCGCAGATGCATCGGTGAAAGTTTTCGCAGCTGTAGCTTACCTGAAGGTCAACACTCAAGATGGAAAAAGTGAAGCCAGACCTCACTGTCCCCAGACTGGAACTTGAGATCGCAGAGTTGATAGTTGAGGAGATGGATCTGAAGTTTGACAGCATCACATACTATTCGGACATCAAAGTGGTGCTTTGGGTACATCCACAACCAAATAAGGCAGTTCTACGTCCATGTGAGCAACAGAGTTCAGTGTATTCGGCCATCCACATCCCCAGACCAATGGAGTTTCGTGCCCACAGATCTCAGCCCAGCTCACCATGGGTCTAGAGCCGTAACAGTAGCCCTCCACAGCAACATGACATGGCTGTCAGGACCAGACTTTCTTCAGAATCCAGCCCCGCACTCCTCCAAACCTCTAGAGTTGTTTGACCTTATCATCTCTGCTTCTGACATAAGCCCACAGGTGACTACTAATGTCACTCAAATCTCCAAGAACCTTCTGAGCTCCAAACGCTTTGAGTGTTTCTCCAAGTGGAACAGTCTCATAAGGACAGTAGCACACTTAATCCACATAGCTCGGACCTTCTCTCAGCCTGCACAATAGAGCACCTGCCATGGATGGCACATCTGTCAGAAGAAACCCACTGAAGAATAGCTGGAAAGAGCCCAGACGAGTGTTATGCAGAGGAACTAGGTGCATAGCAGCAGAATGCAGTCTTCCTACTGACAGCAGTCTACGAAGGCTGCATCCTATCGTTGACAGTGATGGACTGCTCAAAGTTTGCGCAATTTGGCCTCCAGCTAAATTAAGAACAAACGATGTCAGCCCCATCTTCATTCCAGGTCGTCACCACCTGGCAATCTTGCTTGTGCGTCACCACCATGAGGCTGTGAAGCATCGAGAGACATTTCACAGAGGGTGCCATCCAAGCAGATGGACGAAGAAAGAACACCAGCAGATGGCAGAACTGCCAAATGAGCGGCTGCAGGTAGCACCACCTTTCAACAACATAGTTGTTTAGGTTTCGGCACATGGCCGGTGGTCTCACGCCACACCAGAGGAGGACACGCCAATAGCAAAAGGTGCGTGGTGATGTCCTCATGCACAAGAGCTGTTCACATAGAAGTAATTAAATCACTAAGTGCTTCCAGCTTCATAAACGCCCTGAGAAGATTATTCTCAGAGGCATAGCAAAGCAGGTACGTTCAGATTGCGGTACAAACTTTGTTGGTGATACCGAGACCTGAGGATGGATTGATCAAATTCTAGTTCAGAGAGCACAGAGATGTATCTCCAAGAACAGAAATGTACCTACAGTTGAGGTCAGAAGTTTACACACACCTTAGCCAAATACATTTAAACTTAGTTTTTCACAATTCCTGACATTTAATCCTAGTAAGAATTCCCTGTCTTAGGTCAGTTAGGATCACCACTTTATTTTAAGTATGTGAAATGTCAGAATAATAGTAGAGGGAATGATTTATTTCAGCTTTTATTTCTTTCATCACATTCCCATTGGGTCAGAAGTTTACATGCTACCAAATACTAATTGAGTGTATTGCCTTTCAATTGTTTCACTTGGGTCAAATGTTTCGGGTAGCCTTCCACAAGCTTCCCACAATAAGTTGGGTTAATTTTGTCCCATTCCTCCTGACAGAGCTAGTGTAACTGAGTTAGGTTTGTAGGCCTCCTTACTCGCTTTTTCGAGCAATGTGGCCACACGCTTTTTCAGTTATGCCCACAAATTTTCTATGGGATTGAGGTCAGGGCTTTGTGATGGCCACTCCAATAGGATGTAGGATGTTGTCTGTGTGTACAGAGGGTCCCTGGTTCGTGCCCGGGTCGGGGCGAGGGAACAGACTAAAGTTATACTGTTACATTCGGCCTGCAAGCCTCCCCCTTTTTCCTCCAAACATAACGATGGTCATTATGGCCAAACAGTTCTATTTTTGTCATTAGACAAGAGTACATTTCTCCAAATAGTACGATCTTTGTCCCCATGTGCAGTTGCAAACCGTAGTCTGGCTTTTGTTATGGTGGTTTTGGAGCAGTGGCTTCTTTCTTGCTGAGCGGCCTTTCAGGTTATGTTGATATAGGATTTGTTTTACTGTGGATATAGATACTTTTGTACCGGTTTCCTCCAGCATCTTCACAAGGTCCTTTGCTGTTGTTTTGGGATTGATTTGCACTTTTCGCACCAAACTACATTCATCTCTAGGAGACAGAACGTGTCTCCTTCCTGAGCGGTATGACAGCTGCGTGGTCCCATGGTGTTTATACTTGCGTACTGTTGTTTGTACAGATGAACGTGGTACCTCCAGGTGTTTGGAAATTGCTCCCAAGGATGTACCAGACTTTATTTTCCCATGATGTCACGCAAAGAGGCACCAAGTTTGAAGGTAGGCCTTGAAATACATCTACAGGTACACCTCCAATTGACTCAAATGATGTCAATTAGCCTATCAGAAGCTTCTAAAGCCATGACATAATTTTCTGGAATTTTCCAGGCCGTTTAAAAGGCACAGTCAACTTAGTGCATGTAAACTTCTGACACACTGGAATTGTGATACAATGAATTATAAGTTGAATAATCTGTCTGTAAACAATTGTTGGAAAAATGACTTGTGTCGTGCACAAAGTAGATGTCCTAACCGAATTTCCAAAACTATAGTTTGTTAACAATACATTTGTGGAGTGGTTGAAAAACAGGTTTTAATGACTCCAACCTAAGTATGTGTAAACTTTTGACTTCAACTGTAGGTGTTCAACATACCTCACTCATCCCATATGGGTGGTACATGGGAGCGGATGATTGGCATTGCACGTCGTATACTTGACTGCATGTTTCTCCAACGTGGATCTTCATGCCTTTCAAATGAAGTCCTGACAACACTGACGGCCAAGGTCATTGCTGTGATGAATGCCAGGCCCCTCGTCCCAGTATCTTCAGACCCAGAATAACCCCTTTTCCTCACTCCAGCTGTGCTCTTGACCCAGAAGACTGTCGTCCCCCCTTCCTCCACCAGGCAAGATCTGGGACGTAGAACTCTACAAGCAAGAGTGGAAGCAGGTACAAGTCTAGCGGACACCTTTAGGAACAGGTGCCGGCTGGAGTATCTCTGCACGCTGCAGAGCCGACGTACGTGGCAGGACAAGAGGCTAGATCTTAAAGATGGGAATATGGTCTTAATGAAGGACAGTCAGGCTAAAAGAAATGAATGGCCATCGTTGTGAAGACTTTCACAGCCAGGACGGGATGGTGAGGAAAGCCAACTTCATAGTTCCCTCCTTGACAACTCTGAAGATCTTCTGTCAGCCTATCTCCGAAGTTGTTGTCCTTCTTACTTCATAATATCCCAGTGGTCAGAGTTAGGTTTATATGGAATCGTTAATGACCCCAGGCGGGGAGTGTTCTGGACCTGTTAGTTGTTTAGCACCCCCTAGTGGCAGTTTAAGTGCAGCAGTGTAGAATGTCCCTTTTTGTGTCATGTGACAGGAAGTGTGTGACAGTAGTTAAAATCCTTCAACATCCTTCTTTATAAGCTTTGTAAGATGCAATGTCTGTAAGTATCAAATCAAATTTATTTATATAGCCCTTCGTACATCAGCTGATATCTCAAAGTGCTGTACCCAGCCTAAAACCCCAAACAGCAAGCAATTCAGGTGTAGAAGCACGGTGGCTAGGAAAAACACCCTAGAAAGGCCAAAACCTAGGAAGAAACCTAGAGAGGAACCAGGCTATGTGGGGTGGCCAGTCCTCTTCTGGCTGTGCCGGGTAGAGATTATAACAGAACATGGCCAAGATGTTCAAATGTTCATAAATTACCAGCATGGTCGCATAATAATAAGGCAGAACAGTTGAAACTGGAGCAGCAGCATGGCCAGGTGGACTGTGGACAGCAAGGAGTCATCATGTCAGGTAGTCCTGGGGCATGGTCCTAGGGCTCAGGTCAGTTGAAACTGGAGCAGCAGCACGGCCAGGTGGACTGGGGACAGCAAGGAGTCATCATGTCAGGTAGTCCTGGGGCATGGTCCTAGGGCTCAGGTCCTCTGAGAGAGAGAAGGAGAGAATTAGAGAATGCACACTTAGATTCACACAAGACACCGAATTGGACAGGAGAAGTACTCCAGATATAACAAACTGACCCCAGCCCCCCGACACATAAACTACTGCAGCATAAATACTGGAGGCTGAGACAGGAGGGGTCAGGAGACACTGTGGCCCCATCCGAGGACACCCCCGGACAGGGCCAAACAGGAAGGATATAACCCCACTCACTTTGCCAAAGCACAGCCCCCACACCACGAGAGGGAAATCTTCAACCACCAACTTACCATCCTGAGACAAAGCTGAGTATAGCCCGCAAAGATCTCTGCCATGGCACAACCCAAGGGGGGCGCCAACCCAGACAGGATGACCACATCAGTGAATCAACCCACTCAGGTGACGCACCCCTTCCAGGGACGGCATGAGAGAGCCCCAGTAAGCCAGTGACTCAGCCCCTGTAATAGGGTTAGAGGCAGAGAATCCCAGTGGAAAGAGGGGAACCGGCCAGGCAGAGACAGCAAGGGTGGTTCGTTGCTCCAGAGCCTTTCCGTTCACCTTCCCACTCCTGGGCCAGACTACACTCAATCATATGACCCACTGAAGAGATGAGTCTTCAGTAAAGACTTAAAGGTTGAGACCGAGTTTGCGTCTCTGACATGGGTAGGCAGACCGTTCCATAAAAATGGAGCTCTATAGGAGAAAGCCCTGCCTCCAGCTGTTTGCTTAGAAATTCTAGGGACAATTAGGAGGCCTGCATCTTGTGACCGTAGCGTACGTGTAGGTATGTACGGCAGGACCAAATCAGAGAGATAGGTAGGAGCAAGCCCATGTAATGCATTGTAGGTTAGCAGTAAAACCTTGAAATCAGCCCTTGCTTTGACAGGAAGCCAGTGTAGGGAGGCTAGCACTGGAGTAATATGATCAAATTTTTTGGTTCTCGTCAGGTTTCTAGCAGCCGTATTTAGCACCAACTGAAGTTTATTTAGTGCTTTATCCGGGTAGCCGGAAAGTAGAGCATTGCAGTAGTCTAACCTAGAAGTGACAAAAGCATGGATTAATTTTTCTGCATCATTTTTGGACAGAAAGTTTCTGATTTTTGCAATGTTACGTAGATGGAAAAAAGCTGTCCTTGAAATGGTCTTGATATGTTCTTCAAAAGAGAGATCAGGGTCCAGAGTAACGCCGAGGTCCTTCACAGTTTTATTTGAGACGACTGTACAACCATTAAGATTAATTGTCAGATTCAACAGAAGATCTCTTTGTTTCTTGGGACCTAGAACAAGCATCTCTGTTTTGTCCGAGTTTAAAAGTAGAAAGTTTGCAGCCATCCACTTCCTTATGTCTGAAACACATGCTTCTAGCAAGGGCAATTTTGGGGCTTCACCATGTTTCATTGAAATGTACAGCTGTGTGTCATCCGCATAGCAGTGAAAGTTAACATTATGTTTATAATAAAGTACATTTGTTTATTAACACAAGATAAATGTTTATCACAATTTTCCTGTTTCTGTAAAATATTTAGTTAGATGTTAGCTACTTTGCATTAGCTTCAGTGCTATTTCTCCCTAGGGACACCTAGTTTAGCAATATTAAGCATACAGTTGAATTCTAGTAACTTTATTTTATATTTGACTCTAAATGGAGTACTCTTATTCCTTATTTCATAAATTTAGTGCAGTTATTGTGTAAGACATTCTGTGCCCTTACTACAGAAACTGAAAACATGTATTTTTGTGTTTATTGCAGTTTCACACTGTGATTCAAGTAAACTTCCAAAACGCCAGCCTGCTTCTCACAGACTATTTTTAAGAGGGTTTAGTTAATTGGATAGCTGGATAAGGACTACTGTACGTTTAGCAAGTCCAGTATAGTGTGAAAAAAACTGTACATTTTAGAGTGTCCTTTTACTGTACCCAGCACAAGGTGCACCTGTATAATGATCATGCTGTTTAATCAGCTTCTTGATATGCCACACCTGTTAGGTGGATGGATTATCTTGGCAAAGGAGAAATGCTCACTAACAGGGATGCAAACAAATTTGTGCACAACATTTGAGAGAAATACATTTTTAGTGCATACAGAAAATGTATGGGGCCTTTTATTTCAGCTCATGCAACCAGCGTATAGTTTCTCTAAATTCGCAAAGTTGAGGACTGCTAAATTCTGTAAATAAAGCTTATACACATTTTTATATTTTTAATTACAAGGCACAAGTGACTTAGCCAGGCAGGCTTATTTTTTAGATATACAGTAGCCTAGTAACTTACAAGTTGATTGCCTTTCTTTGACACAGGTCAAGTGAATCACAGCTTCAGAGGGGGAAGGACATTTTAATATGTCCCACCCTCTGGCTCCTTGTTAGTGGGACTCCCAGACCCATAGGGGGAACCCCCAGACTTAGGAGGACCCCAGGCTCAGCTGGGGCTGTAGGAATACACTGCATGAATGCCACAGACTGAACCCTCTGGTAAAGCTAGAGCTCAGACACACACAGAGAGGAGTTGGTTTTCACTAGGCTGTCGCAGTTTGAGAGTTTAATTATTCCGCTCTCTATGCCTGCAGTGACCACTGGCTGCTCTTCTGTGACCTCACCACTGCTGCCTCTGTGATTGTTGCGGTGGTAGAAGGGCATGGGTTGGCCAGGGGAGAGTTTGGTGTGGCCAGTATCAACCTGAAATGTGCAGAACTGGTTCTCTCAGTTTGCAGACACTGGGACCTATGCCAAGGTAGAACATAGTAAACAAACAGGCTGAATTAGTTTACTATCGGCAGTATCTCAGAACAGGGAGAGGCAGGCAAATTCATCTCCATGAGGCCTATCTAAGTGCATGGTTATCTCAGTCTGTACTGAAAGTATGTGAAACTTGTCTCTCATCCACTTCCAGGTTATCACCAAGGTTCACATCCTGGTGCCACTGGAGATACTAATGCCAGACACTGCCAGTACTGCCAGTGAGAAAGGCAAAGGTAACAAACCATACAACATCATCACAGAAAACATTCAGGTACTAGGTGGTCTGCCCATACTGCTGAAGTGAGACACCTTTGTTATGTCTTATGTGTTATTTGTTGCCTAACCTTTATGCTTCAGTCAGTAGCTTTCACTGCAATGAGAGAAAAGGGCTGGAGTACATCCAGCAGAGATACTTGGAGTTCATTCAGAACTCCATCTATGCACGCAAATCACTGAAAGTGAGCTTCAAAAGGTAGTCAGCAGACTGCCATGACCACTCGGGCTCCTGAGTGGCACAGAGGTCTAAGCCACTTCATCTCAGTGCTAGAGGCATCACTATAGACCCTAGTTCGATTCCTGGCTGAATCACAACCGGCCGTGATTGGGAGTCCCATAGGGAGGTGCACATTTGGCCCAGTGTTGTCCGGGTTTGGCCGGGGTAGGCCGTCATTGTAAATAAGAATTTATTCTTAACTGACTTGCCTAGATAAATAAAGGTTACACATCAGCTCAACGTCTGCCACTAACCTGGAGTTGGTTGTCAACAACAGGACCACATGTAGGGGGGCATGTCAGATGTATGTGTGACAATAAAAAAAATGTAATAAATAAATGATGCACAGGGCTGGTTGACCAGGTGGGGGAGAAGTATGGGTTGCCGATGCGCTTTAGCACAGCTCGAGGGTTCATCCAGATGAAACTGGAGTGGTGGCTTCACCTGATGGGAAGATCCAAGCTGACTTCATCAAGGTACCTCTAATAGCCTATTTGAACACCTCTATAACTGGCAATACTGAACAATTGCAATGATGAATAGGTTATACAGAGCTTTAAGTGAGGGAAACTCATTACAAGGTGTCATTGCTTCATGTTCATTATTTAAACTGTCAGAATTGCTGTGGCTCTATATTACAACAACACACGTCAGCATTCTCTATAGTAATGCATTTTTACACCTTTGCTGTTTTTTTATAAATGGCTCTTCCCTCAGGTGACAAAGCACAAGGGCAACTACAGCTTCACCACAGCAGACCTGATGAAGATTACTGATCTCTGTGATTCCACATGTCCTATGTGTGAGTAAAGAGGCGCTAAATAGCCTCACAATTGACCCTTTGCTAAGCCCTGACCCCCTTAGTTAATATTGCAACCTCGGCCATAATTTTCCCTGGGAAGCCCAAATCAAATCGTTATTTGTCACAATACAACAGGTGTAGACCTTACAGTGAATTGCTTACTTAGAAGCCCTTAACCAACAATGCAGTTAAAAAAAATAAGTGTGAAGTAAAAAATAGCCAAGTTAAAAATAACAAATAAAAAGCAGCAGTAAAATAATACTAGCGGTACAGGAGTTACCGGTAGAGTCAATGTGCGGTAGTTAGTCGAGGAAATTGAGGTAATATGCACATGTAAGTAGAGTTAAAGTGACTATGAATAGGTAATAACCAGAGAGTAGCAGCAGTGTAAAAGAGGGTGGGGGCAATGCAAATGGACTGGGTAGCCATTTGATTAACTGTTCAGGAGTACTTGGGGGTAGAAGCTGTTAAGAAGCCTTTTGGACCTAGCTTTGGTGCTCTGGTACCGCTTCCCATGCGTTAGCAGAGAGAAGTCTATGACTAGGGTGGCTGGAGTCTTTTTGACAATTTTTAGGGCCTTCCTCAAACACCGCATGGTATAGAGGTCCTGGATGGCAGGAAGCTTGGCACCAGTGATGTACTGGGCCATACACACTACCCTCTGTAGTGCTTTGCGGTTTGAGGCCGAGCAGTTGCCATACCAGGCAGTGATGCAACCAGTCAGGATGCTCTGGATGGTGCAGCTGTAGAACCTTTTGAGGATCTGACGACCCATACCAAATGTTTTCAGTCATCCAAGGGGGGGAAATAGGCTTTGATGTGCCCTCTTCACAACTGTCTTGGGGTGTTCATTTCCGGTCACAACTTGCAGACGTGTTTACGTGTTGCTGTGTGTTTTGTTGCCAACCTTACTTTGATACCTGACAACTTTACGGTTTTTACTTTTTAATTACAGTTTATATTTTTTGTTTTTCCCTCACTCAACTTTTTTTCATTCAACTTTTTCACTCCGGACGCTTTATCTGGACATGGTTCGTCAGGACTTCCAACAGCCGAAGCTAAGTAGTAACATTAACATGATGCCTTCTACTTGCAGTCACTGTATTCATAATATACAGGAGAACGATCGCCTTAAGGCGAGGATAGCTGTGCTGCAAGCCCAGCTTCAGACTCAATCTTTAGGCAAGGGTAATTTCAGTGTAGGAAAGGATGAAACAGCGTCTGTGCCACCAGTAAGTACAGATAGTAACGTCAGTATAAATCCCCTTGCACGGTCCAAGCAGCCGGACAACTTTCTCATGGCTTCTGGTGGGAAATGCTGTAGGAATGCTCAACCGGTGTCGCTCATTCAGCCGACGGAAACTTTCAACCGGTTTTCCCCATTAAGCAACAAGCCGGAGTCTGAGGCCGAGCCTTCTTCTGTCTCTACTCCTCCCGGTACGGTGTCTGAGACGCCGAAGCTTCCCACCATTAGCTCTGACAAATTGAAAACTGTAGTCATTGGCGACTCCATTACCCGCAGTATTAGACTTAAAACGAATCATCCAGCGATCATACAATATTTACCAGGGGGCAGGGCTACCAACGTTAAGGCTAATCTGAAGATGGTGCTGGCTAAAGCTAAAACTGGCAAGTGTAGAGAGTATAGAGATATTATTATCTACGTCGGCACAAACGATGTTAGGATGAAACAGTCAGAGATCACCAAGCGCAACATAGCTTCAGCGTGTAAATCGGCTAGAAAGATGTGTCGGCATCGAGTAATTGTCTCTGGCCCCCTCCCCATTAGGGGGAGTGATGAGCTCTACAGCAGTCTCACAACTCAATCGCTGGTTGAAAACGGTTTTCTGCCCCTCCCAAAAGATAGAATTTGTAGATAATTGGCCCTCTTTCTGGGACTCACCCACAAACAGGACCAAGCCTGGCCTGCTGAGGAGTGACGGACTCCATCCTAGCTGGAGGGGTGCTCTCCTCTTATCTACCAACATAGACAGGACTCTAACTCCACAATGAAGTAGGGTGCAGGCCAGGCAGCAGGCTGTTAGCCAGCCTGCCAGCTTAGTGGAGTCTGCCACTAGCACAGTCAGTGTTGTCAGCTCAGCTATCCCCATTGAGACCGTATCTGTGCCTCGACCTAGATTGGGCAAAACTAAACATGGCGGTGTTCGCTTTAGCAATCTCACTAGGATAAATACCTGCTCCATTCCTGCCATTATTGAAAGTGATCGTGATACCTCACATGTTAGATCCCTTACTTCAAAGGCAGCTATAGTCAATGAACTAATCACTGATCATAATCTTGATGTGATTGGCCTGACTGAAACATGGCTTAAGCCTGATGAATTTACTGTGTTAAATGAGGCCTCACCTCCTGGTTACACAAGTGACCATATCCACCGTGCATCCCACAAAGGCGGAGGTGTTGCTAACATTTACGATAGCAAATTTCAATTTACAAAAAAAAGAAGACATTTGTCTTTTGAGCTTCTAGTCATGAAATCTTTGCAGCCTACTCAATCACTTTGTATAGCTACTGTTTACAGGCCTCCTGGTCCATATACAGCGTTCCTCATTGAGTTCCCTGAATTCCTATTGGACCTTGTAGTCATAGCAGATAATATTCTAATTTTTGGTGACTTTAATATTCACATGGAAAAGTCCACAGACCCACTCCAAAAGACTTTCGGAGCCATCATCGACTCAGTGGGTTTTGTCCAACATGTTTCTGGACCTACTCACTGTCACAGTCATACTCTGGACCTAGTTTTGTCCCATGGAATAAATGTTGTGGATCTTAATGTTTTTCCTCATAATCCTGAACTATCGGACCACCATTTTATTACGTTTGCAATTGCAACAAATAATCTGCTCAGACCCCAACCAAGGAGCACCAAAAGTCGTGCTATAAATTCCCAGAAAACACAAAGATTCCTTGATTCCCTTCCAGACTCCCTCTGCCTACCCAAGGACGTCAGAGGACAAAAATCAGTTAACCACCTAACTGAGGAACTCAATTTAACCTTGCACAATACCCTAGATGCAGTTGCACCCCTAAAAACATTTGCCATACGAAACTAGCTCCCTGGTATACAGAAAATACCCGAGCTCTGAAGCAAGCTTAGAGAAAATTGGAACGGAAACGGCGCCACACAAAACTGGAAGTCTTCCGACGAGCTTGGAAAGACAGTACCGTGCAGTATCGAAGAGCCCTCACTGCTGCTCGATCATCCTATTTTTACAACTTAATTGAGGAAAATAAGAATAATCCAACATTTATTTTTGATACTGTCGCAAAGCTAACTAAAAAGCAGCATTCCCTAAGTGAGGATGGCTTTCACTTCAGCAGTAATAAATTCATTAACTTCTTTGAGGAAAAGATCATGATCGTTAGAAAGCAAATTACTCTTTAAATCTGCGTATTCCTTCAAAGCTCTGAGTCTGCACAACTCTGCCAGGACCTAAGTTCAAGAGAGAGACTCAAGTGTTTTAGTATTAAATCTCTTGACACAATGATGAAAATAATCATGGCCTCTAAACCTTCAAGCTGCATACTGGACCCTATTCAAACTAAACTATTGAAAGAGCTGCGTCCTGTGCTTGGCCCTCCTATGTTGAACATAATAAATGGCTCTCTATCCACCGGATGTGTACCAAACTCACTAAAAAAAACAGTAATAAGGCCTCTCTTGAAAAAGCCAAACCTTGACCCAGAAAATATAAAAAACTATTGGCCTATATCGAATCTTCCATTCCTCTCAAATTTTTTAGAAAAAGCGGTTGCGCAGCAACTCACTGCCTTCCTGAAGACAAACAATGTATACAAACTGCTTCAGTCTTGTTTTAGACCCCATCATAGCACTGAGACTGCACTTGTGAAGGTGGTAAATGACCTTTAAATGGCATCAGACCGAGGCTCTGCATCTGTCCTCATGCTCCTAGACCTTAGTGCTGCTTTTGATACCATCGATCACCACATTCTTTTGGAGAGATAAGAAACCCAAATTGGTCTACACGGACAAGTTCTGGCCTGGTTTAGATCTTATCTGTCGGAAAGATATCAGTTTGTGTCTGAATGGTTTGTCTTCTGACAAATCAACTGTAAATTTCGGTGTTCTTCAAGGTTCCGTTTTAGGACCACTGTTTTCACTATATATATTTTACCTCTTGGGGATGTCATTCGCAAACATAACGTTAACCTCTCTGCACACCGAACCCGTTAGTGGGATTAAATTTGACAAAATACCGCGATCGCTACATAAATAGTCATATTAAACATTCATGAAAATACAAGTGTCTCACATGGGTCGAAAGCCTAGAATCTTGCTAATCCAACTGCCTTGTCAGATGAAAAAAATTATTTACTGCGAAAGAATACGATACGATTATCTGAGGATAGAGCCCCATAAAAAAAACTATTTCAACCAGCACAGGCGTAACATCACAAATTGCAATAAAATAAATAGTTTACCTTTGACGATCTTCCTCTGTTTGCAATCCCAATGCTCATTGTTACACAATGAATAGTCTTTTGTTTGATCAAATCAATTTTTATAGCCTAACACGATACATTTTGTGAACCGTTTGTGTCGTGAATTCCGTCTCATTCCATTTTCGACGACACATTCAATGTAAATACACACACTAAACGTGACTTTATCCAGTCATGTTTGGTTTCATTGCAATCAACTGGTTTGTTTGTAACACACCAAATGTGATGGGTCATTTCGCGGGACGTATTGAGTGAAAGAAAACGTTTTGAAGACAACAAGTAATGACATCATTGTGCACCAATGATATGACCGCTGTTTCTTTGATTGACTGTATTTTAACCCAATGACCACTGATCGTCTTGAAATCTAGCTGGGTAGATAGCCAATGAGCTGAGGTAAACGGCAACATATAATGTTTGTGTTGGAAGACCAACCCAGGTAGTAAACTCCGGCGTAAAGAGGGTCATTCGCCATTGAAGATTCATACCGGAAGGAGCCATGCATGTTACGCACAGCATTATTTTGGTAAAGCGCATCTTCAACTGTTTATATATCAATCAGTATGGCGACTAAGTCAGGGAACGCTAAATCTAAGTCTAGATATACAGATGTACACACAATTTTAGAAGAAATTGATCGGGAAAGTGAGACAGAGATTGTTGGAGGACGATTCATTTAGCGATTCCCAAATGGAGGAATATTTTTTGAACAGAGAGGACATCGTTTTGGACTGGTAAGTTCTTCTCATGCTAATGCCGTTGTTTGAAATTAATAATCTGAAATATTATTTGTGATTTAAAAAAAAAATTATATATAAAAATGTAATGAAATGAGTAAAGTACACGTTGGCTGTACATTGTGTGACCCATAGCCTATGTTTGTGTGTGTATATCTACTGTACATATTGTGGATTAGAGGGAGCATGGCCGAGATGCGTGTCTGGGGGGGGGGGGGGCAGGCCCACAACAATGGCCAAAGTGAAATGGAGACAGTAGATCTAGCTGGTCTGTCATAATATAAATGAGACAGTAGATCTAGCAGGTCTATAATAATGTATTCAACCTTATGTTCCCTGTACTCTATATATATATCTGTTCATTATACCTGTTGATACAGGGCTCATATGTGAAACTATTCTAACTGAACATTTTCTTTCACAGTGACACTGACTCTGAATGGGAGCCCCCAGTGCCAAGGTGTCCATCCCCCACTGAAGCTGGTTCATCCAGCCAGACACCTGTTGTCTCAGCGCTACTGGGGCATGGACCGCAAAAAATGTCCCCATTCCAACTTCAATAAAGGACTACAACAAGAGCATGGGAGGTGTGGACCTGTCAGATACGCTGATAGGCTATTACAATGTTCTCCATAAGATGATGAAATAGTACAAATAGGATGTGCTTCAGGGCCAAAAGGGCACAGCATTGAGGCGTCGCTGTGTTCTTTACAAAATTAAGTCCCCCATCACCTGTACCACATGCTTGGTGACCCTCTGCTTTACAGCAGAAAGAGACTGCTATGGCACCTAAAATCAGCAGCACAATATTGTGTAGAGGACTGAGGGTCTTCCAAATATTGAAAGTTTACTTTGTAAATGAATTTTTTTACCATGTTTTTTTCTAAAAAATGTTGGGGTGGGGGGGTGTGTTAGAATACCATTTTGGTATTTTGTATATAGTTATTCCATTCAAAATGTATAACTTCACCAATTTGGCCACTTGGGTACATTTGGGCTACTTTTGTGGGACACCTGGGTGACTTCATGATCAATGTCATGTAGCACACTCATTTTGGAAGTTATCATTCTCATTCTGAAACTTTGCACAAGTACTGATGCCGTCTTATGTTTTTCACTAAAATTGTCCCCATCATCCTATCTGAATGTTTGTTTTGTTCATTTTAAAGATGATACAACAATAAAAAATAAAAAACGTATGTTTTTTTTCATTGTATTATCTAAACCAGATCTATTGTGTTATATTCTCCTACATTCAATTCACATTTACACAAACTTAAGAGTGTTTTCTTTCAAATGAAACCAAGAATATGCATATCCTTGGTTCTGGGCCTGAGCTACAGGCAGTTAGATTTGGGTATGTCTTCAGGCGGAATTGGAAAAAAGTAGGGGGGTAGCTGTAAGGTTTTAACTTTCACTGCTATGCGGATGACCCACAGCTGTACATTTCAATGAAACATGGTGAAGCCCCAAAATTGCCCTTGCTAGAAGCCTGTGTTTCAGACATAAGGAAGTGGATGGCTGCAAACGTTCTACTTTTAAACTCAGACAAAACAGAGATGCTTGTTCTAGGTCCCAAGAAACAAAGAGATCTTCTGTTGAATCTGACAATTAATCTTAATGGTTGTACAGTCGTCTCAAATAAAACTGTGAAGGACCTCGGCGTTACTCTGGACCCTGATCTCTCTTTTGACGAACATATCAAGACTGTTTCAAGGACAGCCTTTTTCCATCTACGTAACATTGCAAAAATCAGAAACTTTCTGTCCAAAAATGATGCAGAAAAATTCATCCATGCTTTTGTTACTTCTAGGTTAGACTACTGCAATGGTCTACTTTCCGGCTACCCGGATAAAACACTAAATAAACTTCAGTTAGTGCTAAATACGGCTGCTAGAATCCTGACGAGAACCAAACAATTGGATAATATTACTCCAGTGCTAGCCTCCCTACACTGGCTTCCTGTTAAGGCAAGGGCTGATTTCAAGGTTTTACTTCTAACCTAAAAAGCATTACATGGGCTTGCTCCTACCTATCTTTCTGATTTGGTCCTGCCATACATACCTACACGTACGCTACGGTCACAAGACGCAAGCTTCCTAATTGTCCCTAGAATTTCTAAGCAAACAGCTGGAGGCAGGGCTTTCTCCTATAGAGCGCCATTTTTATGGAATGGTCTGCCAACCCATGTGAGAGACGCAGACTCAGTCTCAACCTTTAAGTCTTTACTGAAGAATCATCTCTTCAGTAGGTCATATGATTGAGTGTAGTCTGACCCAGGAGTGTGAAGGTGAACGGAAAGGCTCTGGAACAACGAACCACCCTTGCTGTCTCTGCCTGGCCGGTTCCCCTCTCTCCACTGGGATTCTCTGCCTCTAACCCTATTTCAGAGGCTGAGTCACTGGCTTACTGGTGCTCTTTCATGCCGTCCCTAGGAGGGGTGCGTCACTTGAGTGAGTTGAGTCACTGACGTGATCTTCCTGTCTGGGTTGGCGCCCCCCCTTGGGTTGTGCCGTGGCAGAGATCTTTGTGGGCTACACTCGGCCTTGTCTCAGGATGGCAAGTTGGGGGTTGAAGATATCCCTCTAGTGGTGTGGGGGCTGTGCTTTGGCAAAGTGGGTGGGGTTATATCATCGGATGGGGCCACAGTGTCTCCTGACCAGTCCTGTCTCAGCCTCCAGTATTTATGCTGCAGTAGCTTGTGTCGGGGGGCTAGGCGCCGTGCTAGCCGCCGTGCTTCTACACCTGCATTGCTTGCTGTTTGGGGTTTTAGGCTGGGTTTCTGTACAGCACTTTGAGATATCAGCTGATGTACGAAGGGCTATATAAATAAATTTGATTTGTTTGGACCATGAAAGTTTGTTGGTGATGTGGACACCAAGGAACTTGAAGCTCTCAACCTGTTCCACTACAGCTCCGTTGATAAGAATGGTGGTGTGCTCATCCTCCTTTTCCTGTAGTTCACAATCATCTCCTTTGTCTTGAACACATTGAGATAGAGCTTGTTATCCTGGCACCACACGGCCAGGTCTCTGACCTCCCTATAGGCTGTCTTGCCGACAACACAAACTTAATAATGGTGTTGGAGTCGTACCTGGCCATTTAATTATATATATATATATTAACCTTTATTTAAATAAGCAAGTTAGTTAAGAACAAATGACAGCCTACCAGGGAACAATGGCCTTGTTCAGGGACAGAATGACAGATTCTTTTTACCTTGTAAGCTCTGGGGATTTGATCCAGCAACCTTTCGGTTACTGGCCCAACGCTCACTAGGCTACCTGCCGCCGCCATGCAGTCTTGGGTGAACAGGCAGTACAGGAGGGGACTGAGCATGCACACGAGGGGCCCCCGTGTTGAGGATCAGCGTGGCAGATATGGTTACCTACCCTTACCATCTGGGGGCGGCCCGTCAGGAAGTCCAGGATCCAGTTGTTTAATCCCAGGGT
The DNA here is from genome assembly GCF_036934945.1 of Oncorhynchus masou masou. Lineage (NCBI taxonomy): Eukaryota > Metazoa > Chordata > Actinopteri > Salmoniformes > Salmonidae > Oncorhynchus > Oncorhynchus masou. Next base: position 33,303,486 of record NC_088232.1, read on the forward strand.
CCTTAGCATAGTGATGAGCTTTGAGAGCACTGTGGTGTGCTGAGCTGTCGTCCATTAATAGCATTCTCACATAGGTGTTCCTTTTGTCCCGGTGGGAAAGGGCAATAGAGATTGCATCATCTGTGGATCTTTTGAGTCAGTATGCAAATTGGAGTGGGTCTAGGCTTTCTGGGATAATGGTGTTGTGAGCCATGACCAGCCTTTCAAAGCACTTCTTGGCTACAGATGTGAGTGCTAGATGTGAGTGCATTAGTCATTTAGGCAGGTTCCCTTACACGGAACCCAAACTGGCTGTGTACGTGCGCCATCGTGTGCCATTGTGCATAAATGTATTTTGTCCCCCCCACACCAAACGTGATCACGGCACGCAGGTTAAAATATCAAAACAAACTCTGAACCAATTATATTAATTTGGGGACAGGTCGAAAAGCATTAAACATTTATAGCAATTTAGCTAGTTAGCTTGCACTTGCTAGCTAATTTGTTCTAATTTGCTAGCTTGCTGTTGCTAGCTAATTTGTCCTGGGATATAAACACTGAGTTGTTATTTTACCTGAAATGCACAAGGACCTCTACTCTGCCAATTAATCCACACATAAAACAGTCAACCAAATTGTTTCTAGTCATCTCTCTTCCTTCCAGGCTTTTCCTTCTCTTGACTTCATATTGTGATGGGCAACTTTCATAAATTAGGTGCATTACCGCCACTGACCTCGTTCATCTTTCACACCCACTTGGGGAAAACCAATGAGGAGATGGGAGAGGCAGGACTTGCGGCGCGATCTGTGTCAGAAATAGAACTGATTTCTATTTTAGCCCTTGGCAACGCAGATGCTCAATGGCGCGTGCAATAATTGAATAACATACATTTATTAATCTATTTTGCAACGCTTGCGTGTGGTCTGCCTGTTAGTGTTCTTGGGCATAGGGACTATGTTGGTCTGCTTGAAACATGTTGGTATTACAGACTCCGTCCTGGTAATCACAGTCTTCCGGAATAGCTGATGCTCTCATGCATGCTTCAGTGTTGCTTTCCTCAAAGCGAGCATAGAAGTAATTTAGCTCGTCTAGTAGGCTCGTGCCACTGGGCAGCTCATAGCTGCACATTTAACCACTAACGAAATCCCCTCACATTGATCCAAACTAGGTTTTGCTAATCAGGAAACTCTTGGGTATGTTGTGGTGGACTGTCATTATAATTGCTTTATGGGGAACCTGGTAAAATTATGTTTGTAGTATAGCTAGCCACTGAATGGCATTGAATTCAGTCAGCATGCAGTGAAAGCTATAACTACTTTTGGAGCAAACCAGTGCTCTCAAATCGTATCCTGATGTCAACAGCAGATGGGAGTTGTATTCATAACATTGCTAACTTAACTAGTTAACATACATTTTGAGAAAAAAGTTATATTAAGTGACTAGCTTAGCAACATTTGGTGGTCAATGAGACAGAGAGCTAGCTAGTAGCTAACCAACTGAACTTGCAAACATTATAACAAAAGTATAATTTCTGATTTAAAAAAAATACTCAAACAGGCTCTGCATTTCAGCAATCACAGTAGCAAGTCGTCCTGGTGCACAGTTTAATTATTTTGCCGTTGAAACATTTTTTTTTTGCCATTGCCCTCACTGGCTTTCATGCGATATAAACGTGAGCTTGTCCAAGGTGTCAGATTTGATGACAGTTGCTATCCATTGGAGTGCTGCCATTGGTTGCCCAAAATTATGGGGAAGAGCTACATTTTCATTGAATAATGTGATCATAATAATAGTTTCTTTGCTTTGTTCTGATTGACCAACCTACCGTTTATTTTTGTATTTATCATGTGGCATAAAATAAAACTGGGGGAAATTGGATGTACTAATTGTTTACCCAGTAGATGGGGCTGTTTGGTTTGTTGTGGAGTTTTAGATCATGTTGACCTGTTTACACCTGTCTCTTCCCAGGGTGGTACCAGCTGCTGAGTACAGTTCATGAGCATATCCACTGCCTATACAAGCTGTCCGATGCTGTGTCTATGCTAGACATGCTGCTGTCACTAGCCAATGCATGCACCATCTCAGACTGTTAAATCAAGCAGGAAAGTGAATAAATGTAATCAATTAAACATTTTTCACCCAACATTTCTGCAATAGAACATAAAAACAGTTGTTCAAATTCATAGACACGCTACCCATATGATCCAGTCAGATTCAAGCTATCCCTGGAGTTGGTTGACCTCAGTCTAGTCAGTATCTGAAGAAACAACCACCCACTCATCCTTCTAACATAGCAGCCAGTCAATGCAGCATGATTGAATACAGTGCGTCAGCAGCAGCGCCCTCTCTTCTCCTCTCTGATTGACAAAGAGGCTGCTGTGCTCTGCTGTCTATGTAACATTGGTTGCCCTGTCAGCTTCAGTTGTCTGGGCAGCAGCCCCAATAGCAATGTGGGTGGTGACCACTGGCCCCCAGCTGTCTGAAAGGATCTCTGTAGAGACACGTGCTGACTGCTGGCCTTCTCCGTCTCATTCATCTCACTTTCAGATGACCCGAGTTACATAACCGTTACTGTATTTGACCAGACCAATCTCTCTGCATTACACGGCAACTGTAGATGTCTGTTTTGACTGCATGCACTGTACACTAGTAGTGTTTGGAATTCACATAAAATTAGTAATAAAATAACAAATGCAACTGAATTTCATTCACAGCAATTCAACCCAGATGGATTTTTTTTAAATTTACCAACAATGTAATTATCAATTATCAAAATCTTCTTCCTGAAGTTATCCTGCTCTGTGCCTGCAACGCGTCCTTAGTTCACAGACACACTGGCCATCAAGCAGGGTCGTTACCCCATTCTGGATCTTATCACTGGCCAGCAGCCCATGTCCAACAACAGCTACATCTCTGAGGGCATCAACATTGTCATCATCGCTGGGCCCAACATGACCGGCAAGTCCACCTACCTCAAACAGGTGGTGCTGTGCCAGATCATGGCTCAGATAGGTAGGTGGAGAAACCAAACACTTCATTCAAAATGGAATGTTGTTTTATAGTACCTGAATTAACTTAATTTTCAGTGTGCCAGTGTTGTAACCATTCAACAGGCTTACTCACAGGTTATTTATATAATGAGTCTGATGTGTCCTAGGCTCTTTTGTGCCTACTTCCACATTGCTGAACAGATTTTCACCAGAATCAGGGTGGATGACAACTTTAAGACAAACTCCTCAACCTTCATGGTGGAAATGAAGGTGGTACATTTTCAATACATACTGGCCACTCTGATGCAGTGATATGGTATGGACTTTTAAAATCTCTGAAATGCCCCAACTTGGCAAAATAGTTTTGTTTCATTTTGTCTGGGTATTCCCAAGGTCTCTTATATAATCCATAATGTGAAGTGACAAGTCTCATCACAGACGCGCTTGGGCGTGGCACCAGTGCTGAGGGGGGCGTCGTCATGTCACTCTATCTGCAAGTTCCTCGTTAGCCTCAGGGTATTTACACTGTCCAACCAGCACAGTGCCTCTGTCTGAAACAATAGATGATTAATTGGATTGTTGTGTATGAAAGGTAGAAGGCTAATTTTCTTTGACTTCCTGTTACTTGCACTGCTCAGATCAAACTATCATAAGTTAAATGTGTACTCCGCTCTGTTTCCCTGGTGGTCTCAGGTGTTCACTCTGTTTGCCACACACTTCCTGGAGCTACAGTATGTGAGCTAGAGACAATGTACCCCAATGTGGAAAACCAGCACATGGAGGTTCAGCACACCTGCACTGGTAACACGGGTACAGAGAGTGTTGTCTACACTTTCCTGCTGAGCCATGGAAGCTCAGAGGAAAGAAACTAGGGTAAGGAAATATGATTGAACATTCTTAAAGGGGAGCTGAACTTCCTGATTTACCCTCGGTTGCAATTCTCCTCATTAGGAAATGCGACTGAGAACAAGATTTGGGTTTGGAGGCAGGCTTTGACGTGGGTGTCTCGTGTGTGTGTGTGTTCGAACGTGGAAAGCGTTTGTACTTTAACTCTGCCAAATACTACACAGTTAGTCACTCACCCTTCTAGAAAACGTGAAACAGCCTAATCAGATCTTGTCTGGAAGTTTCCTAGACTAGCTAGCCAACTTCTTTCGCCAATTAGTTTCAGCCAGCTGTGTGCAACAGTAGAAAGGTTGGCTATCCAATCTGTGGGGCTAGTTAAGGACAGTCAATAAATTACACAATGTAAATTAGACAATATTTTCATGTTGCACACCTTTTAGTTGCCTCATTAAATGCTTTCAACATCGTATATTAATTTCTGTAATTTATAGTTGGTCTAAGTCATTTGGTGCTATTGACATTTAAATATAATTTACTGAGGTCCCCAACTAGCCCCTTAGGCTTAGGGGATATTGAATGTCATACCAAATTGGACATGGGCATTACAGTTGGGTCTAATTGTTGATTACTTAGGTGCTACCAGATGTGGGCAGGATTTAAATTAACCTAACCCAAGTAAAACTGTTATGGTGCCCGTTACTCTGTGACATACCATTTTTCCCCCTAATTATCTCACAAATCTCAGTTTTGGATTAGATACTTTTACCAAAATGATCATATTAAACACTTAGTCAATTTTAGAATAAATGTTTGACTCATTGATGCCACAAAGGCAGTTTTCAGAAGGATAAGTTGCTTATTACGTTAGGTTACTCTTCAACATTGTCCAATCATTAACCTAAATAGTAAAAGGTTTACTGTAATGTTTAACTTGCAGGTCTGAGGGCTGCAGAGACGACTGCACTGCCTACAACCATAATCCAAGAAGGATTCCCAGTAGGCTGTTTCTTCTTGTTAATTAGATCAAATGTACCGTCCATCTTATTCTGTGGTCCCTGCTGGTCTGTCAACCTGTCGTCTTCCTCCTCTGTATCACCTGGTCACCCGGCTCCTGTAAACATCCAGGGACTCCATACTGGACCTTGACAGCCTGTGAATCTATCTAAAGGGCCCGAAAAGACACTATGAAACAGAAGAACATGTGTCCATGGAGATAGAGGATGTCAGGTTGGGATGGGTCAATGAAGGAGGTGAGAGGAATTGAGGAAGCTTGTGGATTTAAATTATGCTGTTCGCTACAAAAATGTTAAATAAAAATATCCTATATGATATTAAATTACAAGTTGTTAGGTGTAATATTTTCAATGTTTCTGTAATATTTAATAAAGAGTTCATTATTAATGTGACAAGGGACAGGGGCCCAAATGTAAACAGCCATGTAGGTTTAAAACCCCTAGAGCTAGCATGGAAACCCGACATAGTATTTAATTCTACGTCGGGCATTAATGAGCATTTGGGTCAGGAAAGTTTCCTCTCATGACCACTACAAGCCAGCATGTTGAATAAAATTGTATTTGAACTTACTTTACCGGTTGTCCATGTGGTTTTTGCAAGTAGGAATGTGTAAGAACAATTACAACTATTCAAAGCGCTGGTGGTAGTGCATTCAAATTTCTATCAACACAAGCGTCACAAGATAAATACTTGCCGAGCTCGTGCATGTGTTTACATGGTTCTTGGCATTCTTATGGTGATAGAAATCCGAATGCACTACCAGTGCTTTGAAAAGTTTGTAATTATGCTTTCTGGTGGATATTGTCCCACATTCCTACCCGCAAATAGACCAACTGGCAAAGTAATTTAAAATATAATTTAACACTTTTGCTTGAGGTCTTGAGGAAACTTTCATAATCACTAATTTATGCCCGACATAGAATTAATTAAATTCAATGTCGGATTTCCAGGCTACCCTGGTGCACCCGGGGTGGTTGTAGTCTCATCGGGTGCATAGAGCAAGAGGCCATGCCTTCTCCACATCCTCTTATCCAGTCCCATCCCTTCATTGAATCATACGCTATGTGCTGAGACAGACCGACCCGCCCCCGCGAAACCGAAACACAAGATACGGGCTTGGGTTGGAGCTGCTCCGGGGAACTCGCCATTTCATTTCAACATTTAGGGAACTTTGGCACTAAGATACAGGTATGTGCATTGCATTTCCTCCTACAACATTTATTATTTTTAAACCGATCTAGTCATTCAAGGATTTTCGTAGCTGAAACCGTTATCTGGGCCTGGCACTGCCTGAAAATAGGGACGCGAGAGTGGGTCAGAGATTTCAGAATAGAGGGGGCGCTAGGTCACTTTATAGGCGAGGCCTTTTGTTAGGATTGGCTTCTCAGGTGCTGTACAATGGGTTTGGGTTTCAGAATAAAGCCAACATTAGCTGTGATTTTCTTTAAACGTTATTTGTAAAATAAAGTATGTAGTTTAGACTAGAGCATTTCACCTATTTAAAATATAGAATAACGTTAGCTGTGTCCGTGCATCTCGAGACGTCTTGTCAGTGAGTGACGAGCCTTTCCGCAAATGTCACGATTCGTAGCTGGCAAGTTAACTAGCTTTTCTTCAACAACCCAGCTAACTAGATAAACACCCAGACCCCCATCCTCAAAAAAAAAAATTGGCCTACCCCTTTTGTGCCTATAGCTAATATGAAGTAGGCGTCACTGGAAACCCGGAGTGGTTAGCTAACTAGCCACCAACATGTGCGCCCCTTGTCAAATAATGACATTAGCACGGCTTTGTAGCTAGCAAGTTCGTAGTCATCGCGTCAGTATATCTTAACCAGGATAATTTCGCTGTCGTGTCCAACTCAGGTGTGCGTTGCTAGCCAAGTTAACGTTAGTTATATAATACATTCGCATTATGATTAGCTAGTCTAGTGTCACTAGTTAGCTAAGAGTAATATCTAACCACAGTGCTGCACGCTAGCTTACTTAGCTAGCTAAGTTACGTGCAAGGCCATGACATGTTAGCAAAGACTGAACATTATCGTCTTGAAACGGAACTGATCAGCCTAAGACTAGGCAATACCAGAGTTGTGCTTAGAACACATGCTACTAGCCTGTACTTAAAACATGCTACAAACATCCCTTGTAGGCAATTTTTACGTGTAAAGAAGTAATTTATTTTATCTGTAGAATAGTTTCATTAGCTAGCGGTTTACAACATTACAAGCTATGCAACGTTTCAATGGACAGCAGGATGTCTTTTGAATTGTTAGGCTTATCATATGATCTCTAATAGTGATTGTTCGGAGCCTCACGTAAAGGAACATTTCTGTCCTACCATCTGTAGTAACGTTAGCTGTTGATTGAAGAATGAGTGATCCTTGAGGTAAGCGTTTAACTACAGGTATTTAGAAAATGCTCTCTGCATGTCATAACATTTTTACTGTGTTAGCTAAATCCCCCAAGTGCGGTGTAATTTTACAGACAGTGACTTATGACAGGGGCCATCTACAAAATGTAGTGCACAACATTTGGGAAATGCTCACCTTATGTTGCAGCCATTAAGAATTTATACAGTAGACTATATACTTCCATATTTCCACCAGTCCTGCCTGCATCACTGACCAAGATGCTGTTTGTATTGTATACAGCACATTCATAGAACCACGTCATCACCCCATTTCACCTTTGAGTGAGGCCTTGTTCTCTTCCTGCATTCTCTGGCTATGTAAAAATGGGGAGATGCACAAAATTCTCCCCTCCCACTCCCCCAGTATCTCATCTCAATTTTTCATAAACGGAGACCATTAAAGAGAATAGATAATTTAAACGATTTACAGATTGAGGCATTTAGGACCAACTGCCTTTACCACTCCGCTGCACTTTCGAAGAGGCCAGTGCAAGTATTTGACCTGCTCCTTTTTAAAAGTCAGAGTAGAGAAATTGTCACTGGTTAGCCTACTCACAGGTCATTTTCCTTACATCAGTAGTGAGAGGTCAGTTAGGACAGTGTGCATGAAAACCTCTAGTGAGTCTTATTCCAGATATGGTTTGAGGGGGTAGTTCTATTTGTGTGCACCCACAGGGCTGGCTGCTGAGATACCTTATCAGCCTCTGGCTCCAGAAAGGAGCATTGTGGGATACTGAACTCACCACGCTAGAGTAAACCTCATGGCTTAACCTGGATACTGAGGGATGTAATGGCTGTTTCAAATCAATGTCACCGTCTCTCGTGCAAAACACATGATCACCAATGTAGTTATTGTGGAAAGTCAGATGAATATAAGTTAGATTAAAATGTTTACATGCTTTGCAAGAACAATTTCCCCAATCCTGTTTACATGGACATCTAAAATATGCAGAAAACCAGCAATCAAAATGAACATTCTACCTCAGCGAACATATTTTTGCAAAATGTGAGTACAGACATCTAAAGTGTGAAAACCTCAGACTCTTGCCTTCCGCTGTTCCAGACACACTAAAGAGGGGCCTGCCTGGCTTGTGCAGATCAAATACACTGCCGATAATGTTTTTACATGTTCTAATAATTAGAAAGACTACTCAGAAAACCAGGTTATAATTGGTGTATGCTTACTTCAATTCTGATATCACGCAGATTTAAGATAAGCATAGTAAAGTGACTATTGCATAATCTGCCTACTGCCATCAGTTTTAATATCAAATGATTACTGTAAATGTAAACAGTATCTGTTGGGTTTATTTCGAAGTTGTAAATTATGCTTGTTTGAGAATAGGCCCTAGAGGACCAATACTGTATTTTGATGGATTCCCATTAGCTGTCAAGGCAGCAGCGACTCTTCCTGGGGCCCAGCAACATAAGATCGTTAGAGTTTAAATACGTGACACTTCATAACACCTTACCCAACAGTGTAATACCTCAGGCCACCACACATCTACAATACAAAATCCATGTATACATGTCTTATATAGCCTTGTCCCTTCAGTCCCTGCTGTGCCATAAGTTGTATTTTTAAATTCGATTCTACTACTTCATCAGTTGTCTGATTTAGACTATAGTTCCATGTAGTACTGTGCGCCTCCCATAGGCGATTCTTAATTTGGGAATTGTGAACAGACCTTTAGTGGGATGTCTTGTGGGGTATGCATGGGTGTCTGAGCTGTGTGCTAGTGGATTAAAGGACACCCCGGTGCATTCAGAATGTCAACACTTCTTACAAAAACAAGTAATGATTAAGTCACTCTCCTCCACTTTGAACCATGCGAGATTTACATGCATGTTATTCATGTTAGCTCTGTGTACATTTAAAAGCCAGCCATGCTGCCCTGTTCTGAGCCAATTGTAATTTGAGGTCCCTCTGTGGCACCTGACTGAACAGTATTCCAGGTGGAACAAAACTAGAGCCTGTAGGACCTGTGTTTTTAGAAAGGCAGAGCAGTGCTTTAATATGGACAGACTTCCCCATCTTAGCTATTGTTGAATCAACATGTTATGACCAGGGCAGTTTACAATCCAGGGATACACAAAGCAGTTTGTCACCACGTTATTTATTACAAGATTTAGTGAATGTCCCAAATACAATGCTTTTAGTCCTAAATACCTTTATTTAAATAGTTAGGCCAGTTGAGAACAAGTTCCCATTTACAACTGCGACCTGGCCAAGATGAAGCAAAGCAGTGTGACAAAGACAGTTACACATGGGATAAACAAACGTACAGTCGATAACAATAGAATAATCTATGTACAGTGTGTGCAAATGTAAGATTAGGGAGGTAAGGCAATAAATAGGCCATAGTGGCAAAAAAAAAATACAATTTAGCATTAACACTGGAGTGAGATGTGCAAGTAGATACTGTGGTGCAAAAGAACATGGATGAGGTAGTTGGGTAGGCTATTTACCGGTGCAGTAATTGGTAAGCTGCTCTGACAGCTGATTCTTAAAGTTAGTGAAGTCTCCAGCGATTTTTGCAATTCGTTCCAGTCGTTCCAGGCAGCAGAGAACTGGAAGGAAAGGCAGGCAAAGGAGGAATAGGCTTTGGGGGTGACCAGTGAAATGTACCTGCTGAAGCGTGTGCGTTGCTATGGTGAACAGTGAGCTGAGATAACGTTCTACATTTCTGGAAAGGTGGATAAAAAAATATTAAAAAAGTAGAAGTCCGGAACTGTTTGGGCACAGACCTGGTTAGTTTGACAGTACACTGCAGGCCATCTCTGCAGTAGATTGCAACTCCGCCCGCTTTGGCAGTTCTAGCTTGAAAATGTTGTAGTTGGGGGTGGACATTTCAGAATTTTGTGGCCTTCATAAGCCAGGATTCAGACATGGCTAGGACATCAGGGTTGGTGGTGTGCTAAAGCTGTGAATAAAACAAACTTAGGGAGGAGGCTTTGATGTTAACATGCATGAAACCAAGGCTTTTACTGTTACAGAAGTCAACAAATGAGAGCGCCTGGGGAGTAGGTGTAGTACTGTGGGCTACAGGGCCTGGGTTAACCTCTACATCACCAGAGGAAGAGTATGATAAGGGTACGGCTAAAGGCTATAAGAACTGTGCGTTGGGAACAGAATGAAAGGAGCAGATTAGATTCAGGGCATAACGTACAGACAAGGGTATGGTAGGACGAGTACAGTGGAGGTAAACCTAGGCATTGAGTGACGAGAGGTTGCATCTCTGGAGGCACGAGTTAAGCCAGGTGAGGTCTCCACATTTGGTGGGGGGGTTGGACAAAAGAGCTGTCTAAGGCATGTTGAGAGGGACTGGGGGCTCTGCATTGAAATAAAACAAGAACTAACCGAAACAGCAGAAGACAAGGCATATTGACAGAGGCATAAAACTATCACGGGTGTTGATCAGGAGTGATAAGACAACGGGTAAATGGCAATGAATGGGCAGAGTCAGTGAGGTACATACAGGACCGGAGTTGAGGCTGGGGCCGACCAACAAAATGAGGTGCCGTGTTAGTGAACAGTCCAGCAGGCATCAGCTGTGTAGCTGAGTGATCATAGGGTTCAATGAGCAGCAATAGGTGAATCAGGGAGCCGTTCAGTCGTCGCTACTACGCTAGGTGAGCAGGAGACACGGCGTTCAGAAAGCTAGCGGGCCAAGGCTAGCAGATGTGTCTTCAGCAATATCGCAACAGAAAAGCCTGTTGAAACCACATTGACGTTTACGTCGGCAGACCAGTCGTGATGGATCGGCGGGGCTGTGTCGACAATAGAGTCCAGGCCAATTGGCAAAAGTAGTATTGTTGCCCAAGAATTAGCTGGTACACTTTGTCAGCTAGCCGGGAGATGAGGCTAGCCCAAGGCTAACTGGTGCTTGCTTCGGGACAGAGGCACTAGCCAACAATAGCCACACTTTTGCAGCTAGCTAGCTGTAATGATCCGGTGTAATGGTCCAGAGCTTGCTGCAGTAATCCTGTGATGTGGTAGAGAAAAGAAGTCTGATATGCTCTGGGTTGATATCGCGCTGTGCAGACTGGCGGGTATTGACCGAGTTAGTTACACCAGCGTATCTACCGAATGTCATTGTCGGTGAGGTGCGGATATTTTGCAGGTGAAAGATTGTTCATTTGCACAATTGTTGCATACTTTTCTGAAGGAAGAGCTGCATGTGTACACGGAGCAGAGGGGAGGAGAAAAACGCTAATAGGAAGAACGGGGGGAAAAAATGATAGCTGTACAAACTCATCTAGAGCTCCCCGACTTCTGGCAGAAAGGCATACGATATGATGGAAAACATGAAGTTACACTTGTAGGAAATTCACTTGCACCGCACAGAGACTCGCAGAAATAGAACGCTATGGACTCACAGTCTCCCGTTGTGCTATTTACAAATGTGACTGGTCAACTTCATAATGTCAAATGTGATGGTGAAATAAAGAATACAATCTCCTAATGTATTTCACAAGTTGACTGCAGGTATTAACTAAAAGTAGCTACAAAACATGTATTGAAAAACTTCATACTCCGTACAAATATTTAAGACACAACATGTCAATTGTTAGTCCCATGTTTTATGAGCTGAAATAAGATCCCAGAAATGTTCCATATGCAAAGCTTCTCAAATTGTGTGCACATGTTGACATCCCTGTTAATGAGCATCTCTCCTTTGCTAAGATAACCCATCCACTTGACAGGTGAGACATATCAAGAAGCTGATGAAACAGCATGATCATTACACAGGGCACCTTGTGCAGGGGACAATAAAAGGTCAGTTGTCACAACGCCACAGGTGTCTCAGAGAGAGCATGCAATCAGCATACTGACTGCAGAAATGCCCACCAGAGCTGTTGCCAGAATTGAATGTTCATTTCTCTACCATAAGCTGTCCCACAGCCCTCACAACCTCAGACCACGTGTATGGTGTTGTGTGGGCGAGCAGTTTATCCGCCGTCATCACCTCATGTTTCAGCATGATAATGCAAGGATCTGTACACAATTCCTACAAGCTGAAAAATTCCCAGTTCCTGCATACTCACCATACATGTCACCCATATTTGGGATGCTCTGGATCAACGTGTGCCAGTTCCCACCAATAACCAGCAACATTCAAGACTACAATCAACAGCCTAATCAAATATTCAAAGGAGATGTGTGGCACTCCATCAGTCAAATGGTCACACCAGATACTGATTTTCTGATCCACTGCACTTTTTTATTAACTTCTTGACGCACCCATCCCTTTAGCGGGATCATTTATCAACACCCGCTGAATTCAAATTAAAATTACTAAAAATACTTAATTTTCATGAAATCACAAGTGCAATATAGCAAAACACAGCGTAGCTCGTTGTTATTCCACCTGGCATGTCAGATTTCAATACAGATTTTTGGCGAAAGCATAACAAGCGTTTAAGTAAGAACATCTCTCGCAGTAGACAAACTATTAAACACTAGCAGCCAAGTAGATTGGTCACGAAAGTCAGAAATGCAATAGATTCAATCGCTTACCTTTGATCTTCGGATGTTTGCACCCACGAGACTCCCAGTTACACAATAAATTCCTTTTGTTCCATAAAGATTATTTTTATATCTAAAATACCTCCATTTGTTTGGCGCATTATGTTCAGAAATCCACAGGCTCGAGCGGTCACGACATCGCAGACAAATTCCAAATACTATCCGTAATGTCCACAAACATGTCAAACGTTTTTATAATCAATTCTCAGGTTGTTTTTAAAATACATAATCGATAATATATCAACTGGGACTGTCGATTTTTCAATAGGAGAGGGAGAGACAATGGCTGCCCCACTCTGTGGTGCAAGCGACACTCTGCGAACACCCAGCTATCCACTGACGCGATATCTTTCTCATTCATTTTTCAAAATAAAAGCCTGAAACTATGTCTAAAGACTAACACCTTGAGGAAGCCATAGGAAAAGGAATCAGATTGATATCCCTTTAAAATGGAGGCAAGGCAATGGAACAAAGCTTTCAGGAGAAACAGCACTTCCTGGTTTGATTTTCCTCAGGTTTTCACCTGCAATATCAGTTCTGTTATACTCAGACAATATTTTGACAGTTTTGGAAACTTTAGAGTTTTCTATCCTAAATCTGACAACTATATGCATTTTCTAGTTTCTGGGCCTGAGAAATAGGTAGTTTCAAATGGGTACGTTTTTTAGCCAAAAACAAAAGTCCTGCCCCCTACACTCAAGTTAAAGGTATCTGTGACCAACGTGTCTGTTTAACCAGTCATGTGAAGTCCATAGATGAGGTTAAGGAATTTATTTCAATTGACTTATTTCCTTACATGAATTGTAATATTTGAAATGGTTTCATTTATATTCAGTAAATAGTTGACTTTGTCTAATGAAAAGGTATTAACTATTCCGTGTCTTTTTCCAAATACCCCGGTATACCGCCCAAGCCTAGTTACTAAACATAGATGGTACTAACAAATTACAAGCTAAAGGTCAGGTGTAGTGCCCTGAAAGGTTGTTTCGCCATGTTGACAATTTATCATGGGGGTTCCTGAGGCCTGTCCCTGCCAAAACAGGAGGTCCGGGGAATGGTGCAAGAGAGCTTTGTCTTCAGGCTCATTTGGCTCCTGCTGCAATGGGAAATGTTTGCACCCTCCAGTCTGAGGCATAGTTAGGGCAGAAAGCAATCAGGCAGGTATGATGCAACTCACCCACCGCAATCCTGTCCACACTGCCTAGTGTTCTATTCTGCTTAAGAGGTCTTAACTTTCACATCTCCAATTGTCCCAACTAGTGTTTTCTGCTCTTGCAGGACAAGACTGAAATAACTGAGGGTGGGTGCTCTGGCTTTGGTGCTGAGAGTTAGCACACAAGACAGTGCCAGAACTGAGAAATAAAGTATAACAAAACATGCTAATCAAAAAAGGCCATTGTCAAGATCTATAGAACTCAGAATATAAGAAAAGGAAGTAGTCTAAGTGAAGTGTCACTCTGATTGGCAATAAACCTACAAAGTTAATGTTATACATGTTAAAAATAATAAAATAAAATAAACACCTACTTCAGCACCCAGTACACACAACAAAGGACTTAAGCCACCTCAAACAATGAGGTGGAAAAAAAACAGCTGCTTATATAGGTGAGGAAGGGAGAGGAATGCTGATTATCAGAGTGAGTTCGGGTGTGGTGAGTTGGCAGGAGAAGGGGTGTGTCCAGAGGGTAATTAGGGAATTGGTGAGGTGGCATACTCCTACAGGGGGTTGACGTTAATATATAGAACTCTTAAATATTGGCATGAATTCACCTTTAACCACAACAACCACGCAAAATGCAGCTCATGGGCAATTCCATGGTAATGGAGACTCAGATTTTTCACTTTAAAATCTATACCCAACAAAAGCCATTGATTTCAAAGATTAACAATCCATTGAACTCTATGCGCACAAACTACTTAACAATTTCCACAGAATTTTACAAAAACACATTTACAAGAAGAACGGTGCAGATAAAATGTTGTGTTACTGTAAACGTTGTTTGTTTTCTTTCTGTGTAAATTGTCAAGTAGTCATTGTGCATAGAGTTGTATGGTTTGTTAAACTTTGAAATCAATGTTTTTTGTTTGGCACACATTCTAAGTGAAAGATCTGAGTCTCCACAGTAAATCTGTTACTGTGGAATTGCCCCCTTATGCATTCGTGCTCTGTGAGAACTCACTTGAATACAATTTATTTCTACTTGGAGAAGTTTTGTCATTGGAAATGGTCTGAAGCAATCTCTCAGAATGAGGAACAAGTGAATGATAAGTTAGCCTTACATGATGACAGTTGTTGGATATATATCTATCTGGCTGCTTGCTGGACTATGTGTGTTTGTTTGTGCATGAGTCGGTGAGTGTGTGTGTCAGGTGTGAAATAATGGGAGAGGTTTTACAGGCCGAGGTGAAACTGACTGTTGCACCTCAAGCCCATCAGGCCCAGAGAAGCACTGCAGCGGGAAGTTATTCTTAATGTATTATCATGGGTAATCTACTTAATCCAAATTAGGGCCTAACTAAGAGGCCCAGCATAGGAGATGTGCTAGCTAGACAGAGGGGGCTGAGTCCTGTGCTATTGCTGACACCAATCTGAATCCAGAGCAAGCGGGTATTGTCCTGTCAGCCACGGTTGGCGCAACTGTTTGTATTGTTGACAACAATAGTACACTTCAAACTAAACCATGCCCCAGGGCTGAAATGTTTTAATTTCCACTCAGCGTACAAATAAAGTGATGCCTGACTAAGTAAAACAATCTCTGTTGAGGTGGTTGTTGGACAGGCATTTTTTTCTACTAATGTTATTTGGCAATGTAATGATCCTCGCCCATTGACCTTTTGGAATGGCAAACATACATTGCATTTGGAAAGTATTCAGACCCCTTCCCCTTTTCCAATTTTTTTTACGTTGCAGCCTTATTCTAAAATGGATTAAAAATAAATAAATCCTCACCAATCTACACACAATACCCCATAATGACAAAGTGAAAGAAGGTTTTTAGAAAGTTGTGCACATGTACTAAAAATAAACAGATACCTTATTTACATAAGGATTCAGATCCTTTGCTGTGAGACTCAAAATTGAGCTCAGGCTCATCCTGTTCCCATTGATCATCCTTGAGATTTTCTACAACTTGATTGGAGTCCACCTGTGGAAAATTCAATTGATTGGACATCATTTGGAAAGACACACACCTGTCTATATAAGGTCTCACAGTTGGCAGTGCATCTCAGAGCAAAAACCAAGCAATGAGGTTGACGGAATTGTCCGTAGAGCGCCGAGACAGGATTGTGTGGAGGCACAGATCTGGGGAAGGGTACCAAAATTTGTCTGCAGCATTGAAGGTCCCCAAGCACAAAGTGGCCTCCATTCTTAAATGGAAGAAGTTTGTAACCACCCCGACTTCCTAGAGCTGGCCAAACTGAGCAATCGGGGGGAAAAAGCCCTTGGTCAGGGAGATGACCAAGAACCCGATGGTCACTCTGACAGAGTTCCTCTGTGGAGATGGGAGAACCTTCCAGAAGGACAACCATTTCTGCAGCACTCCACCACCAATCAGGCCTTTATGCTAGAGTGGCCAGACGGAAGCCACTCCTCAGTAAAATGCACATGAAAGCCTGCTAGGAGTTTGTCAAAATGCACCTAAAGGACTCTGACCATAATAAACAAGATTGAACTCTTTGGCCTGAAGCTAAGAGGAGGAAACCTGGCACCATTCCTACGGTGAAGCATTGTGGTGGCAACATCATGCTGTGGGTATATTTTTCTGCAGCAGTGTCTGGGAGACTAGTCACAATCAAGGGAAACATCAACAGAGGAAAGTATAGAAAGATCCTTGATGAAAACCTGCTCCAGAATGCTCAGGGCCTCAGACTGGGGACTAAGGTTCACCTTCCAACAGGAAAACAACCCTAAACACACAGCCACGACAATGCAGGAGTGGCTTCGGGACGAGTCTCAATGTCCTTGAGTGGCCTAGCCGGGACCAGGACTTGAGCATCTCTGGAGAGCTCTGAAAACAACTGTGCAGCGACGCTCCCCATCCAACCTGACAGAGCTTGAGAGGATCTGCAGAGAAGAATGAGAACTCCCCAAATACAGGTGTGCCAAGCTTGTAGCTTTTCTTGCATGAAATAGCCTTCATTTCTCAGAACAATAATAGACTGATGAGTTTCAGAAGAAAGACCTTTTGTTTCTGGCCATTTTGAGCTTTTAATCAAACCCACAAACGCTGATACTCCAGATACTCAACGAGTCTAAAGAAGGCCAGTTTTATTGCTTCTTTAATCAGAACAGTTTTCAGCTGTGCTAACATAATTGCGAAATGGTTTTCTAATGATCAATTAGCCTTTTAAATTAATAAATAGCTAACACAACATGCCATTGGAACACAGGAGTGATGGTTGCTGATAATGGGCCTCTGTAAGCCTATGTAGATATTCCATTTAAAAAATCTGCTGTTTCCAGCTGCAATAGTCATTTACAACATTAACAATGTCTACACTGTATTTCTGATCAATTTGATGTTATTTTAATGGACAGAAAATTAGCTTTCCTTTCAAAAACAAGGAAATGTCCAAGTGACCCCAAACATTTGACCGGTACTGTGTATATACTGTATTTTATACCATCTATTGCACCTTTCCAATGCAGCTTGGCCATCGCTCATCCATATACTTGCATGTACATATTCTCATTCACCTCTTTAGATTTGTGTGTATTAGGTAGTTGTTGGGGAATTGTTAGATATTACTGCTCTGTCGGAACTAGAAGCACAAGCATTTACATTTACATCTCACATTAACATCTGCTAACCATGTGTATGTGACCAATAAAATTTGATTAGAGTAAAGGGTATGAATACTTATGTAAATGTGATTTATTTTTTATTTTAAAACATGTGCAAAAAAGTTTCAACCGGGGGGGGACAATTTAATCAATTTTAGAGGAAAGCTGTAACGTGACAAAATGTGGAAAACGTCAAGGGGTCTGAATACTTTCCGAATGCACTGTATAAATAAAATCCATGTCTCAATTGTCTCTAGGCTTAAATCTTTCTTTACCCGTCTCCTCCCCTTCATCTACACTGACCACATTACATGCACACCAACATCCCGTTATTATTCGCGATTCTCAAATATTCTGATTTTGAGTTAAAACATATCCCGAAAATGCTTTATCCCGGTTATGAGAAACCCGGATAAGATGCCTGGGAAATGCTAATCTAAGACTGGATACTGTGCATGTAAACAACTTATCCTGTTTTACTGTCGTTTTTTTCAGTCTGCTCAGTTTTGCATATCATGGGTGATTTTATGTTTTCATTTTATTGTCAAACAAATTACTTCAAAAAGTAGACTATATGCTCAGTTCGATCCACCATAATTTTGCCTACTATAATGGGTGGCAGGGTAGCCTAGTGGTTAGAGCGTTGGACTAGTAACCGGAAGGTTGCAAGTTCAAACCCCCGAGCTGACAAGGTACAAATCTGTTGTTCTGCACCTGAACAGGCAGTTAACCCACTGTTCCTAGGCTGTCATTGAAAATAAGAATTTGTTCTTAACTGACTTGTAAAGTTTAAAAAATATATATATAATTTTATAATTTAGACATTTCTGCTTTGGTAGGCCATGTTATAATTCACAACATTTGGTAGCCATTTGTCAACAGTAGTTTGATACATGTAGCTTATTTTCTGCCACAACTTGTTGCCTCAGAAGTCTAAATAGAGTAGTGCTCAACGGAATGTTGTCTTACATAACTAGATTACTAATGCATGCATTCTATCTAACGCTGGTAAAGTTGTCTGTTTTGTTTAGTGACCGGGGAGAAAACAGTGGAAAGATTAGTCCTGTGCAAAATGTCAATGTCATCAGCTTGACTGGTTTTAAGGAAATGAAAAGTCCACACGTTTCTGTTAAGACAAGGATACTCGTGAGTGGGATAAGACCTTAAGTGGGATATGAGCTACTATACGGAATACTGTGCGCATGTAAACATGGTCACTGATTTGAATTGGATTTAACAAGGACATTAAGGGATCATAGCTTTCACCTGGTCTGTCTGTCATGGGAAGAGCAGAGCTGTGTTTGAATGCTCATACTAACTCTACTATTTGTGACGTAAATGTAGTATGCTTACTGGTCATAGTATGGATCTAGTTAGAATGCCAAACGTTCCGAGATGTCGTACTACATTCGCCAAAATGCGAAGTATACAAGCAGTAGACACTATTTCCGTGATTTTTAGGGCCCATAATGCAATTGATCAGAAAATGGGCGTGGCTTCACAACCTTTTCAGATTTTTTTGGGGGGGGGGGGCATTTTTATTAGGATCCCCATTCGCTTTTGGCTACTCTTCCTGGGGTCCACACAAAACATAATACAGAATGACATAATACTGAACATCAATAGACAAGACCAGCTCAGACAGAACTACATACATTGCAGAAAACGGTGGAAATATGCAGCTGAAGTCCAACAAGCGGATACAAATTCATTGCTTTAACTAATTATGGCAAATGTTAAAATGTTGAGCAATGTAATAAAGTAATGACTTTTCAAATACGTTACCTTAGACGCTATGTCGGCTGACAATTTGTTAGCTACACTATCCTTACGAACCACATAGAATATCATTACAGCAGTATGTACCACCGGTATGTTAGCTAGCTGCCTAACGTTAGTTGGCTATTAATACATCGAACTTACCTGTATATTAACTATATGCTATCTAACTAACTAACCCACGTTTATTGACTTGATTATTCCCGTCATAATTAGCTTAGCTAAGTAGTATAGTCGTGCGTTAGCAATGGACATTCGGGTGCGTAAATTCGCTCTGGCTATCTACTCCGATTTCAGCTCACTCTTATCTGAGTGTACCAGAGACCAGAATAACTGATGAATCTACGAACACTCAACACCTGTTGAATATGGTCGATGGTAGTAAACGTCGGCAAAAAAAGAATAATTAAATTGTTGCCAGCAGCACAGTCACCAACGCTCTGAATAACATGAAAACAGTTTAACCGACTGCTGCTTATTTGTTGTTCTTATCTCTTACTTTCTTTGTTGGTATTTTCTTAACTGCATTGTTGGTTAAGGGCTTGTAAGTAAGCATTTCACTGTAAGGTCTACCAACACCTTTTGTATTCAGTGCATGTGACAAATACAAATGTATTTGATTTGTCAGAGTGAGGTGTTCTGTCATTTGTGTTTGGTAGTAGCAAACCAGCTAGCTCGGGTGATTGACTGCCGTTGTATGGTCAGAACGCTCAGATCAACCCTACTCCTCGGCCAGAGCGTCAGTGTACGCTCTGAGAGCGAAATTCTCTGAAGTAACAAACGGACAATCTGACAAAGCTTTGAATTTACTAATGCCCAGAGCACACTGAGCACTCTCTGGCACTCCGGATTGAATTTAAGAACGCACCCGAAGTCGTAAAATGTATAGCTAGTAATTTGTTATGCTAGCAAAAGGTTGCATAGCAACAGCATCAACTTCTGGTGGACAGGCGAGCACTAGTACACACAACTGAAAGGATACCGTTATTTTACAGTATACTAAAATGAACTAATAGTATGTAGTATATACTCATTAAGTATGTAGTATACAGTATGTTAGTATGGGTATTCAAACACCGCTCAGGTGTTTCTAATGTTTATGTCCAGCATCCTGTGTAAATGCTAAGGGTCATGCATAGGCTTTACCTTGCTTGACAATGACATATTGCTGTGTCTTGGGCCTGCCAGGAGAAGATAATTTTCACCTCTCAACAGGCTGGTGCAGCACTGGGACAATATTTACATGTTGGTGTATTTTTGCCCCTTGCAAAGCCTTCCTCTATTGAGTTTAGAGTGTCATGTCACCCTCGAGGTGCAATCCATCAGGGTGTCCATTTTGTTTCTTTCATCTAGCTAATACACACACTATGGACATGATAAAAGGTAGACAGATTAATTCAGTGCATATTGTTTCTCGTAAGTACATTGTTTGTAAGCGTTACCAACTTTAGTAGCTAGTCTTCCGTGTATGTGTGTAAAGAAAGTGTTAGGCTGTAGGCTAGGACAGTGTACTCTACTAGTCTAATAGACCCTATCACAGAGATGAGAGGTCTATGGGTGAGGGAAGACACAAAGGTGTCCTCCGTACATGCTAATTACCCCTCCCTCACACACACACACACACACACACACATTCCCTCTGCACAGGGCTGTCTCCCCCTGACTGCAGATAACCTCCAGGAGTTGTCATATTTCTTACCAATAAATGTATGCAGTGTGGAAAAGGCATTAGCATTTTTGCTGTAGTATATCAAACCCATAACGTATTGAGGAAGTGTCAGCAGCAGCGCCAGCGTCCTCTTATTAGGGAGGCACTGGGAGAGGTGGAATGTGTTCTGGCACCACAGCTATTTGTGTCAGAATGATCTGGGATGTCTGGAAGCGCCTGTAGCTGTTCATCTTGTAAATCATGTTACCCCATTTCCCCTTTCACTGGGCTGCCCTGGCATGGATGGGGCTGTGCCAGTGTCTGACTGGCCTTGAAGTTTGGAATTGACCTAGTCCGTGTGAGAATCAACTTTTTTATCTAAAATATGTGGCAACGAAGAAGAGGTATAGGACAGCTATGACACATTTGTTAAATGTCTTATGTTGACAGTTGGCTTATCATGTGCATGATACTCATGACTCATTCTTGCTCTGTCTCTTCAGAATGGCGCTGGACATCTATGACTCTCAGTACTTGGTGATCCTGGCCCCATCCCTGGTCATCGCCCTCATCTTCCTCTTCTTCTGGCTCTTCATGAAGGAGACGTCTTATGATGAGGTGCTAGCCAGGCAGAAACGAGATCTCAAGCTGCCACCCTCCAAACCAGACACTCGCAAGAAGAATGACAAGAAAAAGAGCAAGAAGAAGGAGAGCAGTAGCGGAGGAGGTGGTGGGGGAGGAGGAGAGTCAGAGGAAGACCTGCGGGACTTTGACATGGCTGACGCCGTGAGCAGCTCCACCGCGGAGGAGGAGCCTACCCCTATGGCCCAGCCCACCCCGGTTCCTGTCCCTGTGGCAGCGCCAGCCGAGGCCCCTGTAGGGGTGAGGGAGAGGAAGAAGAAGGAGAAGAAAGCTGCCAAAGCTGCAGCTGCTCCCCCTGCCGAGGAACCTGAGGTGAACGGCTCCAAGCCAGCTGGCCGCAAAGCAGAGCCCCCTGCCCCAGTGGCTAAACCCAGTCCCCCCTCACCCCAGCTTGACCACCAGTCTCAGCCCCCATGCCAGGCCCAGCCCCCATGCCAGGCCCAGACCCCACCCCAGCCCTCTGGCAAGAAGAAGAAGGAGAAGAAGCAGAAGACAGAGTCTGGTGAGTAGAAGGCCAGAGTGGCTTTAGTAGTATGAGGATGTGTGGAGTCCGGGGCACTTGCCTGCGTCTACAAACGGGGCCAGCATCTTCCCTGAGGCCACTCATTAGTGTCTATCCTCCCGAATCAAATCTGATTATTTAAAGCACAGTATGAGTAGGGAGCGGGAGGGAGTTTGTTAAAATGGCCATAACCTCAAAATACCTTCAACACAAATGTGTCTATAATAGTGGCAACCTTTTTCCTCGTATCTCCTCAACCTAATTGTCCTCTTGTTCGTTCCTGTCTAGTGGAGGAAGAGATTAAGGTGGAGAAGGCTCCAGCTCCAGTCAAAAAGGAGGCTCCAGTGATGGTGGAAACCAAAGCACAGGATGGTCCTGCCCCCCCAGACACCACCACAACCAGTGGCAAGAAAAGAAACTCTGCCAAGAAGCAGAAGACTGAGCATGGTAAGGATGATGAATACTTACTGTATTGTAATCAAAGTCAGAGCAGAATCAGAGACATTGTTTGACGCTGCTAGCAAGAAGCAGAATATATCTAAATCTGCCTTTTTTTGAAAATGAAATCCTTGGGCCAACAATATCTTGATTTTATGTGTCTGGCACCAAATATGACCATGTGCTTCTGTCTCCCCCAGCCCCAGTGGATGATGTCCAGGCTGACTCTGCGACTTCTGTCAACCACAATGATGACGCGCCCTCCAAGGGGAGTGGCAAGAAACAGAAGAACGAGGCCAACAAAGGTGCGAACCCTACACTCTAACATATAGCTTCTATACCATGTTTATACAACGAGTGTGTCTAATCCTGAATTCTGATTGGTTAAAACTTAATTCCAGCCAGTGTCTATTCCGCAAGTTACCACCGGCTAAGTTGATGATGTTAAAATGCCTATTTACTCTGTCCCATCTGACTGTGCAATCCACTGTCTCATCAGCCCAGCCAGGCAATTTATCAACTTGATCTCCATTATAAAAAGCATCTAGACATTATCTCACATTTCTTTTAGACTTACATTTAACAGCAGAGATTTGTATAAACCTTGCTGTCTGTCTCTCCGACATTTGCAACAGTGTTTCAATATTCAAATTCGATCTCCAGCCGTAATATTGTGAACGTGTCAGGAGTCGGGATGAGACCGATAGCCAGGCAGCTTTTCTCAGCCAGTCGGAATCATAAATCAGCTTCATTTTTATGGATATACAAATAACTATCAATGGAAAACAGGTCAAACGAAACAAGGTGCAGCTAGTTTGCTATTTTTCCAGCTTCAGTTGGAAGTGATTGTGTTAGCTGGGTTGTTGGCTGTCTCCTCTGAACAACGGTGTCCTGACGAGAAAGCACATTTTCTATGCCAGGCGAAATTGTGCATAGCTCTTTTGTTATGGCTGTATCCAAATAAATGTCACTAGCAAACAGCTTAAACGAACGCAAATGCAGCTACTTTGCTGTTATTCTGGCTGCACTATTTGATGTGACTGTAAGTTAGCCATAGTTGGCTAGCTAGCAAGCAAGGTTTAAGAACGTTGCCAGCCTATATGGCAATGGAGCATTTTGAATGAACGATTGGGTCGCGTCCATAGACAGAACAAAAAGACTGAACGACTGGGTCGTGTCTCGAGCAACCGAACCATTAGAACGAACGACCAGCCGGCTTGGGTAGCAACCCTAGATTTGTGTCCGGACTATATCTTTTGGAAGGATGAAATAGTATGAATAAACAACACCTGTGCCAATATATCCTCCAAACACCGGCTTCTCTGGCATTATAACTTAATTAAAGCTGACATATGAACAGTGATATTTTATAAATGTATTTACACTGCACTAATTTATTCAACACATCAGCTACCATACAACACATAATATAATTCATCCTCTACCTGTATGTGTGTATATTTGCAGAGAATTCTGAGGTGAAGCTGAAGGAGCTGTTAGTGGGCCTGGGTAGTCTGGCCCTGTCACAGGCAGAGGCTGTGAGTGTGGTTACCGTGCTTAAAGATAAGAACCCCTCTGCTCTGGACGCTTGGCAGAAGTCTGCAGTGAAGACTGACCCCTCATCCCTGGAGAGAGAGAGGCTCCTCACCACTCTGCAGGAGGAGGCCTCCATCTCCAAGGACAAGGTCCAGCAGCTCAGCAAGGTACTGCTGCACACACTCATAAGATAACCCTAAGATACCGGTACAATAATGCATATCCATTGACTACATCACTGGTTGACTACCTGTGGCTTGGTGACATTTCACTGCTGCTGTTTCTGCCCTTTCCTCTGTTAGGAGCTGCAGCAGGAGAAGCAGAAGACTGTGAGAGCGGAGGCAGTTCTGAGGGACCAGCGTGGGGCAATGGAGAAGGAGCTGAATGTCGTGCAGGCTAAAGCCCAGGGAGAGCTTCAGGGAATGCAGATGAAGGTGAGCACCATCCACCACTGATACAACTTTTACCTTAACAGGCCAAACCTCAACTACCATCACCCTTTTACTGTCATGCTTCATACTCAGACATCAGTCCTAAGGCAGTATACAGAGTACTGCTTCTGATGCTGTATGTTAGGTGGTTAGAGCAACAGGTAGCCTAGTAGTTAGAGTGTTGGGCCAGTAACCAAAAGGTTGCTAGATCAAATCCCCAAGCTGACAAGGTAAACATCTGTCGTTCTGCCCCTGAACAATGCAGTTAACCCACTGTTCCTAGGCCGTCATTGTAAATAAGAATTTGTTCTTAACTGACTTGCCTAGTTAAGTTAAATTGACTCCCAGTGATTTGTACTGTGTAGTTCCAGAAGCTGAGGGAGCAGCTGGAGGGTCAGATCGCCAGGCTGCAGCAGGAGAACGGCATCCTGAGAGACGCAGTCAGCTCTGCCACCAACCAGATGGAGAGCAAGTGAGAGCCACTTCCCAGCCCTCCTAGTTTGTAAAATGTTAAGGTCTTCGTTATCCCCCACGTTCGTACGTTAGTCGCACACAATACCTCGGACAGCACTGGCTTAATTCTGACTAAACTTAGGTGAATGATGCGTCCTGCCAAAGAGATCCTGCATTTACAAAAGTACACTAATTGGCCAGATGGTGGTGCTGTAACAAAAGATTGAAAATGCTAACTTTGAAAGGTCACGCTGCTCACCCCGTTTGACCTAGTCATGACATTTGGTGCATAGGTCCCTCTACTCACAAGGAGCAATTTTGCCATTAAGAATTTTCGGCCATTTAGAATTTTGTGGAAAACACTTAAAACGCTACTCTTCTGACACTGAAGGACCGAACTGCGTGAATCTTGGTATCAAATTTTATTAGTCACATGCACTGCACAAAAGTTGTAGATCTTACAGTGAAATTGACTTAAAAGCCCCTAACCAACAATGCAGTTTAAAAAATAAGAATAAGAAATAAAAGTAACAAGTCGTTAAAGAGCAGCAGGGGGGGAGGGAGAGTAGCAGCGGCGTAAAAGGGGGGCAATGCAAATAGTCTGGGTAGCCATTTAATTAGCTGTTCAGGAGTCTTATGGCTTGGGGGTAGAAGCTGTTTAGAAGCCTTTTGGACCTAGGCCTGGCGCTCCCATACCACTTGCCATGCGGTAACAGAGAGAACAGTCTATGACTAGGGTGGCTGGAGTCTTTGACAATTTTTAGGGCCTTCCTCTGAAGGCATCACTGCCATACCAGGCAGTGATGTAACCAGTCAGGATGCTCTCGATGGAGCAGCTGTAGAGTCTTTTGAGGATCTGAGGACCCATGCCAAATCTTTTCAGTCTCCTGGGGGGGAATAGGTTTTGTCGTGCCCTCTTCACGACTGTCTTGGTGTGCTTGGACCATGTTAGTTTGTTGGTGATGTGGACACAAAGGTACTTGAAGCTCTCAACCTGCTCCACTACAGCCCCGTCGATGAGAATGGGGGCGTGCTCGGTCCTCTTTTTCCTGTAGTCCACAATCATCTCCTTTGTCTTGATCACGTTGAGGGAGAGTCTCATCGGTGATCAGGCCTACCACTGTTGTGGCATCGGCAAACTTAATGAAGGTGTTGGAGTCGTGCCTGGCTGTGCAGTCATGGGTGAACAGGGAGTACAGGAGGGGATTGAGCACGCACCCCTAAGGGGCCCCTGTGTTGAGTATCAGCATGGTGGATGTGCTGTTACCTACCCTTACCACCTGGGGGCGACCTATCAGGAAGTTTAGGATCCAGTTGCAGAGGGAGGTGTTTATTCCCAGGGACCTTAGCTAATTGATGAGCTTTGAGAGCAATATGGTGTTGAACGCTGAGCTGTAGTCAATGAATAGGATTCTTAAAAGGTGTCCAGGTCTTACTCACATCGGCTGCGGAGAGCCTGATCACGCTGTCATCCAGTAACAGCTGGTGCTCTCATGCATGTTTCAGTGTTTTTTCCTCAAAGCAAAGATAAATTACTTCTAACTCGTCTGGTATGCTCGTGTCACTGGGCAGCTTTCGACTGTGCTTCACTATTATGGTCTGTAATGGTTTGCAAGCCCTGCCACCTCCGACGGGCATCGGAGCCGGTGTAGTACGATTCGATCTTAGTCCTGTGTTGGCACTTTCCCTGTTTGATGGTTTGTCAGAGAGCATAGCAGGATTCCTTATCAGCTTCCGGGTTCGAGTCCCGCTCCTTGAAAGTGGCAGCTCTAGCCTTTAGCTCAGTGCGGATGTTGTCTGTAA
This sequence comes from Oncorhynchus masou masou, assembly GCF_036934945.1. Classification (NCBI taxonomy): domain Eukaryota; kingdom Metazoa; phylum Chordata; class Actinopteri; order Salmoniformes; family Salmonidae; genus Oncorhynchus; species Oncorhynchus masou. Next base: position 33,330,272 of record NC_088232.1, read on the forward strand.
TCCATGGCTTCTGGTTGGGGTATGTACGTACGGTCACTGTGGGGACGACATCATCAATGCACTTATTGATGAAACCAGTGACTGATGTAGTGTACTCCTCAATGCCATCGGAAGAATCCCAGAACATATTCCAGTTTGTGCTAGCAAAACAATCCTGTAGCTTAGCATCTGCTTCATCTGCCCACTTTTATATTGACCGAAATCAGGAGGATAGAATTATGGTCATTATTTGCCAAATGGAGGGTGAGGGAGTGCTTTGTACATGTCTCTGTGTGTGGAGGAAAGGTGGTCTAGAGTTTTTTTTTCTTTTTCTGGTTGCACATTAAACATCCTGATTTGGAATTTGGTGAAACAGGTTTAAGTTTCCCTACATTAAAGTCCCCGGCCACTAGGAGCGCCACTTCTGGATGAGCATTTTCCTGTTTGCTTATGGCGATATACAGCTCATTGAGTGTGGTCTTAGTGCCAGCATCGGTCTGTGGTTGTATATAGACATCTATGAAAACTCTCTAGGTAAATGGTGTGGTCTACAGCTTATCATGAGATACTCTACCTCTGGCGAGCAAAACCTAGAGACTTCCTTAGATATTATGCACCAGCTGTTTTTTTTACATGTATGCATAGTCCTCCACCCCTTGTCTTACCAGACACTGCTGTTCAATCCTGCCGATACAGAGAAGAAACCAGCCTGCTATATTTTGATAATGCCGTTGTTCAGCCACGACTCCGTGAAGCATAAGATATTACAGTTTTTAATGCTAATGAATGCTTATTTCTAATGAATGCACGTTAGTTAGTAGAACGGAAGGCAGGTGGGGTTTATTCGATCGCCTACAACTTCTCAGAAGGCAGCCCGACCTCTGTCCTCTTTTTTTTCTTCTTTTTTTTCACACAAATGACAGGGATTTGGGCGTGTTCCTGGAAAAGCAGTATGTCTTTCACGTCAGGCTCGTCGGGACTCGTTAAATGAAAAAAAGCTTCTGCCAGTTCATTGTGAGTGATCGCTGTTCTGATGTCCAGAAGTTCTTTTTGGTCATAAGAGACGGTAGCAGCAACATTATGTACAAAATCTGTTTTTAAAACGTCTTCACCGGCGCCGTCTTGAATCACATATGTGGTCTCTATGGACAAAGGTCTCTAAACACAATGTTTTCCAGACTACTACCTAAAACAATATTGACCAATAAAACTTTGCCGTGGGCGTGGTCTGGCACATAAATGCATGAATGGATATTCGTATTGTAACAACATGTTGTAAACGGTGTCAAGACTAAACATATGCAACAGTTATATTGACCTCACGGTGACGCTATAACGGGCACATGTTTATCTCTTTGATCTGTTTGACTCTGATGAAATTTGGCACCCATGCTCAGGGATATGAGTCTAGCTAACCCACGTGATATCTGCCACCACTGGCCCACTTTCTATGAAACTTGGGTGAATAATGCGTCTTGCCGTAGAGATGAGCCATTTGCAAAATTACACTGATTGGCCCAAGGGGGACGCTGTAGTAGTCAACTGTACATAGTCAGCTGTTTGTTCACTCGCACCCGCCCAAAATTGCTAATAACCCATCAGCAACTGCCCGACTATATGTGATAAAGTGAAAATCTGAGGCCTACAAACAACCCTAACCCGCTAATATAGAAAATGCGCTGTAGGCTAAAGTCAGAGGGCAGAATATATATTTTTGACGGGGTACAGGATTTTTTTTGCCTGATTTTTAGATATGTTTCTGCTTATAATTTCCAACATTTTCATAAGCTATTTTTTTATTCAACTTGTCTAGTTAGATGTATGCAGCTTCTCTTCTGTCATTATATGCTGCCATAGAAGCCTATATAAACCCTTGCTCACCAGAATGTCATAAATCAATTGAAGCATTCATTCGATCTAGTTGACATCGGTAAAGTTTTCTGTATTCTCTGCTTCTTTCGCGGAGCAAAGACGTTTAAGGACCGGGGAGAAAATGCAATAACAAAAACAAAACTGCAAAGATTTTCAGTGCAAAATGTACCAAATGACATCAGTTTGACTGGTTGTAAGGAAATAGAAAGCTGTGAAAACGACCCAACGTGTTTCTGATACGATTTTAGCTTGGCTTTCGATGCATGTCAGCTTTTATGATGCTAATAAAGATGGCACCTCTACAGATGGTATCTAACTGAGCATTCGCATTCTCTCAAGATGCTGAAATAAATCAATCATATTCCTCCACTCCTGTTCCCAAGTCCAAATTTTGCCTACATTTGGTGTATCATTTTACTCCCAAGAAATGCTTCAATCTGCAGGAGTTAATATTAAGGCTGTGAAAGAGGTTATTGACCTACAGTGTGTCCAGATTTCAGTTTCCATTTAACCCATCTTAACAGTAGGACACAGTTCATTTGATGTGCCATAAGCCTATTTGAAGTCCCCATCTTGTGACTGTTGAATTTGTGTAGCGCTTCACATAACATAGCTAGACACCACTGGCCCCATTTTGACGAAATTTGGGTGAATGATGCGTCTTGCCATAGAGATCTGTAATTTACAAAATGACACTGATTGGGGGATGAAATGTTTAGTGTTGCCTTGTTTGGTATTGTATCGCATCATAGAAATACTAGTTGTCTTTGAAGCATGGCATTGATGAGTGTGTGGGTTGTAATAGTTGGTGTGGTGTGTATGGCAGGCAGTCGTCGGAGCTGAACCAGCTGCGCTCGGAGTACTCTGGTCTGATGAAAGAGCTGGCGGAGAACAACAACAAGCTGCAGCAGGAGGAGCACCAGAGGAAGTCACTGGAGGTCAACTACAAGCAGAACGTGTCTCAGCTGGAGGTGTGCTGTCTTTCAGGGGAGGGGCCGTGCCTAACACAGGCATCTTATTTAGTTATTTATTCAGCACATAGTTCACTAGGCTGCCCCACAGAGATGAAACACAAAGGAATCTCTCCTTCATGGTGAGACCTGGACTGTTTAGGGTTTCTCACTGTAACCACGGGAGGGCCTGTGTCCGTCAATCCTAAGGAGGGCTGGGTGGTGTGTCATAGAACAGGGAAGTGGAGAATATGTTGGTTTAGGAAGTGGGGCTGTTTGAAGCTTTGTGCTCAGTATAAACACTGCTTCTCTGCAAAGCACACCCAGGTCAGCCTTTCCTGTGTTTTTCATAACCAATAGAGTACAGTGAGAGGTTGTGTCAGTGTATGTACACTGTTAAAATGCTAAATGTTGTGTCCCGTTGTCACCAGGCTCAACTGCAGGATGCTAAGCGGGGTTGGGAGGAGCTCCAGAATTACCTCCACAATGTTAACGCAGAGAGGGAGAAACTTCATGCTGCTAAAGAAGGTGATCACAGAGTTTCTATAAACAGACCTCTAAACTCAAGCTAATGAACCTCCCATTGCTAATAAGTAATACTAGTATAATAGTATAAGCCAATTTTGAGCACCATTGTAATGAGCACCACATGTACAAGTGGCTTGTGTTGTATACCCAGTAAGTGATTTTATCTGGTGTGGCTCCTCTCTCAGAGCTGCAGAGCCAGCTGCTGGCGGTGGAGACAGAGATGAGCAACAAGAACAAGGAGATCCAGACGCTGCACAGCAGCCTGACCGACACCATTGTGTCCAAGGACCAGGTGGAGCAGAAGGTGATGCAGCTGCTGGAGGTGTCCCAGCACAGCCTGGCTGAAGACTCAGTGCAGGTCCAGGTAGGGGAACACAGCCCTTATGGTTGTAATGACAGATGTGATGTGTATAACAATAACACATTCTCTAGGATTTACAGTTGACAGTTCTACTTGGATGTTGTGGTTATTGTGCCAGGTGTGGACAGGTCGTCTTTAAACTCTCAAACCTTTCAGAAACAAGGGAGAGGGGTAATTAAAAAACGGTGAAATGGCTTGGTTGAGAAACGTGGATAAAACAATAGGCTTATTTTTAAGTATTTCTGTAATATTTATATTTTTTGCACAAAGATATTCTGGTATGCATTGAAAATAACCTCCTTTGTTCCTGACAGGATCTCCTGAGTGAAAAAAGTGGCCTCAATGCCCAGATTGAGACTCTGCAGGCCCAGTTGAGCTCTCAGGTATGGACGAGCATTGTTCACCCTTTAGTTCATCAACAAGAGTTGATGTGTTTCTATTTGAATACCGGTATGTGAGTATGTTGTGACTTACTGTCTTCCCTCCTCTTTCAGGCCACTACTGTCTCCCACTTTGAAGAGCTGCAGAAGCTGTAAGTGTTTTGCAAGTTTGAAATGAATGCCCACATCTCTTGCACATGTGCTTAGCCTGATCCTTGAATATCCATTTGTTCCATATAATGTCCTCTCTGACTCTTCTCCCTGTCCTTTGGGTTGTGTTGCTGACTCCTGTCATGTGTGGCGTCCAGGCTGGCTGAGAAGGAGCTGCAGAGGAAGAGTCTGGAGGACTCCCTGAATAGTGAGAGGAGCAGTGGCGCCAGCAGGGAAACTAACATGCAGGTACCTACAGTAGTACTGTCTAAACCCTCATTATTACTCCTGCTCTATATATGATGGTCTGTTGACCGGCTGGAATGTGTTGAACTACAGGAATGCTGCACACAGTACGGTGGGTTGATTTGAAGGGCTTACTGTACATGCAGTTTCTGTCTTCGTGAAGCATATTAGCTAATGCAGTAATAAAACAGATATGACATCCCTCTGGGCCGCTTTTGTCCATTTTGCAAAGTGAATTAGCTGGAAAAATTCAATAGTATAAAGATATTATCATACTACTGTAGACCTACATACATACTGTCAACGTAATAGTAAGATGTCTCCTTTATTTGAGATGAATGTTGTTGACTCTTGGCCTCCTGCCCTCACCCTCTTTTCCTTCTATGTTGCTTCTCTGTCCTCCACAGGCCATGCACAATGACAACATGTCACTGAAGGCAGCGCTCCAGAATCTGCAGGCTCAGATTTCTGAACAGGTCAGAAGTGAAATACGCCTGTTTTCTTAGATGGAACTCCTACTGTGATCTACCAGTCCTTCAGTATGCGCACCCGCTGACACCCTTTCTCTCTCCCTCCTCTCCTTCTATCCTCATCTAGACTGTTTCTCAGCTGGCCTTGGATCAGTTCCAGAAGAGGTGTGTGTGTGAGAGCATTTTTAAGCAATTTAGATCATGCCAGAAAGTTGACTGTTCTGCTTCCCATTCTATCTAGTTACATCAAATGTGCACAAATTTTATCCTTATTGCTGGGTAGTTTTATAAGTAGATAAAATGTTGTCGTCTTGCCTCTATTTAGAAACATGGTATTAATACCACACCTGAAAACAATGCTATGATTGTAACCCTTATAACCCTGTCTTTGTGTTGTGCCCCTGGCAGTGTCCAAGAGAGAGAGGAGAAAATCAAGACTGTGGAGGGTCTGCTGAAGATGGGAATGATTGAGGTGGCCAATAAGGAGGAGGAATTGACGGTGAGTAGGGGTCAAGGGTCGGGAATAAGCTTGACCCACCTGACATCACTGTTTTGGTTGTTGTTTAGACAAATATTGTTTTAAGTGTTGTTTAAAATCAAATAGCTTTCTCTGTCACAGACTGTAAGAGAAGAGAATAAGGCTCTGAAACGTGATATGGAGGCATTTATTCTTCAGACTACTGAGCAGGTAAGTACACTGATCTGCTGTGTTTTCATTTTGGATAGTCTCAACCCCGTTCCCTCATTGGATTCTCATTACATTTTTTCCTCTTGTCTTTTCCTACTCTCAAGACATCATCCGATTTAATAATGGAAGGTCTACAGAGCAAGTAAGTCAATGAAAATACAACTTTTTGTCTAGCAACTGCTATGTAACCTCTTGCCACATTCATGGACAATTTGTTCTGTGTTTGATACGTTTTGTAATTCTGTGTTTCTCAAGGATCCAAGAGAAAGATGAGCAGATTAAGTCAATGGAGGAGAGCCTACAGGCAGCACAGGCGAGTGGCTCCAGCAATGGGATGACCATTGAGGTGTGTTCATAGTAGTACATCTCTCTTTGACATACAGCAGTGTACTCTGCATTTTGATTCATGTGATTTTGGAATGCCAGACTTGTAACAAATGTGAAATTAAACATTGTATATAGTGTGTTTTGACTTGGCCCAATGTTACAGTTTTGGTTCTGGATTGTGCTGTGTCTCCCTGCTGGGTGTTTATGTAAATGTGTGTGTGTGTGTTGTCCCTGCAGTCTCTGGAGCAGCAGGTGGCAGGGCTGCAGTCTGACATGGAGCAGCTGAGACAGAAGCAGGCTGTGGACACCACCAGTGCCAGTGACCAGCTCCTAGAATTACAGACACAGTAAGTCTACTGTACTATCCCTCTACTCTGACCTACTCGACTGCATTGTACTCTGAAAAGATAGACTAACACAGTCTTTGTCCAGGCTTGCTGCTAAGGACCAGGAGATCCAGACACTACAGAGTGAGTTGGAGTCAAGGGCCAAGGAGGTGAGCGACAAGGTGCAGGAACTACAGCAGAAACAGGTGAGGGAAGAGGTGGAAACAGGTGATTGGTGACTTTTATTGGCTGAGAGGGAGAAAAAAGAACGAGATTTAACTACTTTTATTTTCTTCTTCTCGCAGACCCACACAGAGGCCCCAAGCCTGGAACTGCTGACAGCGTGAGTCACTGTAATAATTCACTGAATTCCCTTCAGTATACAGTAGGTGTCCCTTGGCATGGGGCCACCCAGCAGTGTTTTGATTGGTAGTGGTAGTGTTGGTAATGTATGTGTGGTGGTGTTCTGTCCTCCAGGTTGGGAGAGAAGGAGAAGCAGGTGTCTGATCTCCAGGGAGAGCTGGCTAAGCTGAGGGAGTCCTTGGAGCTTCACAGGAACAAGAACAATGTAGGTGTCCTGCAGACAGTGCTGCTACTGCCTAGGCCTACCCTACACATCTCCAGTCTGGCCCTGCGATACATCTGCAGACCTCATCCTCGATGTGCTCCCCTAAACCACACCCTCTCAGTGATGTCACACTATGCATGCATAATCTCCCTCTACTCCTTTTACAAAGTTGTTAGGTTGCATTTTATCGCAGACTATTAATATTTATTAATTTTATTGAAACTATTCAAGACAATGATACATTTACCATTTATATTTTAGAGCTGTTAATTTGCTATTCTATGCTTATGCTGGCTAAGGCTTGCTACAATCAAACAGTACAGTTGTTAGGGCAGTCAATCTACTCTGCTCTGTCCTTTGCCATGTTTCCAAGGACTGTATTTCTGTGTGTCAGCAAGCATGTCTGTGCGTGTGAATGCTCTGGGGCTTAACAATGGCCTTGTTTTGCAGAGACAGACAGCTACCTTGTTGACTAGCTCTATATTATGTGATTTGGCTTTTCCTATCTAGACTCATTTTACTTTTTTGCAGTGAGTTGCAGCTCTCATTCTTCACGTTATTTCAGTTTGTCTATGCCAAAGACCTCTCTACAGTGTTACTATCAGAGCTGTTTCACTGTTTGTTTTTGACAATACAGTTTAGTGTCTGATCCTTCTAAAGACTCAATCTTTAGATGGCCAACTCATGTTAAGTTGAGCTTGACCCTTAGACTGGTTTACGGTAAAATGCAGTGAGGATTTTCTTTAAACCTAGACTCCGAAACAGGATAGGATAGGACAGGACAGCCGTAAAGAAAAGGAGTCACATTTATTTTTGCTTATGGTTCTCTGTTCATCCCTATATAAATTGTGTTTGTGGGTCACTGCATACTTTTCCCTGAGGCTAAACTGAAAGTGATATCTCTCTGAAACTGACCAGGAGCTTCGGGTGAAAAACTGGAGCGCTATGGAGGCTCTGGCAGCCACCGAGTCCGTGCTTCAGGGGAAACTCAGCAAGGCCCTCAAGGTTCGGATCCCACTTCCAGTCTGATTCACTCTAGATTGAAAATCTGATGCATCCCCAAACAGTTATTGCCATAATCGACCAGTGAGATTTACTCCATCATTTCTACATGCTGCTGCATACTCATTTCTCCCCTCCCTCTGCATTCTGGCCCGGAATAATTGGCAGTTTATCTCCATTAATCTATTCCCCTCAGGAATTTCATAAAGACTCTAATGTATTTTTATGTAGAAAAAACACTGCTCTACTTGAGTTCTGCTTGCTATTCCGCGCTAGAATGCATTGACCTCTTTTAAAGGACACAATCTTTTTGTTTCATACAGTACAACTATTTATTTTAACTACAACAATTCCAATACAAAGTAAAGAAATAGACATTTGAAAATGAGTGTGCAGTGACTGACTCCAGATTTCCTGTAGATGGTCATAATAAGTTTGAGATCCATGGTCTTCATGATGCTCCTCTCGCTCCCTGCCATGTGCTTTCCTCATTTTCTCTCCCAAATCCAGCATGTGTTCCATTCTGCTTTGTGTATATACTGTCATCATTACAGCAATCAGCCTCTAATGAAATTCGATTATAAGATTTTCAAAATAAATTTGGTCTTTCAGAGTTTCCTTTTTGAGAAATTATGTCCAGAATATGTGTAATTAGTCAACATAATTGTTTTGTGTAAAATCATTTTTGGAAACAACAAAACATATACTGAATATCAGTGATTTATTATACAACAACAGTGGTACTTTAACTCTGTGTGGACACTTCTATCAACTTATTGCATGGAACCATTAGAAACCAGACAACCCCTCGGCTTAACTGCTGTTTATATCCACCCAGTTGTTTCCTAAGGATTTTTTTTGTCCTCTTATATTTTTAATTTACAGGAGCAATTGGGATTAAGTGTCTTGCTCAAGGGCGCATCGGCAAATTTTTCCACAGTCGGCTCGTGATTCGAACCAGTGACCTTCCGGTACCTGGCCCAATGCACTTAACTGTCAGTTAATAACAAATTCTTATTTTCAATGCACTTAACTGCCTTGTTCAGGGGCAGAACGACAAATTTTTACCTTGTCATATCAGGGATTCGATCTTGCAACCTTTCGGTTACTAGTCCAACGCTCTAACCACTAGGCTACCTGCCACACCTACCTTTGCTTAACCATATGTATTTAGGGATGCACTAGTAAACCATAGACTAACAGATTGCTCTTACTATAAACAGTTGTGGGGGGTTCAGGGAATTTTTGTCTAAGCTGTCACCCCCGTTCCTCTCCATGTCAGTACAGCAGACAGGGCACATAGTGAACTGATTTACCCAGCAGCTGCTCTCGGCCATTTTGGTACAGTAAAAATGTAGGCGTTCCTGGACACCTGTTGTGTACGCTCAGGGAAGTGCATGCTTGTACACAATCTAAAGCATATGTCGTAGTGTAGAACCTATTCCCCTCACAACACGATGTGTTAATGAGAGGTGAATGTGCCAGCTCAGCTGTCTGTTACAGGACTCACTCCATCGGAGGGTAGAGGGGTTATACATGACATCGCTCTCCTTCTGAGACTTTCAAGCCGTGTGCGGCTAATGTGCTTAACGGCACCAACATTGTGGTTTTTGTTTGGGGGTTCCTGATAACAGAAGTATGTGTGGTGCTCTATGGATGTCTGTCTCTGGACAGAATGTTAGATACTCAGGAGCATTACTGTGCTGCAACTATATGAACACAAGTGACTTTGATGTTCCTCCTTGAGAGGATAAACATCTGAAATAATTGAACCTGTGTAGGGTGTGGTCTAAAGCCTGAGGAACTTGTCTTGTGGTTGTGTGTGGCTGCTGAACAGTGGGGCGTATGAATACTTGCTTGGAGCGCACACTAAATAATTGAGCCATTGTAAATGTTAGCAGTTTGTTCACTGGAGTGTCATGGAGAGGGAGTTGTGCTGGTCAGAGGCTATGCTCCTGTATGTACTCTGAGATGGGAGGAGTGAAACCAAGCAAGCAGAGGTAGTGACTTGAGGTTGGATGTTTGCCTGCAGAGCTATTCAGCTAATTACTGTACAGGTTCCCCAATTGTGTGTGTGTGTGTGTGTGTGTGTGTGTGTGTGTGTGTGTGTGTGTGTGTTCCCTGAGTGCAGTCCATGTTGAATGTCCTGTCTTCTCTTTCCTCCTCATTTACCTCTTCAGGAGAACCAGACAGCCCTGGAGATAGCCCAGGCAGAATGTCGAGGTGTTCTGCACAGACTGCTTCCGAATGTGCCTCTGCCCACTGAACGGGTAAGTGCTCACATAATATAATCTAGATATTATATATACAGTACCAGACAGAAGTTTGGACACACCTACTCATTCAAGGGTTTTTCTTTATTTTTACTATTTTCTACATTGAGAATAATAGTGAAGACATCAAAACTTTTAATTAACAATAATTTAGTAACCAAAAAAGTGTTAAACAAATCAAAATATATTTGAGATTCTTCAAAGTTGCCACCCTTTGCCTTGATGACAGCTTTGCACACTCTTGACATTCTCTCAACCAGCTTCACGAGGTAGTAACCAGGAATGCATTTCAATTAACAGGTGTGTCTTATTAAAAGTTCATTTGTGGAATTTCTTTCCTTCTTTTGAGCGAATCAGTTGTGTTGTGACATGGTAGGGGTGGTATATAGAAGTTAGCACTATTTGGTAAAATAACCAGTCCAAATTAAGGCAAGAACAGCTCAAATAAGCAAAGAGAAACGACAGTCAATCTGGAAAATTTCAAGAACTTTGAAAGTTTCTTAAAGTGCAGTTGCTAAAACCATCAAGCACTATGATGGAACTGGCTCTCATGAGGACTGCCACTGGAAAGGAAGACCCAGAGTTACCTCTGCTGCAGAGGATAAGTTCATCAGAGTTACCAGCCTCAGAAATTGGCAACTAACTGCACCTCAGAGTTCAAGTAACAGACACATCTCAACATCAACTGTTCAGAGGAGACTGCGTGGATCAGGCCTTCATGGTCAAATTTCTGCAAAGAAACCACTACTGAAGGACACCAATAAGAAGAAGACTTGCTTGTGCCAAGAAACACAAGCAATGGACATTAGACCAGTGGAAATCTGTCCTTTGGTCTGATGAGTCCAAATTTGAGATTTTTGGTTCCAACCGCTGTGTCTTTGTGAGATGCAGAGTAGGTGAACGGATGATCTCCGCATGTGTGGTTCCCTCAGTGAACAGTGGAGGAGGAGGTGTGGGGGTGCTTTGCTGGTGACACTAGCAGTGATTTATTTTGAATTCAAGGCACACTTAACCAGCATGGCTACCGCATCATTCTGCAGCGATATGCCATCCCATCTGGTTTGTGCTTAGTGGGACAATCTATTTGTTTTTCATCATAACAATGACCCAGAACACACCTCCAGGCTGTGTAAGGGCTAGTTGACCAAGAAGGAGTGTTGGAGTGCACCATCATGACCATGACCTGGCCTCCACAATCACCCGACTTCTACCCAATTGAGAAAGTTTGAGATGAGTTGGACCGCAGAGTGAAGAAAAAGCAGCCAACAAGTGCTCAGAATATGTGGGAACACCTTCAAGACTGTTGGAAAGTATTCCAGGTGAAGCTGGTTGAGAGAATGCCAAGAGTGTGCAAAGCTGTCATTCAGGCAAAGGGTGACTACTTTGAAGAATCTCAAATATAAAATATATTTGGATTTGTTTAACACTTTTTTGGTTACTACGTGATTCCATATGTGTTAATTCACAATTTTGATGTCTTCACTATTATTCTGCACTATAGTAAAAATGAAGAAAACCCCTGAATGAGTATGCTGAAGATGGCGCCGAAGAACATGGCTGACGTTTTACATTCTCCCAAACAATTGTGCTATTTTGTTAGTTTTTTTGCACATTGTGTAACTTGTTTTTTAACTTATTGTGAACATAATTTTGCTGCTACCGTCTCTTATGACCGAAAATATATTCTGGGCATCAGAACAGCGATTACTCACTGCGGACTGCAAGAAACCTTTTCCTTTAACGAGTCTGACGAGAGGGATACCCTGCTTTCACAGGATCAGGCCCAGATCCCGCCTTTTGTGTGAAGAAAAGACACAGGAAAAGGGGCCGCAGATCGGGCAGCCTTCTGAAAATCCGTAGGCGAGCGAGAGAACTCCCACTGCCATCCATTCTTCTTGCTAACATGCAATCATTGGAAAATAAAATTGATGACCTACGATTAAGATTATCCTACATCTTATGTTCCACTGAGACATGGCTGGACGACAATACGGACAATATAGAGGTAGTGGGATTTTCCATGCACCGGCAGAACAGAGACGCTACCTCTGGTAAGACGAGGGGTGGGGGGGGTGTGTCTATTCGTCAATAACTGGTGCGTGATGTCTAATATTAAAGAAGTCTCGAGGTATTGCTCAACTGATGATAGGCTGTAGACCACACTAACTACCAAGAGAGTTCTCACCTATATTATTCTTAGCTGTCTATTTACCACCACAGAACGAAGCTGGCACTAAGATCGCTCTCAATCAACTCTATAAGGACATAAGCAAAGAAGAAAATGCTCACCCAGAAGCTGCGCTCATAGTGGCCGGGGACTTTAATATAGGAAAACTTAAATCAGTTTTACCAAATTCTTTACCAGCATGCAACCAGAGAAAAAAATCCTAGACCACCTTTACTCCACACACAGAGATGCATACAAAGCTCTCCCACGCCCTCCATTTGGCAAATGTGACCATAATTCTATCCTCCAATTCCTGCTAACAAGCGAAAACTAAAGCAGGAAGTACCAGTGACTCGCTCAATACGGAAGTGGTCAGATGACACAGATGATACACTACAGGACTGTTATGCTAGCACAGACTGGAATATGTTCCAGGATTCATCCAATGGCATTGAGGTGTACACAACCACAGTCATCGGCTTCATCAATATGTGCATCGATGACGTTGTCCCCACAGTAACCGTACGTACATATCCCAACCAGAAGCCATGGATTACAGGCAACATCCGCATTGAGCTAAAGGCTAGAGCTGCCGCTTTCAAGGAGCGGGAGACTAATCCAGACGCTTAAGAAATCCTGCTATTCCCTCAGACGAACCATCAAACAAGCGAAGCATCAAAACAGGATTAAGAGTGAATCGTACTACACTGGCTCTGACGCTCGTCGGATGTGGCAGGGCTTGAAAACTGTTAGGGACTACAAAGGGAAACCCAGACGCAAGCTCCCCGTGACGCGAAGACTACTTGACAAGCTAAATGCCTTTTTATGCTCGCTTTGAGGCAAGCAACACTGAAGCATGTACGAGAGAACACCAGCTGTTCTGGATGACTGTGTGATAACACTCTCAGGAGCCGATGTGAACAAAACCTTGAAACAGGTCAACATTCACAAAGCCGCTGGGCCAGACGGATTACCAGGACGTGTACTCAAAGCATGTACGGACCAACTGTCAAGTGTCTTCACTGACATTGTCAACCTCTCCCTGACCGAGTCTGTAATACCTACAAACAGACCACCATAGTCCCTGTGCCCAAAGAAGCGAAGGTAACCTGCCTAAATGATTACCACCCCGTGGCACTCACATCGTTAGCCATGAAGTGCTTTGAGAAGCTGGTCATGGCTCACATCAACAGCATCCTCCCGGACACCCTAGACCCACTCCAATTAGCATACCGCCCCAACAGATCCACAGATGACGCAATCTCAATTGCAATCCACACTGCCCTTTTTCACCTGGACAAATGGAACACCTACGTGAGAATGCTGTTCATTGACTATAGCTCAGAGTTCCACACCATAGTGCCCACAAAGCTCATCACTAAGTTAAGGACTCTTGGACTAAACACCTCCCTCTGCAACTGGATCCTGGACTTCCTGACGGGCTGCCCCTAGGTGGTAAGAGTAGGCAACAACACGTCTGCCCCGCTGATAGTTAACACTAGGACCCCTCAGGGGTGTGTACTTTGTCCCTTCCTGTACTCCCTGTTCACCCACGACTGTGTGGCTAAACACGATTCCAACACCATCATTCAGTTTGCTGACAACAGCACAGTGGTAGGCCTGATCACCAACAACAATAAGACGGCCTATAGGGAGGAGGTTAGAGAACTGGCAGTGTGGTGCCAGGACAACAACCTCTCCCTCAATGTGAGCAAGACAAAGGAGCTGATCGTGGACTACAGGAAAAGGTGGGCTGAACAGGCCCCCATTTAACATCGCTGGGGCTGTAGTGGAGCGGGTTGAGAGTGAAGTTCCTTGGTGTCTACACCACCAACAAACTATAATGGTCCAAACATACCAAGATAGTTGTGAGAGGGCACAACAAAACCTTTTCCCCCTCAGTAAACTGAAAAGATTTAGCATGGGACCTTAAATCCTTAAAAGGTTCTACAGCTGCACCATCGAGAGCATCCTGGCCGGTTGCATCATTGCCTGGTATGGCACTGCTCGGCATCTGACAGTAAGGCGCTACAGAGGGTAGTGCGAACGGCCCAGTACATCACTGGGGCCAAGCTTCCTGCCATCCAGGACCTATATAATAGGTGGTGTCAGAAGAAAGCCCATAAAATTGACAGAGACTCCAGTCACCGAAGTTATAGACAGTTTTCTATGCTACCGCATGGCAAGCGGTACCGGAGCATCAAGTCTAGGACAAAAAAATCTCCTCAACAGCTTCTACCCCAAGGCATAAGAATGCTGGCCAATTGCTGCCCATTGTTTATTATCTATGCATAGTCACTTCACCCCCACCTACGTGTACAAATTACCTCAACTAACCTGTACCCCCGCACACTGACTCGGTACCGAAGCCCCCTCTATATAGGCTCGTTATTGTGTTTTTATTATTACTTTTTACTTTAGTCTACATTTTAAATATTCTTCATCTGCACTGTTGGTTAAGGGCTTGTAAGTAAGCATTTTGCAGTAAAGTCTAGACTTGTTGTTTTTAGTGCATGTGACAAAGTTTGATTTGTGTAACTTTTGACTGGTACTGTGTGTGTGTGTGTGTGTGTGTGTGTGTGTGTGTGTGTGTGTGTGTGTGTGTGTGTGTGTGTGTGTGTGTGTGTGTGTGTGTGTGTGTGTGTGTGTGTGTGTGTGTGTGTGTGTATATATGCAATTTAGCAGACGTATATGGGTGGTCTCCGGAATTGAACCCCCCCATACAGCCATTGCAAGTGCCATGCTGTACCAACTGAACTACAGAGGACCATATGATGTGATATTAAATTATAAGTTCATCTTTTCCACATATCCTGTAGTTTTGTATCTTTTCTACTGTGTTCTCTCTTAGAACCACCAGGAGTGGCTGCAGAGGTTTGAGACTGCGGTGAAAGAGGCCCCGGCAGCAGAGCCCAACCCTGCCCCTGAAGCAGCACCTGAACCTGCTCCAGAGGGCTCAGAGGACACCAAGGTGACGGCACAGCCTTTACTGTTTCTTTAAAAATAGTTGTGTTTTCAAATGTCTGAGAAATGAGGTGAAAATAAGTGTAACCCGGGCTGTTCCTTACACCAGGTATTGGCTGATAAGCTGAAGGAATCTGAAGAGGCCCAGAAGGTTCTACAGAAAGATTGTGAGACGTACAAGAAAGTGTTGGCTGAGACGGTGAGGTGATGCTCTATCAGTGTCCTGTAGGTAACTCTATAAAGGCGTTGTGAGGTCTTTTAAACTAACCTGTAATACCCTCTACTGTCCACAGGAGGGCATCCTTCAACGTCTCCAGAGCAGTGTGGAGAAGGAGGAGTCTCGATGGAAGGTGAAGCTGGATCTGTCACAGACCGAGCTGAAGGAGGTGAACACTGAAGACCATTCAATCAAACTGAATTTGTATTTATATTGCCCTTTTAACCACTATATAATTGGTATGTGTGGTGCTTATGGTCACTCTCCTGCCCTCTCTTTCCTAGATGAGCGTGAAAGTTGCAGCACTGGAGCAGGATGTAGACAGACTGAGTGACGTCGGGGAGTTGGACAACGTCAGTCCAGTTACACACTTAACACATCTCTCAGCAATTGTATTAGGCACTTTACATCAGTTGACTCACTAAATGTAAGTGATTTTTCGTTTTGTTCTTTCATAGTTGATAAGAGACAAGCAGCACCTTGAGTCTGCGCTGGAGAGAGCAGAGCGTGAGAGCGCCACCTATGTGACAGAGGTCAGAGAGGTGAGCTGACGAGACTTTCTGTCATCTACCAGTCATACTCGGTCATGTCATAGTGGTTATTCATCTATGTCGTCATAGATCTAGTCATTCGCCTCTGCATTGTTTGTGGGTGGCTTTGTACTGTATGTTTATGGTGCATGTCTCTGTGTTTACTGTTTGTGGTATCCACAGGTGTTTGTTCATGCAACAATTAGACATTACATTCACAGTTCACACAGTTCATTCTGGTATGTTCTCTTATAGAATTTGGTTGAGAGGGTTTACACACTTTACACAGTAACCTACAGACTGAGTCTACCCCATTGTTGTTAAAACATTGGCGTCACTGCAGTTACACAGAACCAAAACATTGTCAGCCAGCTGCATTCATTCATATCACCACACAATTCCTCCATTGTTTGAGAATGTGTTTTATGTAGATGCTGTAGAGCATTGATTAAATGTAGAAAAACCAACCAAACACCTTGATGCTATAGGCTTGTACACTCACCATAGCAGCCGATCGACCATCCCGTTCCCCTGCTTCAGCTGTGTAGCATTCTGTCCCCTGGCTCCTCCGATCCCACAGCTGCCTGTTACAGTCGTATGAAAAAGTTTGGGCACCCCTCTGAGGCTGCATAATAATTTACTCTGTCGGCACAGAAAATGATCACAGTGGCATGCCATTCATTTTCTAATAAAAGCTGAGTACTGGGTTATTGTCCAGACAAAGATTTTTAGTGTAGCAATATTAAGTTGTATGAAATTAAATCAGATGTGAAAAATAGGCTATTCAAAAATGTGGGCACCCTTGTCATTCTGTTGATTTGAATACCTGTAACTACTTAGCACTGATTAATTGGAACACACAATTGGTTTGGTGAGCTCATTAAGCCTCGAACTTCATAGACGAGTGCATCCAATCATGAGAAACGGTATTTAAGGTGGCCGATTGCAAGTTGTTGTTCTCTTTGACTCTCCTCTGAAGAGTGGCAACATGGGGGCCTCAAAACAACTCTCAAATGACCTGAAAACAAAGATTGTTCAACATTATGGTTTAGAGGAATGCTACAAAAAGCTATCGCTGAGATTTAAGATGTCAGTGTCCACTGTGAGGAACACAGTGAGAAAATGGAAGACCACAGGCACAGTTCTTGTTAAGGCCAGAAGTGGCAGGCCAAGTAAAATATCGGAGAAGCAAAGGCGAAGGATGGTGAGAACGGTCAAAAACAGACCACCTCCAAAGACCTACAACATCGTCTTGCTGCAGATGGTGTCACTGTGCATCGTTCAACAATTCAGCGCACTTTGCACAAGGAGATGCTGTATGGGAGAGTGATGAGGAAGAAGCCTTTTCTGCACACAAGTCACAAACAGAGTCACTTGAGGTATGCAAACGCACATTTGGACAAGCCAGCTTCATTTTGGAATAAGGTGCTGTGGACTGATGAAACAAAGATTGAGTTATTTGGTCATAACAAGGGACGTTGTGCATGGCGGCAAAGAACACAGCATTCCAAGAAAAACACTTGCTTCCCACAGTAAAATATGGTGGGGGTTCCATCATGCTGTGGGTCTGTGTGGCCAGTGCCGGTACTGGGAATCTTGTTAAAGTTGAGGGTCGCATGGATTCCACTCAATATCAGCAGATTCTTGGGAATAATGTTGAAGAATCAGTCACAAAGTTGAAGTTACGCCGGGGCTGGATATTTCAACAAGACAACGACCCAAAACACTGCTCAAAATCTACCCGGGCATTTATGCAGAGGAACAAGTACAATGTTCTGGAATGGCCATCCCAGTCGCCAGACCTGAATACCATTGAGAATCTGTGGGATGATTTGAAGCGGGCTGTCCATGCTCGGCAACCATCAAACCTAACTGAACTGGAGATGTTTTGTAAGGAGGAATGGTCCAAAATACCTTCATCCAGAATCCAGACACTCCTTAGAGGCTATGGGAAGCGTCTAGAGGCTGTTATGTTAACAAAAGGAGGCTCTATTAAATATTTATGTGATTTTTCTATTGGGGTGCCCAAATGTATGCACCTGTCTAATTTTGTTTGATGCATATTGCAAATTTTCTGTTAATCCAATAAACCTAATTTCACTACTGAAATATTACTGTGTCCATCACCACCTGCCTGGGGAATACAGGGTTCTCTTTGTCCTCTGGGTGTCAGTCCATCGATCTACAACCTATGGATACAGTAGTGATGTAAGCTCAAATGCAACATGGGCTAAACTGTTTTTATATGCAAGAGGCATGCATAAGGTGTGTTTTCTTTGCTTTTTAGGAGCCAGTTTTTTCTTAGTGTAATGTTAGACTGGAGTATTAGTATCATAGGTTATAGATGATGGACCACTTTTACTCAGTGAGAGGACAGGCTAACACACACTACTGTTTCCACTCGGCACACTATCTACTCTTCCATCACTTCTACTAACAGGCTTATAGTGGCTTACTGCTACTCCTGCACAATGAGCTTTTCCATGTCGGCCATCTTTGGGGATACATTCTATGCCTTCAACTGCACACGCTTTCATCATTCATCTGCCTCCATACACAGTTTAAACATTTTCAATGTCTGTCTGGTTGTCTTGTTTGTCTCTTGTCTTGCCACCCTCTGTCTGTGAACATCTTCAATGATAATTAAAGCATCTCTGCTGGTTTTTCATTGATAATACAACATTTAATATCTTTATCAGTCTCTAGCTAATCAATGAATAGCTAGTTTAGTGGAGACATAACTGACATCAGAGTTGCCATAAGTAGCTATCTATACATGTCTCAACCACTCTAAAAGCCAAGTGAAACCAGTTTTGGTGTATGCAAAATCGTCTAATTTGTCTTGGTAGAAATATTTGAATACCACCTCGGTGTTTATGCAAATTCCCCCCTCCAAACAGTTTGAGATCAGATTTCACCAGGAGTGGGGCTGTGATTGTCATTTATCTCATCGCTGGTATTTTCACTTGCAGCTGAAGACCCAGCTGACTGAGACTCTGTCAAAACTGGAGACCGAGGAGAGTGAGAGGCAGAAGGTGGCTGGAGATCTCTATAAGGTAAGACGGCCGCTTGTCCCTTAGGATTGGACTACCTTTAGTTTGTTTGGATTTACATTACTGTTAGAGAAACAATTAGTCTCCAGTCCAAGTCTAGAAAGAAGCAACTTACTCAAGGAGCTGAGGATGTTAGCGGTTAGCCGCCGAAAAAAAACATTTGACCGGTAATGCTTATTGGTCTATAGGGCCATTTGCATAATTGTGCTGTATTAAATTGGCGAGTGTGTATTTTAGTTAGTCGCCATGCATCTTATTTATCACAAGTGCACAACACTGAACTGCAGAGCAAACTTGATGGCTCTTATACAGAAGCAGTCAGGCAAAATGAGGAGCTGAATTTGTTAAGCCTTGCTCACCCAAATAGGCGGAGCTCTCATAACCTGTCCCTACTACACCGGTTTGAGGAGCAGAATAGCCTACCACATGTCAGACGGCGTGAGAGTAGCTCCTTAAAAAGTCTGTAAGATACTGGAATGAAACCTGCTTTTGTAAGCCCAGTCATTGCACAACAAATAACAATTCTAAATGCAGTCACCTGTTAACTTCGGTGGCCACGAATTAAAGGAGCTATTTTTATTCCTCCATCACAACTCGTAATTAAAGCGTGCCTCCAATTTGTCATTCGGTTGCATAGGCTATAGCCTGCCTAGCGTTGACTACCAGCAGGTCACCCACCACTTTGCAATGGGAGCTTGAGGCAGTGGAATTGTTTGAAACCTGAATTGTTTTAGTTCACTTCAACTAATGAGGCATGTCTTACCTTGCTTCAAAGTAGCCTTGCGAAAATCCATCTGTAGAAACGTGGAGGCAAATATTTTACAAAGGCTTGCTATTATTGCATGTTTCTATTACATGCTTAATGAAAAATGTCCTGCGCATGCATAGTACCAGAGAGGAAGAGGCAAAGGGAGAGGTTTCACTCTCCACAAAATCTGTCCAAAATAAGCCTAATACGTTTCTATGGGCATATTTTGGGACTAAGCTTGTCTCCTGCCTTGGGTCGACTCTCATTGTTAGGGCGGAAACATAAGCATCTCATCATTATATACAGATCTCTAATAGTATTTTTTGTTGGTCACATGATTTTACTGTTTTTATTTTTTATTTTTTTCTACAGTTTGTTGACCGGTTAATGAGGGTCAGTTAGTCGGCAGTAAAATTGACCGAAATGTGCATCCCTATCAGGAGATAAATACACATTTGAATATGTGGATGAGTTGAACACACTTATATTACCTGAAATGTAAGCTTAAATGTTTCTTGTAATTTCCCCCATCCTGCTCCACCTCAGGCCCAGCAGTCTCTGGATCTGATCCAGGAGGAGGTCTGCAAAGAGACCGGCCAGGGTGACCTGATAGAGAACAGCAACCTCTCATCACACGTAAGACTCACTGGACGGGGAACTGTCTGTGGCTATATGTTAAAGACAGTCCGTTGCACATATTATCTAGGTAGTGTGTATTCATGGTCAAAACAAAGGTATCTAGCTACTAAGAGTTCTAATATTGATAATTATTAGATGTAGTTGTGTATTAAATGTAACCAGTCTTTAAATAGGGGTAGTTTTATTGACAAGTTATATTGAAAGTGACTACAGGGTAGTAACCAACCTGTCACTGTGTCCCTCAGGAGGAGATTGACAGGAAGGAGAAGAAGACTGCAGGGCTGAACCAAACTGTGAGGGAACTGCAGCAGCTGCTACAGGCCGTCAACCGGCAACTCACCAAGAGACAGGAGGCGGTACGCCGTATTTATTATGGATCCACATTTAGATAATACAGCCATCAAAAGAAGGCTTTAAAATATAGAAAAGGACATTTACTGAAGTAAATGTGTGCGCTTGCTACTCTTGCAGTATTTATGGTTGTGAAGTGGTAGTGACAGCAGTAGTAATATGGTTTTCATAGGCTGTGGGTTAGTTATAGTGACCTATTTTGGGGTGGTTTGTAGTTGTGTAGTTATTATAGTGGGATATATACAATGCATTCGGAAAGTATTCAGACCCCTCGACTTTTCCCACATTTTGTAACGTTACAGCCTTATTCTCAAATGGGTTAAATAAAAACATTTCATCATCAATCTACACTGTAATGACAAAGTGAAAACAGGTTTTTAGATTTTTTTTTAGAAAATGTATTATACATTTTAAAAAACAGATACCTTATTTACAGTATTCAGACCCTTTGCTATGAGAAATTGAGCTCAGGTTCATTATGTTTCCATTGGTTATCCTTGAGACGTTTCTACAACTTGATTGGAGTCCACCTGTGGTAAGTTCAATTGATTGGACATGATTTGGAAAGGCACAGACCTATCTATATAAGGTCCCACAGTTGACAGTGCATGTCAGAGCAAAAACCAAGCCATGAGGTCGAAGGAATTGTCCGTAGAACTCCAAGACAGTATTGTGTCGAGGTACAGATCTAGGGAAGGGTACCAAAACATTTCTGCAGCATTGAAGGTCCCCAAGAACACAGTGGCCTCAATCATTCTTAAATGGAAGAAGTTTGGAACTACTAAGACTCTAACTAGAGCTGGCCACCCAGCCAAACTGAGCTTTCAGGGGAGAAGGGCCTTGGTCAAGGAGGTGACCATGAACCCGATGGTCACTCTGACAGAGCTCCAGAGTTCCTTTATGACAACCATCTCTGGAGCAAAGTACAGAGAGATCCTTGATGAAAACCTGCTCCAGAGCGCTCAGAACCTCAGACTGGGGCAAAGGTTCACTTTCATCGGGACAACGACCCTTAGCAGACAGCCAAGTGGCTTCGGGACAAGTCTCTGAATGTCCTTGAGTGGCCCAGCCAGAGCTCGGACTTGAACCCGATCAAAGATCTCTGGAGAGACCTGAAAATAGCTGTGCAGCGACGCTCCCCATCTAACCTGACAGAGCTTAAGAGGATCTGCAGAGAAGAATGGGAGAAACTCCCCAAATACAGGTGTGCCAAGCTTGTAGCGTCATACCCAAGAAGACTCGAGGCTGTGGTCACTGCCAAAGATGCTTCAACAAAGTACTGAGTAAAGGGTTTGAATACTTATGTAAATGTTCAATTTATTAGTATTTATTTTTTTACTTTAAAAATAAAATACAAATGTTTTTTTGTCATTATGGGGTATTGTGTGTAGATTGATGAGATCATTTTTGTTTTAATCAATTTTTAGAAGAAAGCTGTAATGTAACAAAATGTGAAAAATGTGAAAGGGTATGAATAATTTCTGGATGCACTGTAATTGGCTAGTATAGTAGGCTAGAGTGAGTACTATAGCATCATAAGCCATAGATTGTGTTTTCAAGATCTCAAAATGTTTCAGTTTGAACATTCTAAAAGTTGTGGCAGTGATGTCAGTTTATAATGTTGAATCCAGCATTCCACCGTTGAAATGAATGGGGATACAACAATCTTTATAGTTTTATGAATGGTTGCAAGAAGCTGGGTTGTAGCCATCTAAGTTTAGTCAGTCTGCACATTTCAGCGTTGGTTTGGTGTTTGTGGCTTTAACGGTTCAAGAGCAATGGCAGATCCAAATTCTTTCCATTGAAGCCTATGGATCTTTTATGAACATTTTAAAATGGTTATAGTTCAAAAAGCAGAAATGGTTGAAATCTAGGCACGGTGCAAAGTTTTACCATTCAGTCTATGGCTGTTGAAATACATAGGAATTTATGCAAATATGGATGTAGTGTAAAAAGTACAAGTAGTATCAATGTTTTTTTTTTTCAGGTTCCAGCAGGAGGAGAATAATAATAAGTATGAACAGTTTCTAAAATTGTGCTTGGTTTTCAGCAAGCACATCTGTTAAATCGGGGTTGTAACTGGCAAGCAAGTCTTTCTTGTAACACACAAAGAGGTCTTAAACTGTGCTTCCTTTTTTCTCTCAGGAATCGGACAAAGACTCGCCTGAAGTATAGGGAGGGGAGGATGGACACTCCAAATCTTACTACAAAGACCACCCCCAACCTCTCCACCACCTCTCCTATCATGGCCTCTCCTCTCCTGTCACACTCCTCTCTTTCCCCTCACCTGTACCGTAGGCAGCCTCTTGCTGATCCTCTGTCACTGCCTGCCACTGACCTGTAACCTCTGACCTCCAGCTGCTCCTCCTCAGCAGGGTCAGGGAGAGACTTCGCTGGGCCCCAGAGGAGAGGGGCTCCATCACGCTACACACACACACACACACACTCCGGACACCAAACCAGACTACTACTCCAAAGTCCCACCACATTCCTCATGATCCCTACAGTAGCACAGCCAGCGCTAAAGACATCCTACACATGTCAGACTGTGGCATCTCCCCCCGTTTACCCCCTTTTTTCAATGGACATCTTTGAATACAGATGTAGTTTTTCTTCTCTGTTAGTTTTCTTTGTCCAGAGGGTGATGAAGTGGATTCCTACTTCATTAAATTAACTTTGGTTCTCTTTCCTTTTTTTAAGTTAAAGGAAAAATGTATTGTTAAAAAAGTAACTGTTAGGACCTGCTGACATTACACTACAATTGTTGATCTCCTTTGCTGACAGCTCACAAACTGTAAATGTGCATTGATCCATGAATACATAGGTACTGTATATGCATACTTTGGCTGAGGTATTTTGGAGGGGGCAAGGGCATGAGGGAGGGTCCCAGCATGTCAGACGGGTCACTAAGTAACTAACCATGGAGGAAGTCTAAGTGCAGAGCCAGTAGGAGGGAGGCTGTGACCCATCCTCGCTGTGGGAGCAGTAGGACAGGTCTACAGAATGGAGGTTTTAATCCTACTGTAACTACTTTAGGAAGAGGTGTCCCATATCATCTGTAATCAACACTCGCTATATTGTTGCTAATTTCATTAACATGGAATATTTCTTTTTTTTTGTAACAGGTGACAGTTAATTAAAGGGATGCTTGATAAATCTGCTCGCTGTCCTGTGTTTAGTTCTGCTTCTCTTGACTGCACTTCCTTTGCCATACCACCGTGGGGCACCAATGTCCTTATCCCTCTACTTGTTTGTTAAAATGTTGTCTATCCTGCACATACAAAATCAACCCCTTAACACATCTAGACACCACCTCCAAATGTAGTGTACTACTTTGCCTACTAGAGACTTGAGTGAAGTGTTTGTCTGATACTTTCAGACCTATGAAGAGCCATCAGTCTAGAAGTAACGGGCTGCGGCTCGGGGTTGACTTTTGGGCTGGATGATCTTGTATCTCTGCAATGTGCCATTCAATTTGATTAGACCCTGACTTACTACAAATAAAAGGTAAGGCCATTCCCTCAGCTCTGATGACAAACGTGCTACGGGCTGCATGACTGACTAATAAGCAGAATAATGTTACGCTGTCCTCCCCTTTCAAGACAAACATCTTACTGTCATGTGGTGGGTGTCATTTTAGTTATGTGCTCTTTGTATGAGGGAGTTATATTAACCTGAAGACCTGGTGCACTGGTCAAAGGCAGTGAGGGAGGACCGCCCTTCCCAAATGGAACAGTAATCTGCACCACGCGGTCATGTTGTCTATGGTGCGTTGTCCAGAAATATCTATTTTCCATAAAATATATTTTTGAATTCATTGGGAAGGTAGATAAAGCATTTTTTTCAAAAGCAATCACTTTTGCATGTGAAAACAGAATCCTACACGTCACTTTTGTTTTATGTTGAGGTTCTAACCTCACTCTTGCGAAACATTGTGCAACATCGATTCATCATGTTTACTGAAAGGAGGTATGGCTGTTGTGTGGCTGTCATAATGGCTCACCAAGGACTGCCCCCTCCTGTCATACTTTACAACTGGAAATTACATCAGGCTTGTCACTGGTAGATATACAAGCAGTGGATCTGTGAATGACGTCCAAGTTTTACCTCCCATTCCCAAAGAAGTTCAACATATTAGATGTGGGGAAGAGCTGAAAGATCTTAAAGAATTGTCTGTGTGGAGTGAGTGTTTGTCTCCAACTTCTTTATATTAGCTTAGATGGAGAGGAAATACCAGTTCCAAGGGATTGACATTCGGTGTGTGAGACAGATATAGGAAAATGGTGCTGACAGAGGGCTGCCTTGCTTCTAGTCCTTAGGAAACTTTTCAGTATTTTCTTTTGTTATGTGTTATTTCTTACATCGTTAGCCCAGAAAATCTTAAGTGTTATTACTTACAGCCGGGAAGAACTATTGGATATCAGAGCGGCGTCAATTTACCAGCACTACAATTCTATACTATCAATTGCATCTTAGCCTATGCCACTAACATTGCTTATCCATATATTTATATATTCTTATTCCATGAATTACTTAGATTTGTGTGTATTAGGTATTTGTTGTGGAATTGTTAGATAATTTGCTGTACTGTTGGAATTAGAAGCACAAGCATTTCGCTACACTCGCAATAACATCTGCTCACCATGTATATGTGACCAATACAATTTTATTTTATTTTATTTGATAAAGTGAGTACAGTCATTGCTCTGCTCTTGTTGTTGTTGTCTGTAAATCTGCATGTGGTCCTTCAGGACTATAGAAGAGCAACACAGAGTAAGACAACTTTTGTACATTAAGGGGTCAGGGGAGAAAGCAGCACAGGATCAGCACATTCTAAACATTCTCCCACACTGTCATGCTGTAGTCAGCTGATTGTGGGCCTGTCATGGAGACCAAGCTAGCAACAAACAGGCACCACACCATAACCTCAGTATACCCCTCTATACACTGATATGATACAGGCGAGGCCTTTTCTATGGTACATCAGTGCCTCTGTCAAACCCCTTATCAGATGTATGCAACCTATGGAATAAACACAGTTGATTCACTTTCCTACACTGCAGATCTCCAGAAATCCAGTCACTAGATTTCTCCAGTGTTGGGGAAGCTACTCTGAAAATATTGTTTGCCAAACTACCAATTACTTCACACTGGAAGAAGTTTAGCTACACTAAAGCTACCCTAAAGAAAAATATAGTTTACTTAACTAAAGTTACTTTGAAAAAGTAGTTCACTACATCCAAACTACTTATCATATATAAACATTACATCTATAATATCTATAATATCATTATCATATATCTACACTTAACATGTAATAGACTACAAATTGCAAGAACAGATCACTCTTCAATCAGATGTTAACATAATGTGTACTGTGCCCTATTAAACACAAAAAAGTGAGCATTAGGCACACAAAAAGTGTTTCAAGTGAGAATAAGCCAGGTATGTTGCTGAAATGCAAGGAAAGTATTTCCTGTCACCCATATTTTATTGGATTCAAAAAACAATTGTGTGCAGTTCCAGTAGT
Organism: Oncorhynchus masou masou; assembly: GCF_036934945.1. NCBI lineage: Eukaryota > Metazoa > Chordata > Actinopteri > Salmoniformes > Salmonidae > Oncorhynchus > Oncorhynchus masou. The sequence continues at coordinate 33,356,591 of NC_088232.1, forward strand.
TAGCAACACCACAACATGAAAAAACATTATGAACTACTGAAAACACTGCCAATATTGGAATTTAGTTCAACTACCACCAGGCTACTGCAAAATTAAATTAAATTACTAGTTGAAGTACATGTAGTTTACTACTCCCCAAAACTGGATTTCTCACACACATGCATGCATTTTCCTGTGAAGCATGTCTCACTCACTGTTTAAATATGACTCATGCCTGTTCTTGGAATGTATATACGAGTGTTTAAATGAGGACCATGTGAAGTTATGGAAATGTAGCTGAAATAAGAATCTACAACAATCACATCCCACATCCCACAAACTCTTAACAACACACACATGCACACTCTCTCGCTCTCTTCTAAGACTTCCAGGGAACTTAACCACAGAGGAGGATGCAAGGGGAAGGCAGGGAGGGAGTAGGAAGTAAATAGGAGCTTTGTCTTTATTACATCATCATGGCTCATACAGTTAGTCACTATTGTGTGATTTCTTGCATCGAGTCTCTGTTCCATGCCTATTACCAAGAAATATCCGACTTTGTACACAAACAAGCCAGACCCAACTCAACAGAGCAGCTCCCTCTCTGCATCTGCTTCCCATCAGTGTGGTATGTGCTAGAGAGCCTTTGATCCATCCACTCTGAGTGTGTGTATGTGTACACTAAACTGTGTATGTGATGAATAAAATTTAATTTGGTTTGTGTGTGCTTGTGTGTGTTTGGTGGAAGGGGGGGGGGGTATGGAAAGGGAGTCTTACTGTGCTCTTTTAAACAGACAGTATGCTCTCAATGAAATGGGGGACAGAGACTGTCACACACAAAAGTCAATAGTCATTATACCCCAGGCTGTTAAGACTAGCCTGGGGGCAGAAAGTTGGTGTTCACAACACAAGTAGCGTGATCCTAATATACAGACAGACATGGAGGTTTATCTGTAGTAACAGTACTAATGGCCTGATGTGGAGAACTATGAATGGAACCAACAAATGCCATGGTTTAAAGTGGGTTGCAGTATTGCTTACAGATAGACAGGATTAGTACATCAAAGATAACATCAAAGTCCAGAACTCCTTTTGATGATGCATTACATATGAAGTAACACTCCTTAGACCGCCATGACCCCCCCTCACCCCGACCTTTTGTTTTTGTGTTAACTGTTATTGCACTTTGAAATGTGCTATTGACAATGGAGAGTTGGGAGGTATGGGGCACTTAGCCAAGCAGAGCCTTGTGAAAACAGGACAGAGACAGTCAATTGTTGATGCAGACAGAACTGTAGAAGTGGCACATTCACCAGAAAGGTGTGACAATGACTGGACATACAGGATAGGAAGACCAGAGGGATATCCTAAATTGAAAATGTGAGATTAATTTAACATTGGTTTGGATTCTGCTACTCTTAGCTCAGTAAGACGTTCGAGAAAAGCATTGAATAGTGATTGGCACTGTCTTTTCTTTTATGCTCAACACATACAGTTACCTATCTAACAATATAGGATGACTCATGGACCGTTATGTGGCTCTTTTTGCAGGAGACAGCAGTGTGTGCCATAAAGGGGCAGGTTTCCAAGTGGGGTAGGGAGAGTATAATATTGATGCCTTGTGAAGATGGGTAAAACAGGCCCATGAAACGTTAGCTGCATATACTGTAAGTTGATGAGTGGTCAGAACCTCACCATTGCATTACAGTGAATCACATTAAAGTGAGGCTAGAAGCTGGAAGGTGTAGGTCAGAGATATTCACTCCTGGGGGTAGACTAACTTATATTGAAAGGGAACTTTTCCCCAGCTCCCCCATTATTGTCACCCGATTGCAGCATTGTGTCTAACGGCAGTTGATGTGTTATTCACTTGAGGTTGAACTGCTGACTTTTCTTTGACCAAATAGAGAATGGTCTAATTCGACCTTTGTCATCCCTGTGGCCCCTCATTCTAGTTAGTTACAGCAGTCCACAGTATTTACATTTGCATCACTTGCTCTCAACACAAAACCTAGAGGATATTATTTTGACTGCTCAGTTTTATCAAATCAAATTTTATTTGTCACATACACATGGTTAGCAGATGTTAATGCGAGTTTAGCGAAATGCTTGCGCTTCTAGTTCCGACAATGCAGTTATAACCAACAAGTAATCTAACTAACAATTCCAAAACTACTGTCTTATACACACAAGTGTAAGGGGATAAAGAATATGTACATAAAGATATATGAATGAGTGATGGTACAGACTGCTCAGTTTTATGCTGCATTCTTATAATCAGTCAATATGTTTAGACATAGTCATATGCACCCCCACCTACTTCTGTCCACGTGAGAAGAAATCCCGGCATAAATTGATGCGTTTTTGGGATACTCACCTTGTGGACAGCCTAAACAATAATAATTCATAGGTGCGCTCTGCAAGCTATAGGAATCGTCTTGGACCCCCTGCCCATAATAGGACAGGTCTCATCTAAGTCTACGCTATTATGGTCTGAAAATTAGAAAAATTGGCCTAAGAACGTGTGAGTTAAAAACGTTCTGTTCTTTCTAAATGATATGAACGTGGCAGTGTGAAACGTGAAAGCTATGATCCCTTTAAGAATAGCCAGAAAGTACTCTTTGTTTACATAATAGAAGGTGCCGCCTCATTCTAGCCATGCCCATGTGAGATATCGAACAAGGGACGTCTGTTCTAATTTCTCGTATTTATTTGACTAAGATGTATTATAGAAATCAAATGATGAAAAATAACATATCATATCCCTATATCAGCTTACATCGATAAAGTGCTGTGTAAATAAATGAGTCCAAAAAAAGTGATGAGAGGAATGTGTCTAAAGGTCCCCCCTGTTTAAAGTAAAGGACTGTTGAATGGTATGGTCCACCCCTGTGCCTGGCTGTTTATGCATCCGCTTTTAGAGCGGATTGAACTGGCAAATTGCGTTAATTACGACTTGCTTGTAACATATCTAACACAAAAATAATTATATTCGATTATTTTTTTTAAATAAGGCGGCTCTATATGGTTCTAAAGACGTATACGACGTGATATTGTGTGAAATGGCAGCTGCTTACACCCTTTGAAGTGAATTTCCTATGATCGTTTCCTTTTGAATTTGGGCGAGTGCATTGAGATTGAGGGGCGCCTGCTGTCCATAGAAGCAAGAAAAAGCCTAATGTTTTCGCAAAGCCAGGAGGAACACTGCGGCCCGACTAAAGACCCAATAAAATACGGGGAACTGGTAGTATTAGGGTAAGTTGGAGAAAGGCTTGTGTATTTTCTAAAGTCAACAAGTTTAGCTAGCTGACATTTTGTAGGCTAGGTGAAAAAGTCGAAGCTATGTTTGTGAACGTCAACTTTTTTTCCTGCAAAGAAAACACGGGCTGGAGTTATTTTTTTCTGTGAATAAATATTCATGCTTAACTTCGATTTATCTGTTGACAATAGGGTTAACTTACATGCACACTAATAATTGGATATTAAACTAATTCAAATAAACTTTTATTTGACACATGCGATGAATACGAAAAGTGTGGACTTTACCTTGAACCGCTTACGAGCCCTTACCCAACAATGCATTTAAAAAGTAAGAAAATTGACAAATTGGTAAGAAAATAGTGAGACAATAAAATAAGGTAGTTGGGGGGGATTGAGGTAATATGTAGGTTTGGTTAGGTGATTGCTTGAAGTACTAACTATGTACATGTAGGTAGGTGGAGAATAGCAGAAAGTCAATGTAGCCGTTTAATAACTGTAAAGCAGTCTTATGGCTTTGGGGTAGAAGCTGTTCAGGAGTCTTTTGGTCCCAGACTTGGCACTCCGGTATTGCGTGCTGGGTGATCGCAGATAGTACAGACTGACTTGGGTGGCTAGAGTCTTTGACAATTGTTAGGGCCTTCCTCTGACACCGCCTGGTATAGAGGTCCTGGATGACAGGGAGCTCGGTCCCGGTGATGTACTGGGCCGTACACCCTACCTGCTGTAGTGCCTTGCAGTTGGATGCAGAGCAGTTGCTATACCAAGCGGTGATACAGCCAGTCAAGATTCTCTCAATGGTACAGCTGTAGAGTATCTGAGGGCCAATGCCATTTTTTTTTCATCCTCCTGAGGGGGAAGAAGTGTTGTTGTGCCCTCTTCATGTGTTGGTGTGTTTGGACAATGATTGGTCCTTAGTGATGTGGAAATTGAGGAACTTGAAGTTCTTGACTGTCTCCTCTACAGCCCTGTTGATTTGAATAGGGGCATGCGCGGCCCTCCGTTTCCTATAGTCATGATCAGCTCCTTTTGTCTTGCTGACATTGAGGAAGAGGTTGTTGTCCTGGCACCACACTGCTAGGTCTCTGACCTCTTCCCTGTAGGCTGTCTTATCGTCTTTGGTGATCAGGCCAACCACGGTTGTGTCATCAGCAAACTTAATGATGGTGTTGGAGTTGGGTGTGGCTACACAGTCGTGGGTGAACTGGGAGTACAGAAGGGGGCTAAGCACCTACTCCTGAGGGGCCCGTGTGTTGAGGGTCAGCATGGCGGATGTGTTGTTGCCTACCCTCACCACCTGCGGGTGGCCTGTCAAAGTCCAGGATCCAATTGCAGAGGGATGTGTTTAATCCCAGGGTTTAGTCCTTAAGTCCTTAACCAACAATGCATTTCAATAAATAGAATTAAGGAAATATTTACTAAATAAACTAGTGAAAAAAATAGAAAAAATACAATAAATAAAGTAACACAAGAAAATTACATAACAATAACGAGGCTATATACAGGGGTACCAGTACCGAGTCAATGTGTGGTACAGGTTAGTCGAGGTAATTTGTAAAGTGACTGCATAATAAATAAACGGTGAGCAGCAGTGTAAAAACAAAGGGGGTGGGGTCAATGTAAATAGTCCGGGTGGCCATTTGATTAATTGTTCAGCAGTCTTATGGCTTAGGTGTAGAAGCTGTTAAGGAGCCTCTTGGTCCTAGAATTGGCCCTCTGGTACCACTTGTCGTGCGGTAGCAGAGAAAACAGTCTATGACTTGGATGACTGGAGTCTTTGACAATTTGTTGGGGGCCCTTACGGTCAGATGCTGAGCAGTTGCCATACCAGGTGGTGATGCAACCAGTGCTCTCGATGGTGCAGCTATAGAACATTTTGAGGATCTGGTGACCCATGCCAAATCTTTTCAGTCTCCTGAGGGGGAAAAGGTGTTGCCGTGCCCTCTTTTTGACTGTCTTGGTGTGTTTGACCATGACACTTCGTTGGTGATGTGGACACCAATGAACTTAACTCTCGACCTGCTCCACTTCAGCCCGTCAGTGTGAATGGGGGGCCTGTTTGGACCTCCGTTTTCTATAATCCACGATCATCTCCTTTGTCTTGCTCACATTGAGGGAGAGGTTGTTATTCTGGCACCATGCTGTCAGGTGTCTGACCTCCCTATAGGCTGTCTCGTTGTTGGTGATCAGGCCTACCACTGTTGTGTCATCAGCAAACTAAATGATGGTGTTGGAGTCGTGTTGGCCATGCAGTCGGTTGAACTGAGAGTACAGGAGGGGACTAAGCACACACCCTTGAGGGGCCCCAGTGTTGAGGATCAGCGTGGCAAATTTGTTGATGCCTACCATTCCCACCTGGGGGGTGGCCCGTCAGGAAGCCAGGATCTAGTTGCAGAGGGAGGTGTTTAGTCCCAGGGTCCGTAGTGATGAGCTTTGTGGGCACTGATGTTGATCGCTGAGTTGTAGTCAATGAACAGCATTCTCACATACAGGTCCTTGCAAAAGTATTCATCCCCCTTGGTGTTTTTCCTATTTTGTTGCATTACAACCTGTACTTTTGAATGGATTTCATGTCATGGACATACACGAAATGGTCCAAATTGGTGAAGTGAAATAAATGAAAATATAGAAAAGTGGTGCGTGCATATGCATACACCCCCTTTGCTATGAAGATCCTAAATAATATCTGGTACATCCAATTACCTTCAGAAGTCACATAATTAAAGCCCACCTGTGTGCAATCTAAGTGTCACGTGATCTCAGTATATATACACCTGTTCTGAAAGGCCCCAGAGTCTGCAACACCACTAAACAAGGTGCACCACCAAGCAAGTGGCAAGGAGCGCTCCAAACAGGTCAGGGACAAAGTTTTAGAGCTGTACAGATCAGGGTTGGGTTATAAAAAATGATCTAAAACTTCAAACATCCTACGGAGCACTATTAAATCCATTATTAAAACATGGAAAGAATATGGCACCACAACAAACCTGCCAAGAGAGGGCCGCCCACCAAAACTCAAGGACCAGGCAAAGAGGGCATTAATCAGAGGGGCAACAAGGAGACCAAAGATAACCCTGAAGGAGCTGCAAAGCTCCACAGCAGAGATTGGAGTATCTGTCCATAGGACCACTTTAAGCCATACACTCCACAGAGCTGTGCTTTATGAAAGAGTGTCCAGAAGAAACTGTGAAACTGGTCAGAATTGAAGGAATGATGGATGGCGCTAAATACAGGGAAATTCTTGAGGGGAAACCTGTTTCAGTCTTCCAGAGATTTAAGACTGGGACAGAGGTTCACCATCTAGCAGGACAATGACCCTAAGCATACTGCTAAAACAACACTTGAGTGGTTTAAGGGGAAACATTTAAATGTATTGGAATGGCCTAGTCACAGCCCAGACCTCAATCTGATTGAGAAACTGTGACTTAAAGATTGCTGTACCCCAGCGGAACCCATCCTACTTGAAGCAGTTTTGCATTGAAGAATGGGCAAAAATTCCAGTGGCTAGATGTGCCAAGCTTATAGAGACACCTCAGGAGACTTGCAGCTGTAATTGCTGCAAAAGGTGGCTCTACAAAGTGTTGACTTTAGGGGGGGTGAATAGTATTGCACGCTTAAGTTTATTTTTTTTGTCTTGTTTGTTTCACGATAAAAAAAATATATTTTGCATCTTCACAGTGTTAGGCATGTTGTGTTAATCAAATTATACATTTTAATTCCAGGTTATAAGGCAATAAAATAGAAAAAAAAGTCAAGTGGGGTGAATACTTTTGCAAGCCACTGTAGGTGTTCCTTTTGTCCAGGTGGGAACGGGCAGTGTGGAGTGCGATTGAGATTGCCTCGTCTGTGGATCTGTTGGGGTGGTATGCAAATTGGAGTGGGTCCGGGGTTTCTGGCATGGTGGTGTTGGTGTGAGCCATGACCAGCCTTTCATAGCACTTCATGGCTACCCACGGGGCGGTAATCATTCAGGCAGGTTACCTTCGCTTTCTTGGGCACAGGGACTATGGTGGTGTGTTTGAAACATATATAGGTATTACAGACTCCGACAGGGAAAGGTTGAAAATGTCAGTGAAGGCACTTGCAAGTTGGTCTGTGCATGCTTTGAGTACACGTCCTGGTAATCGGTCTGGCCCCGTGGCTTTGTGAATGTTGTCTAGTTTACAGGTCTTGCTCACATCGGCTACGGAGAGCGCGATCACATTGTCGTCCGGGATAGCTTGTGCTCTCATGCATGCTTCAACGTTACCTCGAAGCGAGCAATGAAGTAATTTAGCTCGTCTGTTAGGCTCGCTTCACTATGAAGCTCATATCAGATACAATGAATAAGCGTACATGGAAGTCAAAACAGGGCAACAACAATGGTAAGATACAATTATGAGAAGTGCAGTGGACATAGAACTGGTGCTCTCCTGATACAAAGGGGAAGCAGGTCTACAAATCTTTACTTTGAGTAGAAATACCCTGAAAAAATACAGGTAAAATAGAGACTTATCAGATGCTGGTTATTTTTGGCTGTGGCTCGATTTAATTTCCCAGCCTGAATACAACTTAAGAAGTCTTCAACTCAAACTTCTACTGAAGTATTTGCTATTATATGTACTTATTGATCAAACATAATAGTAAATTAGGTTTTGTAAACCTATCAGATGCTTAATCAACTTAAACCTCATCAGACTCCTCACTCTACCGCAATCACCCTCTGCGCGGTCCATGAAGTCTGGCCTCCTACTCCTGACAGAGTCCTGGTGCCACAGCGTCACATCTTTTATCGGATCATACTCCCTGATCTCTGGAGAGGACAGCTGTACTATAAGGAGCTCTGACAGTGTATCAGACTTTAGGTTGGACCGCCAATCGGTTTTCTCCTGTTTCATGGTATTAAAACCTCTTTCACATTCATCTGGGGAGGCAGGGAAGGACAGGACCAGTTCAACCAATGGTGGAAATCAGGGCAGGACTGCTGATGGCCTCTGTTGACACGGAACCAGGACATATTCTGCAGGGACTGTGGCTCTTAGTACATCAGCACCTTCAGGACAATCCACTGGTCAGGGATCCTTTCAACATGGATGCCAGAGGTCTCAACAGGCTTGTCGTGGTCCACCAGAGTTTCCATTTCAGTGTCACCAAAATCTAGAATTACTGTATACATTACAACAAGCATCATGCAGTTTTAATTCTCAAACTATAAAAATATGATGATGAACCTGAGCCTAACCTAACTGCCCTTTTTAATATAAAACATAAAGTAATCTGCTGCATCTCCTGACTCTGGCCAGTTGGTGAAGCTGACCAGCTTGGTGGCACACAGGACCCGTAACACTGGCGTCCTGGAACCTGTCACTCATACTCTCGACTAGCCCGTCAAGCATTAGTTTTGTGAGGTGACGAGGGTCTTGCTGTCACCTCTGTTCAGCGAAATTCCCTCATCTGTTGGCCATTGTGGCCTTCATCATGGGCCCATCTCTGATGATAAAAGGCTCATTTTACCGTCCTTTCAGAATTTTCCTTTATGACACACTCACTCACTCTCTCCCTCTCTTATTGATGTCATCCTTTCTCTTAAACTTAAAAGAATTTTCTTATTGCGGCTGAAATAAACATACCTAGTTTTGTACTTTTTAAATACTGCCTGTGTTGAGCTGTGGGATTCTGCTATGGTGATGGTGGCCCTCTGCAGACAGGTTGCTCAGGTGTGTTAGTGTGTCATGCAGGAAGCCACAGAAACTGATAACAGCATCCTCCCTCGCAGTACTGGAGTATTTCCTGGCCTTGGCCTGCTGGACACCTCTGACATTTTGGGCATCAGCAGATTGAATCTGAAATACATAAAGAACAGACATACAAGTAGACAATTAATTGCTGTCCAAAAAATCTATTTGATATGACACTTTATCAGTGCATAAAGCATTGAAACATGATGTTACCAATTGTAACCGTGTTTGTTATTTACTGGACATTACGTATTGATGATGACTTTTATAGTACGTAGCATGGCAATCTAGAATAACTACCTGTTCCAGGTGCTGGACATGCCCCTGGTAACCTCGCAGAAAGTGGTCCAGTGCACATAATGGGTGTCCTACCCATCCGGTCCCGACAATTCTGGTGGGCACCAGTGGTGTGCGCCCAAGAGCCTGGAAGCTGTTTACCAGGTTTACCCTGTTCAGTGGACTGGTGTGGTAGAAGGTGTAGAGCCCACTGAAGAGGTCTTCTACTTTCTGAAACATCACGTTGGACCAGATGGCATCAGAAAAGGTCAGTTCAAGGCAGTGTGCCATACAGTGGATGCTGATGATGTAGGCCCTGCCCCCCTTCAGCCGGCTGACCACACCATTCTTGGCCCCGGTCATCACAGTAACTCCATCTGTTCCCAGAGCGACCAACTTGCTCCCCCACTCATCACACACTCCCACTCCCTAAAATTGCATCCAAAATAGATCATACTTTTCAAGATTGATATAGGCATATACTGTACCAGTCAAAAGTTTGGACACACCTACTAATTCCAGGTTTCTTTTATTATTTTTTTTTTTACTATTTTCTGCATTGTAGAATATTAGTGAAGACATCAAAACTTTGAAATTACACACATGGAGTCATGTAGTAACCAAAAAAAGTGTTAAACAAATTAAAATATATTTGATATTCTTCAAAGTAGTCACCCTTTGATGACAGCTTTGCACACTCTTGGCATTCTCTCAACCAGCTTAATGAGGTAGTCATTTGGAATGCATTTCAATTAACAGGTGTGCCTTGTTAAGTTAATTTGTGGAATTTCTTTCGTTAATGAGTTTGAGCCAGTCAGTTGTGTTGTGACAAGGTATGGGTGGTATACAGAAGATAGCCCTGTTTGGTAAAATACCAAGTCCATGTTATGGCAAGAACAGCTCAAATAAGGAAAGAGAAATGATGGTCCATTACTTTAAGACATGAAGGTCAGTCAATAAGGAACATTTCAAGAACTTTAAGTTTCTTCAAGTGCAGTTGCGAAAACCATCAAGCGTTATGATGAAACTGGCTCTTGTGAGGACTGGCACAGGAAAGGAACACTGAGATACCTTTGCTGCAGAGGATAAGTTCATTAAAGTTACCAGCCTCAGAAATTGCAGCCCAAATAAATGCTTCAGAGTCTGCATTTCTTATACCAATAGACCATTCGACGAGGGATGCAAGCTCTTGTTTGCTGAATGTTAAATATAGCAGCCAATAGAACTCACGGGAAGTTTGAAAGAATTGCGAACGCCCGATGGCGGTAGGCTATGACTGTTATTTATTCAGACCATATCCATTCAATCTTAGTGAAGAGAGACTGCTTTCACTTATCTAATTCTAGACCAACTATATTAAGCATGTCATTAGAATGATGAAGATGAGGACAACTTATTTCATTTAACTGTTGTGAGAAAGAGGGGGTAGGTTATAACAACATTAGGGGAAATATTATGAAAGGTATGAGTCAGCCTACTACTAATTATAGAAATAGGCCCTATTATATTTCAAAATGTAAAATCAAATTCGCTAGCCTATACTTGTGCTACACCAGATTTGCATGTTCTCTCCCAACTTCATCATAATTTGAAGGAGGTGTGTAAATCCAGTCTATAATAGTAATATCATTCCCACTAAAAAAGATTACCCTATTGGAGCTTTTTTAATTGATTTACCCAAGAGGGCATATAGCTAGCTACATCTATGGGCTTTTATGTTTTTTTTCATGCATTATGTGCAGTAGCCTATATCATATGTATTGGATAATGAAACAATCATTTAGTATTTTTTGGACTTGTGCGCATAAAATGTATTTTAATGTAGGGCTTCCAAAATGTATTTAATATATGGCCCAGGTAGCATCAGGTTTGAAATGTATTTAATATATGGCTCATGAGGCTCCGGTAGCATCAGGTTTGAAATGTATTTAATATATGGCTCATGAGGCTCCGGTAGCATCAGGTTTGAAATGTATTTAATATATGGCTCATGAGGCTCCGGTAGCATCAGGTTTGAAATGTATTTAATATATGGCTCATGAGGCTCCGGTAGCATCAGGTTTGAAATGTACTTAATATATGGCTCATGAGGCTCCGGTAGCATCAGGTTTGAAATGTACTTAATATATGGCTCATGAGGCTCCGGTAGCATCAGGTTTGAAATGTACTTAATATATGGCTCATGAGGCTCCGGTAGCATCAGGTTTGAAATGTATTTAATATATGGCTCATGAGGCTCCGGTAGCATCAGGTTTGAAATGTATTTAATATATGGCTCATGAGGCTCCGGTAGCATCAGGTTTGAAATGTATTTCAAATCCAGACACAGGCCTATTTTCTATGCTATTTAATTACACTTATGGTTTTGGGCGGAAATACTGGGTTACCCAGGAGAGAAGTGATTTGTTCTCGGGATGAAACATCTGTAAAATATTCAACCATAGTGCCAACTATTGATGACAAAGTTAGGATCAGAGCAAAGAAATCACACAAAAATAGCACAATTGGTCAGGAGCCCGTAAAACGGCAGCCATCCCCTCTAGCGCAATTATTTTATGGCAAAAGGCTGTGGGGCATTAGTCATGTAAACACCTTACTCTGCTTATCTTAATTGCCTTAGTCATAATCGGGGGGAAAAACACTTGGTTTTCTGAGCAATCTTTCGAATTATTAGGACATGTAACACCAAATGCATCCAACAAATGTGTAGAGTCACACGCTATGTAATCAGTCGTTGTGTGCTAAGAATATAGGTCCAAATACTAAACTTTTGACTGCTTTAATACACATATGTGAATTTGTCCCAATACCATTGGTCCCCTAAAGTGGCGGGACAATGTACAATAAGTGCTATAATTTCTAAACTGTTCACCCGATATAGACGAAAAGCTTTAATTTGAACGTATGACAGTCAAGACTTTAACCTCATAGTCATTGTATAATTTCAATGCCAAAACCAACAAAAAAAGTCGCTGTGCCAATACTTTTGGCGCTTACTTGTATGCTCATTTAAAAAGTATGTTTAATTTGATTAATGCAGTCCTACATGACTGTTTGGAGTGCCAGCTCTGTGATGCAGCAGAGCTGGCACGCTGAAGATAAAGTAGAGGCAGATGTCTCTGGAGGGGTCATGGCACTGGAATGTGTCCCAGGCACTGTTGGTGGCCACGTCACCTCCCTCAGAACCAGTGAAGATCTCCAGGTTCTTAGTGGGGCATCAGCACAATCTATAGAGGACAAAAGTTGTAATTAGTGGGGAGGAATAACCGAGTCCATCAGTGTGTATTGGGACTGCATCACTGAGTGCAGAGTAGAGGGGCAAGCTCAGACAAACGGTGTAGTCTATCCCTGCCTTAACACTGATCTGTGTTCTTAGGCAAAATTGTGGGTGAGCCCACTCCCTTGGCTGAGAAGCAACCCCACACATGAATGGTCTCCGGATGCTTTACTGTTGGCATGACACAGGACTGATGGTAGCGCTCACCTTGTCTTCTCCGTACAACCTTTTGCCGGATGCCCCAAACAGTCAGAAAGGGGATTCATCAGAGAAAATGACTTTACCCCAGTCCTCAGCAGTCCAATCCCTGTACCTTTTGCAGAATATCAGTCTGTCCCTGATGTTTTTCCTGGAGAGATTTGGCTTTGCTGCCCTTCTTGACACTGTGCCATCCTCCAAAAGTCTTCGCCTCACTGTGCGTGCAGATGCACTCACGCCTGCCTGCTGCCATTCCTGAGCAAGCTCTGTACTGGTGGTGCCCAGATCCCGCAGCTGAATCAACTTTAGGAGACGGTCCTGGCGCTTGCTGGACTTTCTTGGGCGCCCTGAAGCCTTCTTCACAACAATTGAACCGCTCTCCTTGAAATTCTTGATGATCCGATGAATGGTTGATTTAGGTGCTATCTTACTGGTGCAATGCAATGGTGATGGCACGTGTTTCCTTGCAGGTAACCATGGGTGACAGAGGAAGAACAATGATTCCAAGCACCACCCTCCCTTTGAAACTTCCAGTCTATTATTCGAACTCAATCAGCATGAGAGTGATCTCCAGCCTTGTCCTCGTCAACACTCACACCTGTGTTAACGAGAGAATCACTGACATGATGTCAGCTGGTCCTTTTGTGGCAGGGCTGAAATGCAGTGGACATGTTTTTTGGGGGATTCAGTTAATTTGCAAGTTAACTTTTGGCCACGACTGTACACAGTGTGTCATACACACGCGCTTGCATATACAGACCCACTACTCACTTGCTCATATTCAACAAACGTATAGAGAGTTAGAGACTAGGTGTGTCTTTATCGTGATCCAGGATGGAGGAATATTATTTGGTTGTCGTCATCTGGCATGGTGATGGCACAGTGGCTGTTTGTTGGTCACACTGCGACACATCACCACCTTCAACTGGTTTGATAACTACGCCAACACAACTGGTACGTAGGCATTGGAGTTTGATACCCATGGTCAGGATTCCACCGGGGAAGGTGGAGGGCTACATATGTGCCGAGTTCTGTAAGGCACACGATGAGTTGGAACACTCATGACCCCAAAAGCCTTACAAGAAAGTTGCGTCAAGGTCAAAGGTGACTCACCTGTCAACTTGGTGTCCTTTGCCTCGTAGTGGTCCAGGGCGGTGCAGTAAAAGCCGGACTCCACCTTGTCAGACGTATGTTCTCTACACACACACACTGACATGTCTCGTGAGGGCGAGAGTAAAAACAGTCAGGAAATGGCAAAGGACAGAGTTGAGATGTTGCATTCAAGGCGTAACAGTTGATTTTTAAAGACTGTTGGTGTATCAAAAGAACCAACTAAGGATAATAATTTAGCTAAATAAGTGATAACGTACTGAGTCGAGCTGTACCCGTTCACGTCACTCGTCAGTCAGTAGGGCCCAGTATTGAACAGCCTGCTGTCATTTCATGCCCAACCCTTGTTGTGGAGAGCTATCCAATTACATAAGGTACTTGTACAAATTCTATATAGAACCGTCCTCTGTATAGAACAATATTTCTAGTCAAATAGAAAGCAGTTGGTGAAAGTCAATAACATGTCATCCTCTCAATGTGACAAATGTCCTAATAACAATGCCTTCGTACAGCATCAATGCAATTACAGGAACACTCAGTACCACTAATGATTGAGGTGATTTGATCGAAGTCATTGTTACCTGCAGGAAGAGTGCGCTGTGTATAGAGAGCCTAGGTACTCGGAACAGAGTGGGTCCTGTATCTGCTATCTCTGTCAGCTAAGGACAGAACAATTTCCCCACCACATAGTGAAAGTGGGCCTGTATGAAGAGAGGGAATGGAGAAAGAGAAGATGGTAAGAGGTCATTCTCTTTTATTGTAACTGCACAAAACTGCCAGAGTAAAAGTAATAAAATCTGCATTTCACATAGACCATCTCAAAGTGTGCAGTTAGCAGCTTGCAATATTGCCCATGTACACTGAACCAAAATAAAAACAAGATGTATTGGTGCACAAATGTGTCTATATCCCTGTGAGCATTTCTCCTTTGCCAATATAATCCATCCACCTGACAGGTGTGGCATATCAAGAGGCTGATTAAACCGCATGATCATTACACAGATGCACCTTGTGCTGGGGGACAAAAGGCCAAAATGTGCAGTTTTATCACAACACAATGCCACAGATGTCTCAAGTTGAGGGAGCGTGCAATTGGCGTACCACCAGGGCTCTTGCCAAAGACTTGAATGTTAATTTCTCTACCATTAGCCGCCTCAACGTCATTTTTGAGAATTTGGAAGCACATCCAACCGGCCTCGCAACCACAGACCACGTGTAACCATGCCAGCCCAGGACCTCCACATCAGGCTTCGTCCCCTGCAGGATCATCTGAGACCAGCCACCTGGACAGTTGATGAAAGAATTTCTGCACAAACTGTCAAACCGTCTCAGGGAAGCTAATCGGCGTGCTCTTTGTCCTCACCAGGGTCTTGACCTGACTGCAGTTCAGTGTTGTAACCGACTTCAGTGGGCAAATGCACACCTTTGATGGCCACTGGCATGCTGGAAAAGTGTGCTCTTCACAGACAAATCCCGATTTGGTAGTCTCGTCCAGTTTATAGTTCTTTATGATAGCCACATGAGCATTGACCTTTTGGAGTATAATTAGACTTAGCTAGCTAGACTTAGCTAGCTATATGCTTAAATGTTAGCTAATTAGTTAACTTCCTAGCTAGCTGACGCTAACCTAGCTTGCCTAATCAATAGCCTGCTTTAATAAAAGAAGACCAACTTACTACCAATTTCAATATTGAAATCATAGTTGGTTGGTTAGGTTCTCTATACCTTTTTATCATTGGCCATTGTCCCTACATCACCACCATTGCCTTTCACTGTCAAAATACGATTTCCATTAAATAACTCAGCCACAGTCAATTGGCTGCATCCAAAAAATGTATTAAAACAAAAACTAACAATTGGTCTTAATTTAAAATCATGGTTAGGCAAATCAATCAATTTTATTTGTCACATACACGTGGTTAGCAGATGTTAATGCGAGTGTAGCGAAATGCTTGTGCTTCTAGTTCCGAAAATGCAGGGTAGCCTAGTGGTTAGAGCGTTGGACTAGAAATCGAAAGGTTGTAAGTTCGAATCCCCGAGCTGACAAGGTACAAATCTGTCGTTCTGCCCCTGAACAGGCAGTTAACCCACTGTTCCTAGGTGTAACCCACCGTCATTGAAAATAAGAATTTGTTCTTAACTAACTTGCCTAGTAAAATAAAGGTAAAATAAAAATAACCAACGAGTGATCTAGCTAACAATTCCAAAACTACTACCTTATACACACAAGTTTAAAGGGATAAAGAATATGTACATAAAGATATATGAATGAGTGATGGTACAGAGCGGCATAGGCAAGATGCAGTAGATCAGGGGTGTCAAAGTCAAATGGACGGAGGGCCAAATAAAAAATTTAGCTACAAGCCGAGGGCCGGACTGTTCGAATGTTCATTGAAAAATTTTTAAATGACGCATATAGTCTAGTGAACCTAATTGAACCTACTGAAAACCTAACAAATATATTCCAATATGATCAGATAAATAAAGCAATATTTTCTTATGGCTCTGTCAGTAATCTTTAATTTTCAACAGACACAAAAGACAAATTTCCTTTATATAAAAATCCCCATAACATGAACATTAAATGAAAGAAACCGGTATTCAAGGCACCATCAGTAGCCTATATTTTCTATTTTAGCAAAAGTGGGCTAAATTTACTTCAAAGAAAAAAACAATAATAGCAATTTTCTATCATCCACTCAACTGAAATATTTTTAAAATATAATTGGATTGAAATACAATAAAATAAAGTGCAAAAATCTATTAATCAAAAACAACACTTTGTTTAAGGAGAAGTAACATGCAGTGAAAACAAATATTAAACTTTAACTTTTAAACTTGAACTGAGTAAAAACTCTAAATATGTGATTGCACAGTAATGTTCACTTGTTTGAGGTTGAGGGTGATACTTGGTGGTGTCCCATCTTTTCCACAAGTTCATCAATGTTCGGGGTAAGGCTCTGAGCTGAGGAAATCCTCAGAATTGAGTGGAGGTGTTCAGCAGTAAGTCGACTTCTGTGTGATGTTTTGTTCAGGTTCATCAAAGAAAAAAGTTGTTCACACAGGTATGTGCTGCCAAACATAGACAACGTTTGAGCAGCCTGGATGCGCAGCTGGGGCATTGTGTCGGGGAGGAAACGGGCGAACTCCGCAGCACCCACTGCCGCATATTTTGCCCTCAGTGCATCATTGCATTGGAGGTCAATCAACTCCATTTGGAGGTTTGGTGGTGAGCTTTCCACGTCAACAGCAAATGGGTTACCGAGCAGTTCCAACCTGCTTTTTTGTGCTTCAAAGTCAGCAAATCGGCGTCGAAAGTCAGCGGCAAGCATACCTATTTTATCAGCCAACTGTGCGCTCGGGAACGCACTGGTAGAGAGCTTCTCTTTCATGGTCTGGCAGCTGGGAAAGTGGCTCAAATTTTCTTTCCGCATCTGCGTCTCCCACAGAGTCAGTTTGGTTTTAAATGCCTTCACTGTACTGTACATATCAGAGATGACATGATCCCGACCCTGCAGCTGCAAGTTCATTGCATTCAGATGACTCGTAATGTCACACAGAAAAGCCATTTCACACAGAAACATTTCGTCTCGGAGTTGTGTTGTGTCTTTCCCTTTGCTGTCCAAGAACAGACAAATCTCCTCACGAAGCTCGAAACATCTTTGAAGCACCTTTCCCTGGCTTAGCCATCGCACCTCTGTGTGATAAGGCAAATCACCATGCTCCGTTTCTAACTCCGTCAGAAATGCCTTGAACTGGCGGTGATTCAAACCTTTGGCTCTGATAAAGTTAACTGTGCGCGTGATGATGCTCATTACATGCTCCATTTTCAAGGCTTTACCGCACAACGCTTCCTGGTGTATGATACAATGATAAGCTGTCAGCTCACCTGTCGCGTTTTCCTCTTGCATCTTTTCCCGTATCTTCGCCACCAGTCCGCTCCTGTGTCCACACATCGCAGGTGCTCCGTCGGTTGTCAAACCCACAAGTTTTTCCCAAGGCAGCTCCATCTCATTTACACATCTTGACACCTCTTCATACAAATCATGCCCCGTAGTTGTGCCATGCATAGGACGTAAAGCCAAAAACTCCTCTGTCACGCTTAGGCTGGAGTCCACTCCGCGGATGAAAATTGACAACTGGGCAATGTCAGAAATGTCGGTGCTCTCATCCACAGCCAAGGAATATGCAATGAAATCTTTTCCCTTTTTCACAAGCTGCTCTTTTAGATTGATGGACAACTGGTCTACTCTCTCGGCAATGGTGTTTCTGCTCAGACTCACATTTAAAAAGAGTTGCCTTTTTTCTGGGCAAACTTCGTCACAAACTTTAATCATGCAGTTTTTGATGAAATCCCCCTCCGTAAATGGCCGGGCTGATTTAGCGATCTCTTCTGCCAAAATAAAACTGGCCTTGACAGCAGCCTGGCCTTGTGATTTGGCTTTTTTGAACAGAGCCTGTCGAGATTTGAGGCCTCGTTTTAATTCCTCTGCCTTTTGTAGCCTTTGTTCCATGTCCATATTCTTGTTTTTGTCCGCGTGTTTCGTTTCATAATGTCGTCTCAGATTATACTCTTTCAGTACCGCCACACTTTCTCCACACAGAAGACACACAGGTTTTCCAGCTACCTCCGTGAACATATACTCCGACTCCCACCTTGTTTGAAACCCCCGGTTCTCAGTGTCCACCTTCCGTTTTGCCATTTTTGATGGGTATCTGAAAGTTAATTTTACTGTGATGCTGACGACTGCTGTGCCAATAAATATTGAAATGAAGCAGCCTACTGCTCGGTGCGTCACCGTTGCATTGTGGGAAATGTAGTATTGGTGCGTGTAAAAGATCTGCGGGCTGCCGGCTTGCTGCGGTCTGCGGGCCGGTTCTAATAATAAATCAAGATCATCCCAGGGGCCGTAAAAAACCTTCTCGCGGGCCGGATGTGGCCCGCGGGCCTTGACTCTGACATATGTGCAGTAGATGGTATCGAGTACAGTATATACGTATACATATGAGATGAGTAATGTAGGGTATGTAAACATTATATTAAGTAGCATTGTTTAAAGTGGCTAGTGATATATTTTACATAAATTCCCATTATTAAAGTGGCTGGAGTTGAGTCGGTGTGTTGGCAGCAGCCACTCAATGTTATTGGTGGCTGTTTAACAGTCTGATGGCCTTAGGCTGTTTTTCAGTCTCTCGGTCCCAGCTTTGATGCACCTGTACTGACCTCGCCTTCTGGATGATAGCGGGGTGAACAGGCAGTGGCCCAGGTGGATGTTGTCCTTGATGATCTTTATGGCCTTCCTGTGACATCGGGTGGTGTAGGTGTCCTGGAGGGCAGGTAGTTTGCCCCCGGTGATGCGTTGTGCAGACCTCACTACCATCTGGAGAGCCTTATGTTTGTGGGCGGAGCAGTTGCCGTACCAGGCGGTGATGCTCTCAATTGTGCATCTGTAAAAGTTTGTGTGCTTTTGGTGACAAGACAAATTTTTCAGCCTCCTGAGGTTGAAGAGGCGCTGCTGCGCCTTCTTCACGATGCTGCCTGTGTGGGTGGACCAATTTAGTTTGTCTGTGATGTGTACGCCGAGGAACTTAACTTACTACCCTCTCCACTACTGTTCCATCGATGTGGATAGGGGGGTGTTCCCTCTGCTGTTTCCTGAAGTCCACGATCATCTCCTTAGTTTTGTTGACGTTGAGTGTGAGGTTATTTTCCTGACACCACACTCCGAGGGCCCTCACCTCCTCCCTGTTGGCCGTCTCGTCGTTGTTGGTAATCAAGCCTACCACTGTTGTGTCATCCGCAAACTTGATGATTGAGTTGGAGGCGTGCGTGGCCACGCAGTCGTGGGTGAACAGGGAGTACAGGAGAGGGCTCAGAACGCACCCTTGTGGGGCCCCAGTGTTGAGGATCAGCGGGGTGGAGATGTTGTTACCTACCCTCACCACCTGGGGTCGGCCCGTCAGGAAGTCCAGTTGCACAGGGCGGGGTCGAGACCCAGGGTCTCGAGCTTGATGACGAGTTTGGAGGGTACTATGGTGTTAAATGCTGAGCTGAAGGCATAAGGTTAGTTATAAAATCTGATTTTAAGAGAACATGTAGAAATAGGTGTGGTTTAGCCATAATAATCAAGAATTTGAAGCGGTGTTAACTTCTTGAAACTCCCCATCCCGGATCCGGGATCGTGACTAAAGCCTCAGGCTCATTAGCATAACGCAACGTTAACGATTTCTGAAAATCGCAAATAAAATTAAAATAATGCGTCTGCTCTCAATCTTAGCCTTTTCTTAACAACACTGTCATCTCAGATTTTCAAAATATGCTTTTGAACCATAGAAATTGACTAATTTGTGTAAGAGTATGCAAAGCTAGCATAGCATTTTGTGTAGCATGTAGCACGCAACATTTTCACAAAAACCAGATAACCAAATAAATAAAATCATTTACCTTTGAAGAGCTTCTGATGTTTTCAATGAGGAGACTCTCAGTCACATACCAAATGCGCAGTGTTTCCTGAAAGCGTCTGTGTGTAGGAGAAATCGTTCCGTTTTCTACATTGCGTCTGGCTACCGAAACGAACCGAAAATGCAGTCACCTACAACGTAAAACTTTTTCCGGATTAACTACATAATATCGACCGAAACATGGCAAACGTTGTTTGGAATCAGTCCTCAAGGTGTTTTTTCACATATCTCTTCATTGACATGCAGTTCGTGGAAGCTTGCTTTACTCTCTGTATCGTATGGAAAAATACTGGCAGGTGACTTTTGCGCACCAATTTCGGCGCAGGACACCGGGCGGACACGTGGTAAATGTGGTCTGTTATGGTCAATCTTCCAATGATCTGCCTACAAATACGTCACAATGCTGCAGACACCTTGGGGAAATGACAGAAAGGGCAGACTTACTCCTCTCGCGTTCACAGCCATATAAGGAGACCATGGAAAACAGAGCCTCAAAAATCCTTGTCATTTCCTGGATGCCATCTCATCTTGGTTTTGCCTGAAGCTCACGTTATAGGGCACGCACAGAGAAGATCTTTGTATTTCTGGACACGTCAGAGTGTTTTCTTTCGAACGGTAGCAATTATATGCATAGTCGAGCATCTTTTTGTGACAAAATATCTTGTTTAAAACGGGAATGTTTTTCATCCAAAAATGAAATAGCGCCCCCAGAGCATCAACAGGTTAACTAGTGACCACCATGTTCATTGTCTAGAATTTTCCCCTGTAACCCTTCGATCACACGACAGCGTTCTTGCGCGAAATAGTACTCAGCATCATATGGATATGTATGCAACAAAAGTTAAAAATTCACCTTCTGATACCATTTCTGTCAAGCCGTCTACGCATACAGTTACTCGATGTTCGATAAATCCAACATATATGCACCACACTGCAACTGCCTCTGCAACGCAATGCTGCAAGGCAAACGCAGGGTTTCATTGGAAATGAATGTAATTCTGGTGTACCAAAATGCAATGACACTGTCGGGGGATCTAAGCATAATAATACAACTATTGCAGTTGCAAGAGCAAGACTTTTTTTGTGAGAAGAGATCCACTTGGGGATGTTGTTTGCGCAACCATCCTCTGCTCATTTGACCACATTCCGCGTGCGCTCACGGGACCCATCCTCTGTGCGCTAGTCTCAGTGTTGGCTTCCTCACAGATGTTTTAATCTTTCTCAACAGTGTCACCTCACGCTCAATGGGCTTTAGAAGCTGATTTGACCCCATACCTGGCAATACAATGTCACATTTAATCTTACTCTGTTGAAGAATACCCATCACAAAGAGCAAATTTGAACACACTGATTTTTTGCAGGTTTCACAAAAAGAGATGTCCCACAGATTTGAACGTTCTTAGCATGGCACTTGCTTTACATTTGGGCTGTATAACGCCTAAATATCATAAGACAGTATTGGGATTTTTAGACATGGGTAACAACTGCCACATTGTTTTCAAATGATTTATGTATTTTAAGGACCACATTATTGACATTTAGTGAAAACAGATTGGTTTACTGCGGTTTTGTAGAATTCTCACAGCATCCAGTGTTTGCCAGGTGAACTGACTGACTACTCACATAATGAAAGTTATAATGTATGTTCTCTCTCATTTTAGATATAAATGCCATTTAGGGAATTTAAAACTCCTTAATTCAATAAACATCTCCCATTGACCCATTTTAGGAAAATCCAAAACATCAGTAGACATGTTTCTAACATTTTACGCAATTACATGCTATACAGTAAGTAGGCCTTCACTACACAGCTTTTGTTGAAATTCTCATGTAGCTATGTGCCATAAATGAGATGTCTGTGTCCACGTATTAGCTCCCATAACACTGGTGGTGTAGTAATACCCCCCCATGGGGCTAAGAAAAGCACTTTAATCTGAATTTTTCTTGATGAGTTTACGAGCCTGTTTTGGTGGGACATTGATTATTAATGGTCTGTCTTTACCATTGTAGATGTTACTCTCATTCAGCAGTGCTTCGTAGCTATCCTCCTTGGGCAACATTTCATTGTGCCTCAGGCACAACCACCTAGATTTTTTTTCAACAACAACAAAAAATCTGGAAGAAAAGTGTGGCCTTGCAGTGCTTTCATTGTAAGGTGTTATTAAACATTTATGGAGAGAGAACGAAATAATACATCAGTCATTTCTCTGGTGTTTTGTGCTTTGTGAATTTCATGTATAGAGCATCTGTTAAAAGCATTTTGCATTTCAAATCTATATGTGTGGCCTGTGTCCCCTGCACTCAGGGTTCTACACTAACCTTTTCTACTGGCGGCACTGGTGCTACCAACCTTTTCAGTTGGTGGCACCAGCACATGATAAGGTCACACAATCTTTTAAATAAATATAATAATTGATCATGGTCTGGCCTCTGTCCCATAATGTTCCTTCATTCCATATAGAACCAGGCTAAGAATGACTAGCCACATTTTTAAATTAGCATGCCTTTTGTGTTCTTTAATTAGGATAGATTTACTGTAACAGCAAAGAAAAGACTTAAAATAATGTGCAAAATATATTTATTACGGATGTCAAAGTTACATGTGTAGTCCTCTGGAGCAGGGGTGGGGGCCACAAAACATCGGAACTCATGAGTGGCAGCAGTGACTCCTCGGTCTGCGTACCCACATCTCCCACAGGGCGGCGCGCAATTGGCCCAGCGTCATGAGGGTCGGCCGCGGTAGGCTGTCAATGTAAATATAAATTTGTTCTTAACTGACTTGCCTAGTTTAATAAAATAAAAAATGTAACCACATCAGGGGACCATTTTGAGGTCTGGGAAAAATCTGAGAAATGTAGATGTTTTGTTGTTAGCCTTTAATTCAGGTAAACTCCAGACAGTTGTTTGGCCAGGGGTGTTTCTGTAGTGCACTTAGGATGGAGTTTCAAAACAAATGTCCACTGAATTGATGCAAATAATCATGATTCTGCCAGGAAGGCGCAGGCTACTTTGAAGTTAAATGTTTATTGCCTTTCCATCTATGTAGCTAACGGCTACACAAAGTTGTAGGCCCTACGCGCACCACACAAAGCAGGGCTCCACATTCAGGTATATTTTCCAGGGGCACACCGGGCCAATGCCAACTGAAAGCTACTTGCATTAATAAATAAAAACATAAATATACATACACATACTGGCCCGGGACAAGATCTGACAGGAAATCAAATGATGAGTGTGTGATTTTTATCTTTAATTCGCAGGCTGAGCAACTAGCCTATACAGGGTACATAGACTTTGGCAAGTCAAATACCTTTTTTGACTAGGCCTACCTATTGTCATTATGCATTGACATTCACATTATTTTTCCATTCTAAAATATGTCAGAATAATGTGGGTATTGCCTGGCTAAATAGACAGCATGCTCCCGACAAACACACTAATGAAGTCTGTCCATGTGGTAGCTAGTCAGCCTCGCCATTTGAGATGTGTTACTGAAGGGTTACTGTATTATATTTTAAAATGAGAAAGCGACCAAAAAGCGGGTTCCCTTTTGTAATGGGACACTTTGTATGGAAAACCAAGTTGAACCAACATTTAATGTCTTGCTCATAATAACCACACATGGTTTTACCGCAACAGACTAGCGCAACATCATTAAATTGAAACGCCGGGAAAAAAATGGAAGCGCCTACGTCTCTTATAAACGGATCAGAAATGAAATCACAGAATAATTAGTGCCTTAAAGTATTCTTGCCCTTTGACTTATTCCACATTTTGTCTTACAGCCTGATTTCAAAATGGATTGCATATTTTTTTTTCTCCCAATCCACGCTAGTCATTTTTTTAAATTTTTGCAAATGTATTAAATTAAGTACATAAATATCTAATTTACATACAGTACCAGTCAAAGGTTTGGACACCTACTCATTCCAGGGTTTTTCTTTCCTTTTTTACTATTTTCTACATTGTAGAATAATAGTGAAGACATCAAAACTATGAAATAACACGTATGGAATCATGTAGTAACCAAAAAAACTACTTTCACTTTGCCATTATGGGGTATTGTGTGTAGATTGGGAGAGGGAAAAAAATGTAATCTATTGGCATTCTCTCCAAATGTGGAGGAAGTCTAAAAAGATAACAGAAGGCTGCCGTAATCAGGAGACGGGTGTTTTATACATCTTCAAACTAAGGGCAAACATGGCATCCGTGACAGAGGGAGATGCGTTCATCCATGTATATGGGTAAGAGTGTAGCGATCTACATTTTCATATATGTTTCTAATTTGGTCAAACTTGTTCAGTGAGGTTCTCCCGGGTGGCGCAGTGGTTAAGGGCGCTGTACTGCAGTGCCAGCTGTGCCACCAGAGACTCTGGGTTCGCGCCCAGGCTCTGTCGTAACCGGCCGCGACCGGGAGGTCTGTGGAGCGATGCACAATTGGCCTAGCGTCGTCCGGGTTAGGGAGGGTTTGGCCGGTAGGAAAATCCTTGTCTCATCGCGCACCAGCGACTCCTGTGATGGGCCGGGCGCAGTGCGCGCAGACCAAGGTTGCCAGGTGCACGGCGTTTCCTCCGACACATTGGTGCGGCTGGCTTCCAGGTTGGATGACGCTGTGTTAAGAAGCAGTGCGGTTGGGTTGTGTATCGGAGGACGCATGACTTTCAACCTCGTCTCTCCCGAGCCCGTATGGGAGTTGTAGCGATGAGACAAGATAGTAGCTACTAAAACAATTGGATACCACGAAATTGGGGAGAAAAAGGGGTAAAAAATAATTTTAAAAACACACAATAAACAAACAAAAAAACTTGTTCAGTGCAAGTTAGTGTACTGCTAACATTAGCTGGCTGGCTCGCTAGTTAACGTTACGTGTATGATCTGTGTAGTAATATTTGCATCTCAGAGCCATTTGCATTACTTGTTTTCTAACATTGAACCTAGCTAGTTGGTTAGCTTTAGCTGCCGGTAGATTCATGCAAGGTAATGTTATGAGTTGGGGGTTTTGGTGAATTATTTAGTTACATGTCAAAAAAAGACTCCACTATGCAAGTAACCAGTTCACTGTACAGTTTACAGCTTTTGTATCCTGTCCATGTGACAAATTAACTTATAGATTTGATTTCATATAGTGTGTGTTTACCAGAGACTGTAATAAGAAGAGCAACATGATCTGCACCAAAGTCAAATTAGGATATAACATTAGGCCAACAAGACAGTGTCCAAGTTATACAATTCTCTGGTAGAATGCCCTGCTTTTATTTTGTCACACTCACAACCGTAGGCTATTTTCTGTCATTAGCTCGCCATTATCTTGTTGCAAATTTATTGTCCTGTAATAATGAATACAATTTAGCTAAAGTTTAGGTGTTATCAGCTATATGATATAGTAATGATTTTTTTTTATTTAACTAAACAAGTCAGTTAAGAACAAATTCTTATTTACAATGCCGGCCAAACCCGGACGACGCTGGGCCAATTGTGCACTACCCTATGGGACACCAAATCACGGCCGGTTGTGATACAGCCTGGAATCCAACCAGGGTCTGTTGTGATGCCTTGGGCACTGTGATGCAGTGCCTTAGATCGCTGCGCAACTTGGGAGCCCTGAACTGGCTAGCTAGCTAACAAGCTAGAAACGAACGTTTTTTTTTTTTCGTTTTTTTTTTTTGCTTTTAGCCTGGTTTGCTAGATTGACAAATACTAAATTGGTGTTAAAATACACCAGTTATGTTATTTTGGACCATCAGGCTGATGTCATGCAGCCTGTTTTTGTTTATACTTTTTCAAAATGATAGCGACAAGTTTGATGTCGGACGCCCGCCAAAAAATTAATGATGTCACTGCGACAACTGTATACAGACATATCGAATAACATATTTAGACTAAAAGCTAGGTTATACTCTTTGGTTGTACTCACTGTTTAGCACATGGCCTCGCATGTCAAATCAAATTTATTTGTCACATACACATGGTTAGCAGATGTTAATGCGAGTGTAGCGAAATGCTTGTGCTTCTAGTTCCGACAATGCAGTAATAACCAACAAGTAATATAACTAACAATTCCTAAACTACTGTCTTATACACAGTGTAAGGGGATAAAGAATATGTACATAAGGATATATGAATGAGTGATGGTACAGAGCAGCATAGGCAAGATACAGTAGATGGTATCGAGTACAGTATATACATATGAGATGAGTATGTAAACAAAGTGGCATAGTTAAAGTGGCTAGTGATACATGTATTACATAAGGATGCAGTCGATGATATAGAGTACAGTATATACGTATGCATATGAGATGAATAATGTAGGGTAAGTAACATTATATAAGGTAGCATTGTTTAAAGTGGCTAGTGATATATTTACATCATTTCCCATCAATTCCCATTATTAAAGTGGCTGGAGTTGAGTCAGTGTCAGTGTGTTGGCAGTTAGTGGTGGCTGTTTAACAGTCTGATGGCCTTGAGATAGAAGCTGTTTTTCAGTCTCTCGGTCCCAGCTTTGATGCACCTGTACTGACCTCGCCTTCTGGATGATAGCGGGGTGAACAGGCAGTGGCTCGGGTGGTTGATGTCCTTGATGATCTTTATGGCCTTCCTGTAACATCGGGTGGTGTAGGTGTCCTGGAGGGCAGGTAGTTTGCCCCCGATGATGCGTTGTGCAGACCTCACTACCCTCTGGAGAGCCTTACGGTTGAGGGCGGAGCAGTTGCCGTACCAGGCGGTGATACAGCCCGCCAGGATGCTCTCGATTGTGCATCTGTAGAAGTTTGTGAGTGCTTTTGGTGACAAGCCAAATTTCTTCAGCCTCCTGAGGTTGAAGAGGCGCTGCTGCGCCTTCTTCACGATGCTGTCTGTATGAGTGGACCAATTCAGTTTGTCTGTGATGTGTATGCCGAGGAACTTAAAACTTGCTACTCTCTCCACTACTGTTCCATCGATGTGGATAGGGGGGTGTTCCCTCTGCTGTTTCCTGAAGTCCACAATCATCTCCTTAGTTTTGTTGACGTTGAGTGTGAGGTTATTTTCCTGAAACCACACTCCGAGGGCCCTCACCTCCTCCCTATAGGCCGTCTCGTCGTTGTTGGTAATCAAGCCTACCACTGTTGTGTCGTCCGCAAACTTGATGATTGAGTTGGAGGCGTGCGGGGCCACGCAGTCGTGGGTGAACAGGGAGTACAGGCGAGGGCTCAGAACGCACCCTTGTGGGGCCCCAGTGTTGAGGATCAGCGGGGAGGAGATGTTGTTACCTACCCTCACCACCTGGGGGCGTCCCGTCAGGAAGTCCAGTTGCACAGGGCGGGGTCGAGACCCAGGGTCTCGAGCTTGATGACGAGCTTGGAGGGTACTATGGTGTTGAATGCCGAGCTGTAGTCGATGAACAGCATTCTCACATAGGTATTCCTCTTGTCCAGATGGGTTAGGGCAGTGTGCAGTGTGGTTGAGATTGCATCGTCTGTGGACCTGTTTGAGCGGTAAGCAAATTGGAGTGGGTCTAGGGTGTCAGGTAGGGAGGTGATATGGTCCTTGACTAGTCTCTCAAAGCACTTCATGATGACGGAAGTGAGTGCTACGGGGCGGTAGTCGTTTAGCTCAGTTACCTTAGCTTTCTTGGGAACAGGAACGATGATGGCCCTCTTGAAGCATGTGGGAACAGCAGACTGGTATAGGGATTGATTGAATATGTCCGTAAACACACCAGCCAGCTGGTCTGCGCATGCTCTGAAGGCGCGGCTGGGGATGCCGTCTGGGCCTGCAGCCTTGCGAGGGTTAACACGTTTAAATGTTTTACTCACCTTGGCTGCAGTGAAGGAGAGACCGCATTTTTCCGTTGCAGGCATTGACAGTGGCACTGTATTGTCCTCAAAGCGGGCAATAAAAGTAATTTAGTCTGCCTGGGAGCAAGACATCCTGGTCCGTGACTGGGCTGAATTTCTTCCTGTAGTCCGTGATTGACTGTAGACCCTGCCACATGCCTCTTGTGTCTGAGCCGTTGAATTGGGATTCTACTTTGTCTCTGTACTGACGCTTAGCTTGTTTGATAGCCTTACGGAGGGAATAGCTGCATTGTTTGTATTCAGTCATGTTACCAGACACCTTGCCCTGATTGAAAGCAGTGGTTCGCGCTTTCAGTTTCACGGAATGCTGCCATCAATCTAAGGTTTCTGGTTAGGGAATGTTTTAATCGTTGCTATGGGAACGACATCTTCAACGCACATTCTAATGAACTCGCACACCGAATCAGCGTATTCGTCAATGTTGTTATTTGACGCAATACGAAACATGTCCCAGTCCACGTGATGGAAGCAGTCTTGGAGTGTGGAGTCAGCTTGGTCGGACCAGCGTTGGACATGTGAATCCTTAAAGAGATGGGTGGGGCTAAAGCTTAAGATGGTGTAAACAATGCTGAATGGGTGTAGACCAAGAAGAGCTTTCCAGTAGGTGTACCAAAACATTCAAGGGCCATTTTCTCAAAAGTGGGGTTACAAGTTTATCAACTTTCAAAGCTGAATTACGTTCCCATTGTTCTTCAACTGTACTGTATGATAAACAATTTTCTAGCTCTGCGTCTCTACTTTATTCCAATGTAAAAATAAATAAAAAACACAATTTCAAATGTTGCTACACAAGATTGAGCCGTTCAGCCACATGTGGAATTAGTCGAGGTATGAATATTTTCTGAAGGCACTATTAGCGCAGTAGAACTTCTAAATCGGCTACCATAACTTCAATGACTTTTCAAGGACCAAAGAGCCTAAAGAAAATGTCTGATTTTCAAGGTATACTATTCCATGATGACTGAATTGCACATCACAAATACTTAACCAAGACTTTAAACTTTTAAATATGTGGTTTGCATACCAATTCTTGCCTTAGAATTTAATGGTAGTTATAACTTGGAACATCTTTCCTACCCTTACCGCTGTCGCTCTTCGCTCCTCGTAACAACCGGCTTTTTGAGAGCTGAGCGTTCTCTCTGCCTGACAGTTTGTCTGTAGGCTATATCTGTGCAGAGAGCATGTGATAAATAAGCATCCATTGTTTAATCGTTTTTTTAAATCAATTATATAGCCTAGATTAAAAATAGCATTATTACAATATTTGTTTCTCTGCCCACTGACTGGGATGATTGACTGGCCCGGAGGGTTTCCGAAACCTCCCTCATAAAGGCAAGTTCTGACGCGCGCGCACATGGGCATTTCCGTGCTGCTGTTGCTTCTTTATTTTTGGTCAATTGCACGTTACTGTTTGATTAAATCATGATAATAAAATAATTATAACGTGACCAGGTCCATTGTTTTCAATGGCACCCTTGCGACCAATTAAAAATGTATGTATCACTGCCAAGTCAAACAGTCGCAAGTGTGACTGTTTTGATCGTGGTATCGAATCCTGCCCGCACCCCCCATACACATACACATTTTGAGTCAGGACATTTTGAGTCAGTGTGGTGTTGTAGGCTATGGTAGGGATAAGACGCCTGCCATAAAAAAAAATACAATACTTTGTGGGCTTTTCCTTTCTGTTATAGTCTAGATTTTGATCCAAAGGTACATCTTCATGACATGGGGCGGCAGGCCTAGGCCGTCATTGAAAATAAGACTTGCCTGGTTAAATAAAGGTAAAATAAAAAAAATAAAAATGTAATTTGAATGGAGATTTGAATTGCAATTCTCACCCTGGTTTGTCTTAACCCAGTGGTATTTGCATGGCCACTTCCCGGCTTTGGCTGGCAGCACTGGCACTGGGCAGTGAGTGGGCAGGCTGGGTGAGTGGGTTTAGGAAATGAAAGGGGGGATTGATCAGGATACAGCCTCTGCCTCTCCACAGTCCTCTTTGTCCATTCATTGTGCTTGTGGCATTGAACCTATTGATTGTGCAAGTCTCCCCTGAAGAAGGATTCTGTGAGGGAAGATTGTATTTGATGGGGACATCTCCGGGTAGGTGGAGCACAGACCTCCAAACACCAAGACTATGGTGACTAACTGTAGATAACATTGCTGAGGATTACATTATAGATGATGAATCGGAAATGCTGCCATTGTCACGTTTTGGACTGGTTCTGAAGACCTTAACCAAGAGCTGGGCAATATCTCCATTTATTTATTTTATGTTTTCACTTTGTTGTACAATTTTTTTGTAGGTCAAAATCACTCAATTTCAAACAGTCAGCAATCAATTCAGGGTTGTGAAATTATACCTAGGCTAGTTTATAAGCCTTCCACAACCATGATACCAGCTAATAATTAAATTATCAAAATAGTTTAGCCTGCTTTTTTTTGCAATCAATGATCTGGCTTTCAAATCTGTCTTTTAAAAATGCAATGTTTAGTTCCAAATTTAAACAGAGCCTTGCATAATGCACATTCACTAATAATGTCTAACTTCTTGTAGCAGGTCTTGGGCTGTAGAAAATGTTTGAGGCCGATGTTCAATCACACAAGCCCACGTGCTAGTGAGTAGCCAGCTAATCTTTTAAGTTTCAAGTTTAGCCAACTTGGATCTATTTGCTAGCTAACAAGGCAGAACAGTTGAATTGTTATAGGGGAACATTTAAAAAAAAATACAACTTCATTTTCATCTCCTGCACCACCCCTACATCAACATATGTGACATAGAAACTCACCAATGTTTGATGACATCATTGGAAACACACAGAGAAATGTAAGTGTTTCCAATGTCATCATCAACCAATTAGTAGGCAATGCCTACTCACATTTGGTCAACATCACACAATGATTGTCATTGGAAACACTTATGTTCCCCTCTTTTTTTTACTACAAAACATAGAAACGCATAATTTTCACATGTTTGGGTGGTGCTGGAGATGAATGAAGTTGAACATTTAAATGTCAGTTTATGAACAGTTTTCTGTGTCTCCAACTTTTTGAATAGCATGTTAGCCTGTCCACTTTTGTTTAGATGTTGAAATCAAGTGACCTACCTCATTTCTCTCCAATTCCCAAAATAATTGTTTTATGCTTATTGCACATTTATAAAGACTAGACAGCTAGTATAAGTCTTTGGCTAAAATGCTGCTATTGGTACTTGGTACTGAAATGCTGCGTGCGACAAACTGAACATTCATTTCCCAGAATCAATGTTCATTGATACTCTTGTTTTAATAGTGTCTGTTCTGTGTACATTTTGAGTAGTTGAGACATAAAAGGGTATGGTTAGAAAGGTGAACTTCTCAATTACAGTAAAATGGGTTTCTGTGGACCAAATCTGAAATGCACATAGCGAGTTGAAACCACTTGTTAGAGAGGATCCCTCATTTTTGTTGTGAGTGGCAGGTGGAGTGGCTTGGGGGGGTGGTGTGTAAACCATAGGGGAAGAGTCGAAGCATGAGGTTTCACTCGCTAAAATCTATCCAAAATAAGCCCCATGCGTTTCTATGGACTCATTTTGGACTTAAGCTTGCCTTTGGGACAATGACTCCCATTGTTAGGGTGTAGACATGAGCATCTTGCCATTATATACAGATCTCTGGTGTAAATGGGAAGGTGCACAGAAAGAGGCAACCAAAAAGACATGACAACAATCTACCATTAAAAAAATGTGATTCTTGCAATACAGGCATCTGGAATGTCACACAAACATATAAAAACATATTGCCCTACCTTAAGCCCTTCTGACCCATAATAACCCACTGTGCCATCCTCACATGACCCTAGAAGCAGTCATGGGGTCATAGCCAGGGCTATCGCTTTAACAAATGTCTCATACTACGTTAACGCTGTACTGTCACTAAGTCGATGACTAGGGGACTGCAGGTGGCTCTTTCTTGGGTATGGTGGCATTGCTGGAGTACAGATGATGCTCAGAGCCTCCATTCTAATCCCTTCTCAGAATCAAGAGGCTAAAAATGCCCACACTGGCCCAGGTCAAAAGGCAAAGAGATTACAATAAACTAGAGCACAGATTTAAAAGGCTGTCCTGGCTAATGCAATGATGAAGAGGTCTCCAGGTGACATTGCACACTTCACTTCCTGTCCTTAATGATGGATAATGGACTGGCATTTATGTCCAGTCTTCCTATCCAATGCCAAATGGCTTCACTGGAATGGTAGAGATGTAATGCCCCAGTGTCTTCAAGCTAGAGAGATTGCATTGACTTACCACTGACAATAACAGCTGTGAAGGGGTGGTTGCTGAAGGCTAACAGAAGAGTGGAATTGATCCTGCTTTATTGTGGACTGATCGCAGCGGTCATGACCTGCTTCATATCATATTGATCGCACTCGTGTGCAGTCAGTCAGCGATGGCAGAGCTACAATATTCCCCTGTGAGTGGGTTGTGTCTAGCATACCAGCTCTCAGCCCTGTTCTGACTGAGACCATGTGTTTTCCAGGCTGCCTGGCTGTGGGGACAGGTGGCCAGGGGAGGGAGGAGGAGGATGAGTATGGGGAGGAGGTGGTAGTCGTTGCAGTAACGAGGGCTTTGGGGATTACAGTGTAGTGGTTGGTTGTTTAGCCCAATCGCTAATAAAAGGAAAGGTTGGTGGATTTTTATTCAATTAATATAATTGATTCTGAAATACTGTAATCAGTCAAAATGTCAACCTGAACTCTCTTATTCTGTGGGGGGTGGATGACCGAACAGAAGGCCTGTGTGTTAGATGGGAGGAGAGCATGGGGTTTCCCAGCTGTAGGGGCCAGCTGGTGGATGTAGAGTATTGGTCTGTTCTGGAAGAGGCACCTCCATTCACCAGGCAGACCAGGCCCGTAGTTACAGCAGACTGAGAGACTGGGCATCACAAGGGCGCACCAAGATAGAAATGTTAACCACACACTAAATAGAGAAGTTGTTATGATGAGGCCATTTTGTACTGTGTATTTTTAATTTGAGTCAGCCAGTTCAGGCTCCAAGTTAGTGTGACTAATGTGGTAGAGGTATTATGCTGCTGACCATCATGTGAGTCAGAGAGCCTCCCCAGTCTGGTCTGGATAGTCCTGTAAAGGAGACCTGACACACATCTTAAACTCTGCTCTTCTACAGACTAGTGCAGAGTAACAGCTGCGGCGTGGCTAGCTAGCTGACAGACGGAGGGGGAGCATTTTAAAGTGCTTTATGTAATAGCCCAGCTATAATCCAAGGTGAAGCTTAGATAACTAATACAATGAATGTGATCTATGTGGATGAATGAAAGTGGATACAAATGGCCCTGCTCTAAAACCCCTAGGAACACACATTATTATTCATGCATTCACGTACAGACAAGAATATTCTGTAACGTTTTTTTTTCTCTTGGAAGAATATCTTTATCTACCCTTTGGGGGAATGAATGAACTTTTCCTGAAATGTTAGAAACTCTCTCACTTTCTTTCTCCCCATTTTTCTGACAGGTACAATGGCTCCCTCCCAAACGGAGACCGGGGCAGAAGGAAAAGCCGCTTTGCCCTGTACAAGAGAAGCAAAGCCAACGGTGTTAAACCCAGCACCGTCCATATCCTCAACACGCCACAAGCCAGCAAGGTAAACCAGGAACCGAGCCTACTCACATTCATGCACAAACTAAGTAATTGATGGGTGAAGACTGAGTTCTCATGAATATGTTATTACCCTTCTTAGCAAATTGGTAGAATACCAACAATTGACACAACAGTGAGAACCAACACTGAATTTAACTCATTTGACTTTAACACGTTTTTCACGTATCTAACTTGAAATCCCAGTCAAGAAAATATTGTTGCTCTATTGATGGCTCTGACATTTACTACACAAAAGCTGCAGCCAGACCTCCTAGCTTTGCTATGTGTGGTGTCTGCCAGAAAACTGCCAGTCCAGTACAACATGTCTGTCCTCTTGCATTCCTACATTTGGTATCCTAGCAGTCAGCTAAACAAGCTAGAGTGCCTGCTGCTGACGTCTGCAGTTTTTAGAAGCACATGTTTCAAAGCACTTCTCCTTTTTGTTTTTAGGCCTTCTGGCTTAAGGCCCTTCAGTCTGTGTTAGTCTCCCACCCTGTAGCCTGACTGTCTGAACTCTTCTCACTAGGAGAAAAGGTTTAGGAGCTAGCTGTTAGCTGATAAAGGCTGTGTCATCTCTGACTGCCTGTTCAGTGAACTGTACTGGGCCCTGCTCTGCTATTTCACGACACACACCAGTATGTGTAGGTTTATGTAAGAGGTCATGTACAGCTTGTTATATAATGATGGAGCTTTATTAACCCCCCAGCACCTTCACCTCCCCTCTGCCACCCTGGTATCAGGGCCTCTATTAAACTTGGTTTAGTGGGGTGAAGTGAGGAGGATGTTGTTGCAGTTGGCTGACCTTCCCCTCACAGCTGTACACACAGATGAAAATAGCTGTTCCTTATTCAGTTTGTCAAACTTCTGCCCTGCTAGAGCTGCCCTGGTCAACTGTATGTGCTGTTATTGTGAAGTGGAAATGACTAGGAGCAACAAGGGCTCAGCTGCGAAATAATAGGGCACACAACACTCACTGCTGAGGGACTCTGGAAGCAACGTCAGAAAAATAACTGTTTGTCGGGACGCGAGCTTCATGAAATGGGTTTCCATGGCCAAGCAGCCGCACACAAGCCAAAGATCACCATGCGCAATACCAATGGTTGACTGGAATGTTGTAAACATTGCCACCATTGGACTCAGTGGAAACAAGTTCTCTGGAGTGATGAATCATGCTTCACCACCTCCCCCAATGCCTAGTGCTAACTGTAAAGTTTGGTGGAGGAGGAATAATGGTCTGGGGCTGTTTTTCATGGTCTGGGCAAGGCCCCTTAGTTCCAATGAAGGGAAATCTTAATGCTACAGCAGAGATGGTAGACAATTCTGTTTGTCAGACTTTGTGGGAACAGTTTGGGGAAGGCCCCCTCCTGTTTCAGCATGACAATGCCCCCCGTGCACCGAGCGAGATTCATACAGAAATGGTTTGTCGAGATGGCACAGAGTCCTGACCTCAACCCTATTTGAACACCTTTGGGAAGAATTGGATCGCCAACTGCGAGCCAGGCCTAATTGCCCAACATCAGGGCCCGACCCCACGAATGCTCATGTGGCTGAATGGAAGCAAGTCCCCGCAACAATGTTCCAACACTTAGTGGAGAGCCTTCCCAGAAGAGTGGAAGCTATTATAGCAGCAAAGGGGACCAACTGAATTTTAATGGCCATGATTTTGGAATGAAATGTTCGACAAGCAGTTGTCCACGTACTGTTGGTCATGTAGTGTATTTGGCTGTTTTCGCAGCATAATATTTAGAAATGGTCCTTTTTCGGGGTTAGAATAAATGCTAACTCCTGTTCGTATTAGCTTGTAACATACTGTAGCTAGCCATATACAGTGCATTCATAAAGTTTTCAGACCCCTTTTACTTTTTCCACATTTTGTTACGTTACAGGTTTATTCTAAAATGCATTGAATTGTTTCTTTCCCCATCAATCTACACACAATACCTCATAATGACAAAGCAAAAAAAGGGGGAGGTATGATGCTACAAGCTTGGCACACCTGTATTTGGGGAGTTTCTCCCATTCTCTGCAGATCCTCTTAAGCTCTGTCAGGTTGGATGGGGAGCGTCGCTGCACAGCTATTTTCAGGTCTCTCCAAAGATGTTCGATCAGGTTCAAGTCCGGGCTCTGGCTGGGCCACTCAAGGACATTCAGAGACTTGTCCCGAAGCTACTCCTGTGTTCTCTTGGCTGTGTGCTTAGGGTCAATTGTCCTGTTGGAAGGTGAACCTTTGACCCAGTCTGAGGTCCGGAGCGCTCTGGAGCAGGTTTTCATCAAAGATCTCTCTGTACTTTACTCCATTCATCTTTCCCTTGATCCTGACTAGTCTCCCAGTCCCTGCCGCTGAATAACATCCCCACAGCATGATGCTACCACCACCATGCTTACTGTAGGGGTGGTGCCAGGTTTCAACCAGACATGACGTTTGGCATTAAGGACAAAGAGTTAAATCTTGGTTTCATCAGACCAGAGAATCCTTTAGGTGCCTATTGGCAAACTCCAAGTGGGCTGTCATGTGCTTTTTGTACTGAGGAGTGGCTTCCATCTTGCCACTACCTTAAATGGTGGAGTGCTGCAGAGATGGTTGTTCTTCTGGAAGGTTCTTGCATCTCCACAAAGGAACTCTGGAGCTCTGTCAGAGTGACCATCGAGTTCTTGATCACCTCCCTGACCACGGCCCTTCTCCCCCGATTGCTCAGTTTGGCGGGGCGGCCAGCTCTAGGAAGAGTCTTGGTGGTTCCAAACTTCGGTTTAAGAATGATTTATGCCACTGTATTCTTGGGGACCTTCAATGATGCAGACATTTTTTGGTACCCTTCCCCCAGATCTGTGCCTCGACACAATCCTGTCTCGGAGCTCTATGGACAATTCCTTCGACCTCATGGCTTGGTGTTTGCTCTGACATGCACTGTTAACTGTGGGACCTTTATGTAGACAGGTGTGCCTTTCTAAATCATGTCCACATGTGGACTCCAATCAAGTTGTAGAAATATCTCAAGGATGATCAATGGGAACAGGATGCATGTGAGTTCAATTTCGGGTCTCATAGCAAAGGGTCTGAATACGTACGTAAATAAGGCATTTCTGTTTTTATTTTTATTATTTTGCAAAAAATTCAACCTGTTTTCTCTTTGTCATTATGGGGTATTTTGTGTAGATTGAGGGGGGAAAAAAACAATTTAATGCATTTTAGAATACGGCTAACGTAACAATGTGGACAAAGTCAAGGGGTCTGAATACTTTCCGAATGCACTATAGAAATCGATGGTGTTACTTGAAGCCTATTTTTAAGTGTAATGCAGTTGATTGGGGACTGACATATTGGTTTGACATCCATACAAGCATTATTCTCTTATTACCCCAAGAAGGTATGAAATGCACATAAATATAGGCACATTTTGTTGGTAGGCAATAAGGAGATTTTGAATCTTGCCCGCATGGGGGATGCGTCAGTGGTGTTGCCATGGCATTCCCATTGTTTTGATTGAGTCGATTCATCTCTTTACCGCATCTATACCTATAGCCAGCACTGAGGGTTCTATTTGAAAGTAGAGATGTGAGATATCAATTGAGAGGGTAACTGTTACATGTGGATTTCCAAGTGTGTACTTGTCCACCGACGCTTTCTCTGCTCAGCAGGAATGTGTTCTCTCACTCTCAGACACTACACCAAATCTCCCTCCTCACACTGTAGTAGGTCCATGTGAACACGTTGAGAAAGCGCTCTGACTGAGTAGGGCTCACGTGTCTGTGCACACTCTGGTGCTAATGACCGATAATGAGGAGCTCCCATGATCACTACCAGACTCCTATTCAAATCCTGCCTCTGCTCCCTATTCTGCCCACTTGATCTCAATTACAGGTGTCTGTCTGGGTGTGTTTGTGTTCCTTTGGGTGTTCCCTAACAAACGGTTTAGACCTCGCTCTCTTCAGGTCTCAGTTGGTTGTGTGGGATTTTAGAACTGGGTATGTATCAATCTTAAGTAGCCAAATGTTGTGTTGAAAATGTGGAATGCTTTACACTTGTGGGAATTGGCCTATATGGAACAGGTTTCTTACAAAATAAATATGAAAGTACATGCATAAGCATGTTAGCAATTGAAAGGGAACAGTTTGGAGATAATAGGAACATTATTAGACCAAAGTTTAGGACACAACAGTTCACCTGACACCACTGAATAAACTGTTGCTTTTTATGTGCATTTTTTTATATTTACCATACTTTTCACCACATTTTTGATAATGAAATTTTGAAAATACTCTGGATACATTCAGCAACATGATAATATTCCTCAAATGTGGGTTAGTTGCAACATAACACAACACAAAAGAATAACAAGGGTTTGAGTGAGAGGACTAACTGGTGTCTCCAAGTGGTCGCGCACAGTTAAGTAATTTCAATGCTGTGTCTTTTAGGAACTAGAGCAAGCACACTTGGAGTTTTGTTTGAAACCCAGCCCTGCGTCCCTACCTTTACACAATTACTGTTGTTTACGCAATCCAAAAATGGTCCATTTTATAAATCCAAATCTGGGTCAGGTGAGCATAATATGAAAGCTTGTTCTATTGCCAACATGACTAGCTAAGTTATAAAATGTGATCTTATATTGTTAGGCTTTCACAGGGAAATTCTGAGAAACCGATGGTATTGTTGGTGACCATAATGACGTCATGAGTGTTACACATGGAATAAACAAGCGTACAGTCAATAACACAATAGGAAAAAAGTCTATATACAGTGTGTGCAAATGGCGTGAGGAGGTAAGGTAATAAATGGGCCATAATAGCGTAGTAATTGCAGTTTAGCAAATTAACACTGGAGTGATAGATGAGCAGATGATGATGGGCTAGTAGAAATACAGGTGTGCAAAAGAGCAGAAAATTAAATAAAAACAATATGGGGATGAGGTAGGTAGATTGGGTGGGTTGTTTACAAATGGGCTATGTACAGCTGCAGCGATCGGTTAGCTGATGTTTAAAGTTAGTGAGGGAAATGGAAGTCTCCAGCTTCAGCAATCTTTGCACTTCATTCCAGTCATTGGCAGCAGAGAACTGGAAGGAAAGGCGGCCAAAGGAAGTGTTGGTTTTGGGGATGACCAGTGAGATATACCTGCTGGAGCGTGTGGGTGTTGTTATCATGACCAGTGAGCTAAGGCGGAGCTTTACCTAACATAGACTTATAGATGACCTGGAGCCAGTGGGTCTGGCAACGAATATGTAGCGAGGGCCAGCCAGCTAGAGCATACAGGTCGCAGTGGTGGGTAGTATATGGGGCTTTGGTGACAAAACGGATGGCACTGTGATAGACTGCATCGAGTTTGCTGAGTAGGGTATTTTAAGCTATTTTGTAAATGACATCGCCAAAGTCGTGGATTGATAGGATGGTCAGTTTTACGAGGGTATGTTTGGCGGCATGAATGAAGGAGGCTTTGTTGAGAAATAGGAAGCCGATTTAAAATTTTGGATTGGAGATTTTACAGTCTAGCCAGACACCTAGGTATTTGTAGTTGTCCACATATTCTAAGTCAGAACCGTCCAGAGTAGTGATGCTCGTCGGGCGGGCGGGTGCGGGCAGCGAACGGAGACCCTGAGATCTGACGTTGTGTATAGCATGTTACTGTACAACCACTGCGTTCCAATTTAGGAGCTTATCAGTCCAAATCTGCCATTTCCAACCTGTATATTAAACTGTTCTTGTATCTGTGTAATAAAACTGTAATTTACTTTTGGAGCAACATTTTATTAGCATGTTTTTATTAATACTTTGCATTTTAATTGCCCAATGAGCTGAGTGTTTTCAACTCCTGTACATGAGGAATAGTCACTTTTCCTTATTCCATGTATGTAATCACACCATTATTATGCAATTTTAAAGCAATTTACAAAGTTATGTAACAATGTTGTTTTTGTAGTAATCACTATGTTACTACACATGTATAAGAACTTGTTGTAAACTGTTACTTTACCACTCATTATGAAAATATATTTGTTAGTAATTCTGAAGCTGCAAAAGTGTTCTACTCTAATGTTGACGTGTCCCTTGTGTATTTAATTATAGGCTATATTATTTAGACTAATTCCATTACCTGTTGTTGTGTAACTGTAGTTGATGAAGCATTTGGTTCTTCATCAAATATTTGTCAGCCATCCATTTTATTACTGTCATTAAAATACCTTCACATTTTTATTTGATTTTCTGAGACCTGTTTTTGAAAATCAAAGAAAGTAGTTGACTTTTAGTTAACTCTGTAAACTATATCCAACTACCTTGATTATTTGGAAAGTTGGTATTTTCTACCCAGGTCTGGCTGACTGAGTATGAATTGTATCTGACCCAACTGTATCCGACTTCATCTGATTGACTGGCCTATGTTGACTGAGCCTAGAGTACAGTTTATGGTCACTGTCATGGAAGTGTTACTTCACAGGAACACTGATCCCTACTGTCCCATTCCAGGAATTCCTTCCAATGTTTTTATCCAGTGATATAATGAAGGGTTAGTGCAACCATCTAATGAGTCCCCATCACGAGTGGTGGTGCGGTTGCGGAAGGCATTAGTTCCCATCCTGAACTGCTGGCACATGGCTGATCTGATGGTGTGAGAACAAAGTAGACGCTAGACACTTCCTAGCCCAGTTTAGACCCGAGTGGAACTCTGGTTTAGTATTATAACATTTGCCCACCTCTGTCTCTCAAATCAGTTTATTTGTCACGTGCGCTGAATGCTTACTTACAGGCTCTAACCAATAGTGCAAAAAAGGTATTAGGTGAACAATGGGTAGGTAAAGAAATAAAACAGTAAAAAGACAGGCTATATACAGTAGCGAGGTTATAAAAGTAGCGAGGCTACATACAGACACCAGTTAGTCAGGCTGATTGAGGTCGTGTGTACATATAGATATGGTTAAAGTGACTATGCATATATGATGAACAGAGAGTAGCAGTAGTGTAAAAGAGAGGGTGGTGGGTGGGACACGATGCA
Organism: Oncorhynchus masou masou; assembly: GCF_036934945.1. Taxonomy (NCBI): domain Eukaryota; kingdom Metazoa; phylum Chordata; class Actinopteri; order Salmoniformes; family Salmonidae; genus Oncorhynchus; species Oncorhynchus masou. The sequence goes on from NC_088232.1 coordinate 33,397,320, forward strand.
GCTAGCACGGTTAGCCACTGTGCGGGAGCACTGGTTGGTCGGCCCAATTGAGGTAGTATGTACATGAATGTATAGTTAAAGTGACTATGCATATATGATAAACGGAGAGTAGCAGCAGCGTAAAAGGAGGGGTTGGGGGAGGCACACAATGCAAATAGTTCAGGTAGCCATTTGATTACCTGTTCAGGAGTCTTATGGCTTGGGGTAGAAGCTGTTGAAAAGCCTTTTTGTCCTAGACTTGGCACTCCGGTACCTCTTGCCATGCGGTAGTAGAGCGAACAGTCTATGACTGGGGTGGCTGGGGTTTTGGACAGTTTTTGGGGGCCTTCCTCTGACACTGCCTGGTGTAGAGGTCCTGGATGGCAGGCAGCTTTGCACCAGTGATGTACTGGGCCGTTCGCACTACCCTCTGTAGTGCCTTGTGCTCGGAGGCCGAGCAGTTGCCGTACTAGGCAGTGATGCAACCAGTCAGGATGCTCTTGATGTTGCAGCTGTAGAACCTTTTTGAGGATCTCAGGACCCATGCCAAATCTTTTCAGTTTCCTGAGGGGGAATAGGCTTTGTCGTGCCCTCTTCACAACTGTCTTGGTGTGTTTGGACCTGTCTAGTTTGTTGATGTGGACACCAAGGACTTTGAAGCTCTTAACCTGCTCCACGACAGCCCCATCGATGAGAATGTGGGCGTGCTCGGTGCTCCTTTTCCTGTAGTCCACATTCGCTCGACGGATATGGCAGTGCGAATGTTGCCTGTAATCCATGGCTTCTGGTTGGGGTATGTACGTGCAGTCACTGTGGGGACGACGTCCTCGATGCACTTATTGATAAAGTCAGTGACTGATGTGGTGTACTCCTCAATGCCATCGGAAGAATCCCAGAACATGTTCCAGTCTGTGATATAGCAAAACAGTCCTGTAGTTTAGCATCTGCTTCATCTGACCACTTTTTTTTATAGACCGAGTCCGAGTTCCAGCTTTAATTTTTGCTTGTAAGCAGGAATCAGGAGGATAGAGTTGTGGTTGTATTTACCAAATGGAGGGCGAGGGAGAGCTCTGTATGCATCTCTGTGTGTGGTGTAAAGGTGACCTATAATTTCTTTCTCTCTGGTTGCACATTTAACATGTTGATGAAAATTTGGTTGAACTGATTTAAGTTTCCCTGCATTAAAGTCTCCGGCCACTAGGAGCGCTGCCTCGAGGTGACTGGTTTCTTGTCTGCTTATTTCCTTATACAGCTGACTGAGTGCAGTCTTAGTGCCAGCATTTGTCTGGTGGTAAATAAACAGCCATGAAAAGTATAGCTGAAAACTCTCTAGGCAAGTAGTGTGGCCTGCAATTTATCACAATATACTCTCCTTCAGGTGAGCAAAATCTAGAGACTTCCTTAGATTTCATGCACCATCTGTTTACAAATATGTACAGACCACCCCCCCTCGTCTTACCGGAGTGTGCTGTTCTATCTTGCCAGTGCAGCGTGTATCCCGCTAGCTGAATATGTCTGCATGTTTGGTGACTCTTTTCCCATGTCCGAATGGATCTCCGTAATCGGAAGACAGTTCAGGTTGTTGTTTGCATCGGCGAGCAGTGCCCAAGAAAATAAATACATCCAATTGTTAGATGCTACCACCCCCCTCCCAAACAAAACCAAACATTGATTCGATGTGGTCTTCTCACTTCGCACGCACACCTGTTTCACACCTGCCGCAGACAAGAAGTATACTGGACGTGTGCACACGAACATTGACATCCATGTTACATTTTGATTTGTAGGGGGGTGGTAGCATCTTAACAATTTCCTTAAATTATTTATTGGGCTCTGCGACACAAACAAGGATCTCTTAATCAGAACAGTCTACCGATTTTTACGGACATACCATTCTAAACATGGTAGTCATTTTACGCGTCCTTAACTCGAACGCTTCTCCAAAATTATGCTGGAAGACGTAACGTTACTGCTAAAATAACTATTTACTTGTGTTAACTGTATAGGTGACGGCAAGCTCTTTAGGGTTAGCTGCTTCCCTGATTTCATCACCCTATAGTACTTAAGAAGCCCTTTGTTTCAGTAGATTTATGATATCATTATTAATGAGCTCATACAATGTCATTTATATTTGACTTCTAATATCCTATTAACCCTTTCAGTGTAAGAACTGTCATTATCAGTCCATTGCATGGTATAGAAGGCCTCTTCTGATGTGCTTCCTCTGCTGTTGCAGGCGGTGAACTGCAAAGTGCAGCACAGTATTTCCTACACTCTGTCCAGGAACCAGACAGTAGTGGTAGAGTACTGCCATGACAAAGACACAGACATGTTTCAGGTAAGTCCGCCCGTTTCAACATCCCAGATACTCTGTTGGTCTAAGCTTAGCAGATGACCCTGCCGTATGTATATTATCCATCAGTCCTAAAAATCGGTGTAATTTTCTTAACACTCGAACCATAAGTTTACAAGACAATCTGCTTAGTAATAAGACATTGATATTGCATTTCAACAATCAACTGCGGTCTGTTTTGTAGAATTTTTTTATGAAGTGCTAATCTGCCTCATGGATTTTTTTGCTACATGGCAGTGTTTCTATAGCATTCAGTCTCTCTCTTAGTCCCTCTCCGCTCTCCTTCCGTCAAGTGAAGACATGTTCTGTTACCCCCCTAGCATTAATCTAAATCCAGAGCACAGACCGCTCTACTCCCACCAGAGGAATTGAGACTGCTCCAGACACCACCTTCACATTCAACCCTTTATTGTGTTCATGTTTCTGCAAATGGCACTAAGTAAACAGAAAGCCATAACCAGCAGAGAGATGATAAATACCAACAAAATTATTATGGAAATGAGATGGAAAAGCATTGACTTTTCTGTGTGAAGCTGAAATTTATATACTTATTTAATCAGTATCTTTTTGTATTACAATTCATACAAATTCTATTGGTTTGTGACCTTGATTTGATAAAATAACAAATGGGTGTATTTAGCTAGCTGATGGAGGCCTTTTTTATATTGATACATTAACAGTCACTGTTCATTCCTGTCTTTGGACCATTCAATGAGATTCTTTCATACCATTATTTTCTGGTTGTGGGAATTTGCGATCATTAGTGGTGGCAGCGTCTTAGCCGATTGTTTAATTTACTATTTATGAAGGAAATTGCCCATGATTGGGGACGTTGACCATAGACAACGATCGGGCCGATATTGGCCTTTTGTAGTGTCTCAGCCCTTCTCTATCGGCTTTTCCGAAAGTCTCTCTACATAGCAAAGCTGCTGCTATGCCAGCCGCCACTCGGAATGTCTAGCTGGGAAAATCAGCAACAGCAAGCTAGCTCATTCTCCAACTGAAAGGTGCACTATTGAGAAATGGACGAATTGGCAGTGACCAAAATGTAACTCCTGTTGCAAATATTAGTTTAGTTAATATACTAATAATAAGCATTGCTGCCAACTCTCTCACACATTGGCCCATTTGAACCTCTTCTCAAGCTCACACGCCACATCTCTTTATATCTCACACATTGAAAAGTACTGCTTTTATTTTTCTAATTAGTCTATTCTATAGTCGGTGCGTTAACTTTTCAACTGTGTTCCAAATCGTTTTCAAATCTGAGCATCTGCGCCTAAAAATTAACATCACAGAACCTCCATTGTCCTGCCACAGCACTGTGAACCACACCACATTTAAACATATGATTGATAGTTGTAAGGGATCAAGGGGATTGGATGAGCGTTTTTATAGAAACGCCCCTCAAGATTAGAGTAGAGCTCAATAGCAAGGTAACATTCTCCGCTGAGTTTATAAAACTGTAAAAAGAGCAGCATGGTAGGGTTGTTTTTATGAACAATTTCCATAATATGTGGTTGCTGTTACTTACTATCAACAGCATATACTAGTCAATTTACTCCACACTTGCATTAGTCCCCTGTTTGGTGATTGGCATTTAGGCTGTTACAACGACAAGGCAGCAGACAGACCTACAGTATGTTTTAGCAGGGAAGTTTGGTAGGGTGACCTGACATGTAAGTATGAAAATAATTTTGTCAAACCGATTATTAACCAATAAGTGTAAGTTTGATTCAAGAGCTGGGAAAATAAATATACAAATAATTTGGTTAGGGTGTAGGGGCAGGTTTGTATGATCTATTTACTTATTTAGTCTGATCAGTGGAATAATTCTCATTCTTAACAATGGGTTAAAATGTATGGTAATTAGTGTGCTTGTCAGCACAATTATTTTATTATTCCACTTCCCAATTTTGCCAGTGTAAAAATATTTTATATCTGATATGCCTACTTGTCTTTGAAAATGAATGAGAGGCTATGTACTTTTGCAGCCTTTTCATGGAGATTTTTAAAATAAGTAATGCAAATAAACATTGGATATTAAATGCTCCCGGCCTCAAATAATCATTTGACATTAATTAGTATTTGGCAGTTGCACAACTCATAAATGCATCATATTTTGTATATGTAGAGTAAGATGATGGCAAGGATCGTCAACTAGTAGGCATAAACCACCTGAATATTCATTACATTTTTCTTGCAATAAGCCCGCTAACTAAGCAGATGGGTATGTGACCTTTTAGCAAAGATTACGATAACTAACCCTTTCATCTGTGGTTTTAGCTAGCTATATTAGCTATAATGCTAGTTAGCGGGATAAATATGCTGCAAAGATATCAGATAGGCGCTTAATGGCCAACTTAGCTAGCAAACGTTAGCTGGTTATCATTTTGAACATGCATCATTTTTGTCAACGAGCCATCTGATTTGTAGTGTAATGTTAGCTATTTATTGGTGTGCTGATTTGACCAACCGCAATCGCAGCCATAAATTAACAGTTGCTAGTCGAATTAGATCATTGTCGTAATAGAGAAAATATTTTAGTGTTTTAAATGTTATCTCATAGCTTCAGTCAACAGCACCAAGTGATATGAGCAATGGAGAGACATGGGAACGGGAGCAGAGTTATAGCCTCGCTCTAGCCAATCGTAGCAGTAGGATCAAATTACAACCCGCTCATTTCTTTTCCGCTGAACGAGCCAATTGAGTAATATCGAATTTCATTTTGGCAGCGGAGTTGTTTAGAGATGTGTCCTGGCAGTTGGGGAAAAAATTCACGGATTAGCATCTGTGATCACAAATTACGACATTACGTTGGACCCGTTTACATTGAATATATGTTATTTTATATTCTCAAACTAACAGCAGTGCCTATATGATGTCCTTACATGCGGGAGTGATGCTTCTATGCAAATGTTGTTGATCTCTGGGCTAATATAAGTCCCAAATGGAAGTCACAGTCATCTATAGCACCATAGACTCTACTGATCAGCCAAAACAAGCTAGATAACTCAATGCATGCACACACTCTTATTGAATATGCCTATTCTGTCTTCATTTACCCAGGGTATCAAGAGATGTGCCTTTTTTTAACACATGGCCGTTATGTAGTTATATTGGTGAAAACATAGTCAAATGTATTGTTTTGATAAAGAAATTGCTGCATTAATGCACACACTGCTGTCTCTGGAAAATGTTGTCATCAACATTTTCAATTGTGATATTGAGTATCAGCATAAAATATCAGCCACTGGCCTTCTTGACCCCCACAAATCTACATTGGCTCTAAAAAAAATGGTATCTGCCATTCCCTAAAAACAAACACTTTCTAAACAACTGTTTTACAAATGGCTGTTCAAATATGAATGGTGCACTTGTCTGTTCTAACCTGGGCGGATTCTGTTGTCCTGCAGATTGGCCGCTCCACAGAAAGCCCCATAGACTTTGTGGTGACGGACACGGTGTCTGGGAGTCAGGAGGGAGAAGAGACGCCCATCACCCAGAGCACCATCTCTCGCTTTGCCTGCCGTGTCGTCTGTGAGCGGGTCCTGCCCTACACCGCACGCATCTACGCTGCTGGCTTTGACTCCTCCAAGAACATCTTCCTGGGGGTAAGACTGGGCTCAGAGGGCACTATCCCAGGGATAGAAGGTCTGCAGGGTTGACTGGAATTCAGATACAAATGTTTCTAATGTAAAACAACACATTTCACTGCACCTATCCAGTGAAACAAAATATATATATTTTAATGTTCTTGCTACAGTATCTATTTTATGACAATGAACACTAGCATGTTTTTTTCGTTCTCCTCTTGTTTTCCTGCTAAGATTCAAAGCCTGGTTTGCATATGCATGCCTAGCATTTCAAGCAGAGTAAACTAGATTAGCACACAATGTATACTAGCACCAGTGTTATGTATGTTCACTACAGTGTGTTTGTGTGTCTGACTTTCCTCCTGTTTTATCCTCAGGAAAAAGCCGCCAAGTGGAAGAACCCGGATGGTCACATGGACGGGCTGACGACCAATGGCGTGCTGGTGATGCACCCCAGGGGTGGTTTCACGGAGGAGTCCAAGCCGGGTGTATGGAGGGAGATCTCTGTGTGTGGGGATGTTTACACCCTTAGAGAGACCCGCTCTGCTCAGACCCGCGGCAAACTGGTCAGTAGCACTGATGATGCTCCACCATTACACTCACCAAATCTGTTCAGTCATTTAGGTCAAGGAATGAACCATTAACAAACATCAGGCCATTCAACATCATAACTGTTACATCTTTACAAATAAAATTCCATACCCAATTATACTGAAACCAAATTGATCACTATACAACTTTTATTTAGGAAGCAGATGTTTTAGGTAGCATTCTCTTAACTTAGTTTCCCTATACTTAGTGCTCTCACCCATGGGTTACTGGGATCCCTGGACTTTCCCGGGATCATTCTTCACATTTCCCAGGAAAATAAAATGACAGGACCTGGGAAATTATCCTACAATGTTGCACTAATGCAATTCCACAAAATAAACATGTGCAGCAACAGATTAGCAAAAAATACAATAGCACATTATCCAAACGGGTTGTCGCATGGAAGCTTTTAGCCTAGCGCATTTACTTCACACAATGTCCCCATAAATTCAAAGTACATGCATAATTGACACTGTCGGACTGCACATGCGACCGTTAATAAACCCTACAGCAGGTTATAACCTATAACATAACTTTTGCCTCTTTGAGCTGATGACGTGATTCTTCAGATAGTCACACATTTTGTAGGCCTATGCACAATTCACTACATATGTATCTCTATCACACATGAGGCATGAGGAAGAATTATAATTCTGTCCCTGAGCCGAGTCTGTTTTGCTGTCCAGTTCCAATCCCACTGAAACCCAAAGTCCTGACTCCTGTGTCGCGTGAAAATTCGTAACTTTATTCTGTGATTCATAGGTTGCATTATCAAAGCATGGCCTATGCATGTCAAAATACCCCTATAGCATGTCCCCCACTACTCAGCGTTGTCTTGTACTTGCTGTCCATATGAGATCTTCGGTAGAGAATGTGTGAACAAACGTAGATATGGATTTTTTTTTATGGTCTCTTAAGATAACTTACTATTTACACTAATCTCCCTGTTATTCATGAGCTGATCTGCTATCTGTATAATCAACTCGATTTTGACAAATATAGGAGATATTCTGTCATTCGTTGAAGGATGTTATCTAGCAAATTTAGCAACTTGGGTCATTTGACTTTTGTTAGACTGCTGTGACAAAGTTTGTATGATTTGACCAAGCTATACTCCGGGTGTGCTCTGTGTGGAGATATAACCTACTGCTGAAATGCGCTGAATTAATTAAGGAACATACCGCTCGGAGATATGAACTGCCTGTTTCGAAATTCACAACAATGTCATTGGCAATCAAAGAGTAACTATCGTTACTGAATATCAGTTTAATTTGCTCTGAAATCTTTACATATTGGTGCAGCCAAGCCGATAACATGGGGCAGCGCTCCTCTTATTTAGGGAGAACCCTGCATTGTGACCATATCTTGGTTTTAAATGCTTTCAATTATTTTTGCGGTATTTCACAGGACTCTCGGGATAAATATAAATTATTCCTGTTATTGAAACTTGGTAGATTGTTGGGAATATATTAAACCCTAGTGTTGAGCCCAGTCTCTCCCCTCCTAACTGAATAGAGTGAATGTACAAAACAGTAGGAACACCTTTTGCCTTCATAAAAGCCTAAATTTGCCGGGACATGGATTCTACAAGATGTCAAAAGCCACAAATTAATGTATTATACAAAAAAAAAAAAAATGTCAAAAGCGTTCAACAGGAATGCTGGCCCATGTTGACTCCAATGCTTCCCACAGTTGTCAAGTTTGCTGGATGTCCTTTGGGTGGTGGACCATTCTTGATACACATGGGAAACTGTTGAGCGTGAAAAACCCAGCAGCGTTGCGGTTCTTGTAATACACACTCAAACCGGTATGCCAGGCACCTACTACCATACCCCTTTCAAAGGCACTTAAATATTTTCTTGACTATTTACCCTCTGAATGGCACACATACACAATCCTTGTCTCAAGGCTTAAAAGTCCTTCTTTAACCTCTCTCCTCCCCTTCATCTACACTTATTGAAGTGGATTTAACTGGTGACATCAAGAAGGGGTCATACTTTTCACCTGTTCAGTCTGTCATGGAGGGAGCAAGCGTTCCTAGTGTTTTGTACACTGTTTAGAGCTGTGTGTGTGCTGTGTTGCCCCCTGCAGGTGGAGTGTGAGAGCAACGTGCTGCAGGACGGATCCTTGGTAGACCTGTGTGGAGCCACCCTGCTGTGGCGCACAGCTGACGGCCTCTTCCACACGCCTACCCAGAAGCACCTGGAGGCCCTGCGGCAGGAAATCAACGCAGCACGGCCCCAGTGCCCTGTGGGCCTCAACACCCTGGCCTTCCCCAGCATGCAGCGCAGCCGCGCCCTCTCCTCCCTGGAGGACAAGCAGCCCTGGGTCTACCTGGCCTGTGGCCATGTGCACGGCTACCACAACTGGGGCCATCGCTCGGAGCAGGAGCCCAATGCCCAGCGGGAGTGCCCCATGTGCCGGACCGTGGGCCCCTACGTGCCGCTGTGGCTGGGCTGTGAGCCCGCCTTCTACGTGGACGTGGGCGCCCCCACACATGCTTTTGTGCCGTGCGGACACGTGTGCTCGGAGAAGTCGGCAAAGTACTGGGCCGAGATCCCTCTGCCCCATGGTACCCACGCTTTCCACGCCGCATGCCCATTCTGTGCCACCCAGCTCAGCCTCACTCAGGGCTATGCCAAGCTCATCTTCCAGGGCCCCATCGACTAAGCTGAGGGACCTTGGGCTGGGGGAAGGGATGAAGCAGGAGGGCCAACATGCTGTGAAACTGTTCAGACTATTTAGTGCTCTTAAGTTTTTTTTCTTCACCGGACTGTAAAGATCCCAAAGCTGATGGTGTACTACAAGTGTGTTCCAAATTTCAGTGGCGATTGGCCTGAAGGCAGTGGTCCATCAGTGTTTGGTTTGTGCTTCTGGTCCTCTGGATGGCCACCGTGGCGTGGTGTACACAGAGATGTGGAGCACAGTGGACCTAAGGCACAACCACAGAAATCCAAATACTTTTCAGCTGCCAGCCATCAGCTTTCAACTGAGCTAACTCTCTGGACTGTGCACGCTAAAATGACTGCTCAGTTCAAGTAAAAGGGCTACAGAACGGGTGGCTGGAGTACATTTTGTCCCCATGTTATCGATCATAAACTCCAAACGGATTACAAAGAGCAGATTGGGTGGGGGTTCACGGTCTGATTCTGAGGTGCATGATTTTCACAGAGCCAAGACAGCTGGACTGTTGTCTGGGAGGACGAGCGAGCCAGCGAGGTTCATAAATGACTAGTTAAGTGCTCCCCATTGGCTCCTCAGCCCTGATCCGATCTGCAAAGCTATCCAGAACATTTAGCCTTTCCAGAGGTGAGCTGAACTCTGCTCATGAATTCAGGGAACAGATCTTTAAAGGAAACACGTTTTTCTCTCCTCTTGTACAGAGATGTATTCCAGTGCCTGGGGCTCCCAGTAATACTCTGGGAATATTTTTACTAGATAAAACAAAATTATAATAATTGTTAAGGGAGGGAGATAATTGTGCATACTATAAAGAAATGTAACCCATATGGATTATTTTCCACCTTTTTTATTCTTAAGAAGTATTTTACTACGCTGAGGCCCTTGTACAGTTTTCTAATGAAAATGTTAATATATTTTTCTCTATTGTAACTGTTGGGTGCATGTGGGCTGGATCACGCAGGTGTGTTTGAATGTGCCAACACTGGCTCATACTGAGACATAAGTCCCTTTTTTATGACGTTACCAACAACAGGCCGCTGGCTTCAACCTTGTGGGCCATGACAATGAATGTATTTAAATACATATTGTCCTCACCATTGGTGCTTTAGCCTTAATTATGCCATTGTTTTACTGAATGACTAGGTTTTTTTAAATGTACTGTAAAACCAGGGTGTCTCATATCAGTAAGGCCTTCATCTCCAGTGCAAGTTATTAGCTTTTTGAAGTGTAACTCAGTCACACACCCACTCTCACCTGCGAGCTGTCTTTGGACTTGTCCCACACTCCAATACTGTTTTCAATGTGCACTTTTGAATTTGTAGCTTTATCTAATGCTGGGTTTTATCCAATAATTTGTACACTTCCAAACCTGGGCACAGTCACTGCAGCATGGATCATACCAATTACCAAATATAAAAAGAGTTTTCTCTGTGATGCTTCCTGCAGCCCAAAGTGTTATTGTTAACAAACTAAAAACCAAACTGCTATTGTAGAATTAAAAAACTGTTCTGGATGACAGCCAAAGCTGTTTGAGTATACTCAATCTCACAAGGATATTATCATGTGCAATGCCCAATTTAGCAAATAAAATTGTGGAGATGGATCAAGTTGGTCAAATACTTGTGTCGATAAAATCAGACTTTAAAGTTGGACAACAAGGTGGAAATAAGTTGAAAATGAAGAATTAGAAACAAATATGTGGACTGTTCTTAGATTCTGGCTAGTTTGACTCTGCCCATATGTAGAGTGAAGCTCAACACTATATACAAATGACCATCTTAGCTTCATGGTTATGATAGTGAGCATCATGATAATGACATGTTAGCAATGTTCTTACCATGGCTTTCTACAAGTTGCATAATGAATCAACAAGTTTGAAGAGATGGTCACAAGTTATTCTTTTCAGCTACACTGAGAAGCCAAATAACATAGTCACATGTCTACTATGCACACAGGAACACTACAGATGTGGTGTCCTGTCCTCTTTCTTGTTGGTGGACTGCAGAGGTTCCCCCTCCAGATGTGAGTTATGCTCTGTGGAGGGTAAAAACATGACCTTGGTAGTATGAAGCCAGAAGCAGTCGGACAGATGTGAGACCATAACAGGTGGTCATTCAATGGCGTTGTTTGTAACTTCCAATTAGCAACGAGTAGCAGGGTAAAGGAGGGGTGTCTCACAGTAGTATTCCTCCCACAGTGCCCAGTCTGTGCTGACAGTAAGTAGATAGACCATGCTCTGGAACAGCTGTAATGTACCTGCCTGACACCAACCTTCCTCCTTGAACATTTGGGAGGGGTTCTGTTGTTCACCTAAGGGCCTGTTCAGTGCATTTTGTCTCCTAACCCTGTACACAGGTCATAGCTCGCACTGATGCTCCCAATACCTACTTACAAAAATAAACAATTTGTTTAAAAACAAATGTTGCTTGTCTTTGTTTTGTTTCAGTTCTGTGTAGGGACTCACCATACTTTTTAGTTTTTTTAAAGCATCACACTGGGTGAACCTCGTTATTTTAGGTGTTTCCCCTGCCAGGGAAATATACATGAGAAATTCTACAACAGTATGAGTCAACTGATAATCACGTGTAAAGGTTATTAAATGTCTATTGCCGATATCTATCAAAATCACTTCTACTGTGAGAGTGAGGCTTACGTTAAGGCTCCCAAAGCCTTCTGAATGATAATACTCAGGAACACGTCTACGTTAAGACAGGCTTTGCAAAGGTAAGCAGATGTATTTTTACAGAATGGTGACCATGTTAAAACACTAGCGGAAGGAGGTTCCAGTTCTGAGTGACAGCAGGCCAAGGATTATTTTGGACATAAGTAGCCTGAGATGCCCTGGCTGAGTCTCTAGCTCCCTCACAGGATAACTGGTATTACTGCACTTCACTGAGGCCATCTTTCATCATAGTTGCTAACATGTTGCATCATTCCTCATTACAAACATTGAAGATGGTTATTCTCAAATGTTGATAAAGTTGGTTCTATCAAAGAGGCACAATTTTAGATAAAAATATCTTATCTGGTAACTTTTTACGTGTCATCTAATCAGTGGCAGCCTACTCTTCTTTTTTTTTAGCATACAGAAAAGCCCATCAGCAACATTTTCTGATACTATCCTTGTTTCAACATGGTCATAGAATCAAGTTGGTATAGGCCTCGTTTTTTACTGTAAATAATGGCAAAATGGGAACATTTTCTGACCCTCTTCTGTTTATGCAGATCACTGTACAAACCACTAGAGGACACTATTTCCTCAACTATGGGCATACTGCTACCCAGTGTCCTGTAAGGTGCAAATGATGCCCAGGGGAAACATTGAACACATGGCAGCAGGGTCTTCTCTAATTACCACAGCCACAAAGTCATAAGCCTTGCCTATTTCTACAATTTATCTTCTTAAAATGTGATTTTAATTAAAATCAACCTTAACCACACTGCTAACCTTAAAACCAAAAAGCTCAATTTATTTTTCTTACATTTTTACAATATAGCCAATTTGGACTTTGGCAGCAAAACCTGGCAGCAATGGATGACCGATGAAGGGGACGGAATAAAGGCAACCATTTATTGCATTATGAATAACAAGACACAGAAGGCACATGTTATTGCGGGTTAAGAGTCATGCTTGTGTTTCTAGCTCCAACAGTGCACTAATATCTAACAATATGTACAGAATGCCAAGGCAGCAGCTACTCTTCCTGGGGTCCAGGAACAATGTATGGACAGTATGTGGATATATTTAGTATACCTGTAGAATACGTAGGATAGAATTTTGTGTGTGTATATATACAGCAATAGATGGCATTGACTAGAATACAGTATATACATATGAAATGAGTAAAACAGTATGTAAACATTAGTGACTAGTGTTCCATTTAGCTATACTAGTGAAAAAGATGGACTCCTGAGAGTTCATTCAGAGTCTTCTTTATTTCGTAGAATAATTACACTACTTGGCCAAAAGTATGTGCTTATATGGATGTCAAACCAATACGTGTTCATGTCATAGTCACCAATCAACTGCATTACACCTAATAACGGCTTCAAATAACACCATCGATTTCTATATGGCTAGCTGCACTACATGAGCAAAAGTATGCAGACACCTGCTCATCGAACATCTCATTCCAAGTTGGTCCCCCCTTTGCTACTATAACAGCCTCCACTCTGCTGAGAGGGCTTTCCACTAGAAGTTGTAACATTGCATCAGGGACCTCCTTCCATTCAGCCAGGAGCATTAGTGAGGTCGTGCACACAGTCGGCGTTCCAATTCATCTCAAAGGTGTTCGATGGGGTTGAGGTCAGGGCTCTGTGCAGGCCAGTCAAATTCTTCCACACGATCTCGAGTAACCATATCTGTATGGACCGTGCTTTTTGCATGGGTGCATTGCTGAAACAGGAAAGGGTCTTACTTAAACTGTTGCCACAAGGTTGGAAGCACAGAATCGTATAGAAAGTCATTGTATGCTATAGCATTAATATTTCCATTCACTGGAACTAAGGGGCTTAGCCCAAATCATGAAAAACAGCCTCAGACCATTATTCCTCCGCCACCAAACTTTACAGTTCACATTGTATTGGGGCAGGTAAAGTTCTCCTGGCATCCGCCAAACCCAGATTTGTCTCGTCGGACTGCCAGATGGTGATGTGTGATTTTCACTTCAGAGAACGCATTTCCGGAGTCGAATAGTGACGAGCTTTACACCACTCCAGCCGAATCTTGGCATTGCGCATGGTGATTTTAGGCTTTTGTGAGCCTGCTCAGCCATGGAAACCCATTTCATGAAGCTCCCAACGAATAGTTATTGTACTGACGTTGCTTCCAGAGGCAGTTTGGAAATTGGTAGTAAGTGTTGCAACTGAGGACAGACGATATTTAGTTGTTGTTGCTCCTAGATGTTTCCACTTCACAATAACAGCACGTACAGTTGACCGGGGCAGCTCTAGCAGGGCAGAAATTGGACCAACTGACTTGCTGGAAAGGTGGCGTCCTATGACAGTGCCAGGTTGAAAGTCATGTTTGACTATGGAGATTGCATGGCTGTATGCTCGATTCTATGTGGCTGAAATAGCCGAATCCACTCATTTGAAGCGGAGTCCACATACTTTAGTGGATCTGTTCATGTAGAAATACTGTACAAAGACAGCAACATTTTTCATCATACACAACTTGCTCCCCTCTAAACTAAGGGCACACAAAAGGATTTAAATAGATAACATGTAATTTAGTCATTTTGCGGATGAGGATGGAACAGTGGGATGCCGTGCTTCCTAATTAACATTAATCCTGTCGATGTTCAGAGGGGTTTGTGTGTCTGCACCCTCACCTGTTTTTCTGAATGACGGAGAAGACACTGGTGACAGAATGTTAATTTGGAGATCACTGGTTGGCTGCACTGCTTTAAGCGGGGCAGAGTTATGCAAATAAATGACACTGACACAGTGCCAGTTTCTAAATGTTAATATGTGACTAATACACATTTACTATTGGTAATAGAGTGATATAACGTTTATTTTATCAGCCCTTGACACAGGAAAGAAACATTTTTAAAACAGAGAACTTCAAGAGCAATGAATGTGACCTTCCCTTAATTCCTATACTCTATTTTAATGTTAACTTCACAAATTCAAAGTGCAAATGAACCTTAATGCAGATCACATACATACTGCAGCAGTAGCACATTAAACGGATCAGGCTGCAGGCATTTTAAAAAAACATTTAACCTTTATTTAACTAGGCAAGTCAGTTAATAACAAATTCCTATTTAAAATGACAGTCTACTCCGGCAACACTGGGCCAAATGTGCACCGCCCTATGGGACTCCCAATCACGGCCAGATGTAATGAAGCATGGATTCGATCCAGGTACTATAGTGATGCCTCTTGCACTGAGATGCAGTGCCTTAGACTGCTGCGCCACTTGGGAGCCCATGACTCAAGCATGAAAATAGTTTCCAGGTTTGTAACCAAGTACAAAAATGTAACATTTGCCAAGATAGTATTAATTTTTTGTGTATGCTAAATGTCAAAATTACTAACATTATTCACCTAAACAGCATTGCTATGGTATAGTCTTTAGGTATTAATACAGCAGAACTTTGGGTGGGAGTGATGATACAATATTGAAGCATTTCTCATCAAGATGGACATATGTGACCCATTTGTAGACCGGCCCTCGAAGTGTGGCGCTTAGTGCTAATGTACTCTGGAGGCTTCACAGCATGTACGCCATTACGGAGCAGTCCATCAAGAGCGCACCACAAACAGAGAAAGGTAGACACAATGTGTGTGATTATTTCAGCCCACTGACAGACTGTCAGGATGCCTGCCTTCACTAGAAGCCCGTACCTGCAGGATCAAAGACAGAAGCAGGATACATGTCCTATCAGCCAAAGACACATGCACCCAAGGAAGGGGAGATACAGGTGCCCAAGGAAGAAGATTGAACCCAGAACAAACTGAGTCTTTGTCATCTCCCTTCTGATAACCATGACTACATCACTCCTCCCTTTTATGTTTCACCAAAACATATTTTGAAGTTTTGAGGTGAACAGTGTTTGAGTAGGGAGTGGTGTGTTTTAACAGCTGTTGGACAGGTGTGTAGATGGGAAGCTGGCAGTAGGTGAGGAGGGTGGGGGCAGTTTTGAGAGGAGATTTGTTACACGGAGTGGAACAGGGAAACCCAAGAGCAGACTCAGACGAGGAGACTGGGATGAAGTAACCAAGGTATTTATTGAAACGCAGGGGGAAGATGGAGTGCAGGCCAGGGGAAGCTCAGGCGGGTTGCAGGAAACCAGGTGTGGAGGCTGAGGCTGGAGTGAGAGGGGTTGGGACAGGGTAAGCAGGTCCGGAGGGGAATCCAAGGGAGCAGTAGAGCGGGGAATCCAGGGCAGAGTAGCAGGATGATGAGACTTGGGACTGGAGACAGGGACCAGAGTCAGAGCGGGCAGAACTGTAGCGGAGAGGAAAACCCTGTCAGGCAGGAAAACGGGCACAACCTGATCTAAATAGTAACAAACAGCTAGAAACATAGACTGACTGAGCAGAGATTACAATCTGGTAGTGTGGAAGTGGCAGGGCTGAGTCTTGATTATGGAACAGGTTGCAGCTGGTGGGGATCTGCTCTGACTCCAGCACACCTGTCTCTGCCCACACAATCACACACACTATGGGAGAGAGCACTGGGGGAGTGGCGGCAGGTCAAGGAGACACAGGATGAGCAGTAGAGGGCGTGACAGGAGCAGATGTAACAAGATCAGATGTCAACCTCAGTGAATGGTGGGTAATGATACTGGGAGGATGGTGTGGGTATCATGAATTATCATTTGCAGTCCATTACAAAAACACTCAAATTAATTTGATAATATCCATCTTATTATTGAAAATGTGAGTCTAAACAAGATATCAATTGATACCACTGCTACATATTTAGGAGGAAAATAGGTGGTGGACAATAATCAAATAGTAGGGGAGAGCTGGAAAATGCTAGGCCTTACTTGAAAATGGTTTAGAATATGACCATGTGGCATGGTGAGGGACAGCATATGCAATGTATTGCCATTCAGCTATATTGTCATGTAAACCTTATTATCCTAGCAGGAGACGGCATATCTCTTGCTGTGCCGTGTAACCGTAATTTATATTTGTCTCCTCATCTATTTTCTGTCCAAGACCCGGTGAACTGGCATGCGAAATGCCACAGGTGGCTGGAGGCTGCACGCAAAGCTATCAATAGGACACCTTAGCTGGCGACTTGAAGGCTGTGATATTTACCTATGTCCCAGCGTGCTACCGAGGCAAATAATATGCAGATCATCGTCTGTAAATAAGAGATAGGGTTATCCCCCCTCGCTTTAAATGAAGTAACAACAACACGCGCACACCGTCACATGCACAAACACAACAAGACGCACGTTTGTTTCCCCGCTTTTTAATTTAGTAAATTTGGCATTCGTTTTAATCTCCCGGCAAATTGAACTGGTAGGGGATCATAGCACGCGTTGGATGATTATTATTAAATGCTGGCTATATCTGTCTTGCGCAATTAGTCACTGTTTGCAGCAGAAAACGTCTCATTAATTATCCAAACCCGTTATTAAGCTATAACAGAAATTACATTTACCTTGAAATAGTGGCAGGCAGAGGTCCACGCTTACCTGGGCCCCATGGTCGAGCACCTCTGCAAATAAATCAGGGTATTTGAAATAATGTTTTAATTCCTGAACTCAACCTCCTATTTTCCTTGATTATATGCAACAGCAGAATCCCGGTTCCCAAAAAACAGTCTTTCTCCAGGTGTAGTTTGAATGTTAAATATTGCATATTGCTCTAGGACTGTATTTTTAATGTCACATTTGTCCCTTGTTACATTTGTCCCCACTCTCCTCTATGACCTCTGCCTGTTGGAACTCAAAACAGGCCCAACCTGGTGAAGAAGACTTTGATTATGATCTTTGTGCTGTTACTGGGCATGCTCTGTCGCATGTTTGTCAGCAACTACATTTATTTGTGGGCAGATGGCCTTTCTTCTTCTGATTTACCACTCTCTCACCCTTCTTTCTCTTCTCCGTCACTCCCCCCTTCTCCAATTTCCTATTTTGTGGAAGCTGTGGCATATAGCCTACTCATCCCAACAAGGGGACAAATTACTTTAATTACAGAGTAATTGCAGGAGTCGTGTGTTAATTAAATCTTTATCAGTTTAAGTAAGTGGATTGCTCCCACATGGAAACCATGCTGTGACGTGCTGTCTCTCTCCCTCCTGTTATTTCTAAATTCTTCACACCACAGTCATAGACCATCTTATTTCCTTTATTCTCACTCTCCTCCCATTCTCTCTCTCACACACACTCCTCTCTCTAACTTCATTGTGTAGGATTAGTGCCATGTTGGAGGGGTAGTTTGGACCAACTGTCAGTAGCCAGCTGCTTTTCTAAAATGCCATAACAAACATGATAGAAACCAAAGTGAGGTAGTGGCCTTCACTGCAAACCGAGATACAAGATTTATCTTCAGGTTCCTGTTGTTTTGCAAAATTGAATCCTCAAATTTTAATTGGTCTCCATTAGGTGTACTGCTCTGGGCAATTGGAACAAGGACTCACTTTGTTGTCCTCAGTTCTCCCCACCCCATTGTGTTCCATTGTGCAAAAGGTTGATTATGATTTATCCTTTCCATCTAGCAGTCTAGTTTAGGAACATTTTCTAAACCAAATGGTGCAGGGGGAAAACGGCTAACGTTAGCTTTAGTCTACAACATCCTTGTTATTCAGTTGATACACAAGTGCGTTGGGACCAGTGTCTATTTTGTTTCCCCTGTCAACTGACTTACATTGAGTGGTAGCTAAATAGCTTTTCAATCACAACCACATAAGTAAGAATCCTGTCTGAAATAGCTTTCCCACCTGCAGTGTTTAGACCACCTATCAGTACCCACTAGGAAAGACTCTGGATCATAAAAGAGGAGTTTCTCTGGTGTAGTCCCTGTGCAGCTTTTGTGTTGTGTACGTGATAACTACTATATAAAAGCAGCAAAGTATGAGGCCGACTTTCTGCTTGTTTGCATTTGATCTCTATGGATATACAGAGTGTGGATAGTGTGTGCAACTGTTTGGCGGGAGGACGAACAATTCTATTATGACTGTGAAGCATATTTTACAGGGGCTTTAGTGGATTACACAGGGTTTGCAGGATGCTTAAGGTAAGATTAAAATAGATAATATAGTAAATCACAGTAAGAGAGAAATCAGACCAAATAGATATATTTGAGTAGCCACTTCTTTGCATGAGTGTGTGTGTATATGCGCTCTGTGTATTTGTCAATGTAAGACATACAGTACGGTGTGGATATTATGGTGGGCTTCACTCTTTACAAGGGCAGGGAGAGCACCAGTGTCAGACTCTCCTGAATGCTTACCTTTGCATAGAAAAAAAGCCTAAACATTTTTGAAAAACAACACGACCAAGAGTGCACTTTCCATTTTCAACATATGGCTCTTCGTCACATTCAGTGGCCATTGATTATTCAATCCTATTGAGATTGTAGAGCAGCTTAGAATGTACCAATGGACATTTTGTACAAGAGAATGGTGCTATAACAAGATTTACAAAAACACACATAATTACAGTACAGAGACAGATGTCAGACATTAACCCACTAGCTAGCCTACTTTATCTAAGGCCCCCAACCCCCAGTACCTGTCACAGGCATCTTAAGAAGTGGACCAAGGTGCAGAGTGGTGAGCGTACATATTCCTTTTATTAGATAAATGTTGTCAACCATAAACAAGACAAAATGACTGTGACGCTTAACAGGGCTATGATGCCTCTAACAGAGTTAACTACTCACACTGAAAGGAGGGAAAAAGGGCTACCTAAGTATGATTCCCAATCAGAGACAACGATAGACAGCTGTCCCTGATTGAGAACCATGCCCGGCCAAAACATTGAAATAAAGAAACATAGAAAACAAAACATAGAATGCCCACCCCACATCACACCCTGACCTAACCAAATAGAGAAATAAACCGTCTCTCTAAGGTCAGGGCGTGACACTACCATTTATGATGGATGCCCTTTCCCTATTACTGCACTTCACAAATCACCATTGCTAACACATTAATTTTCTTTCTGTACACATAGGCTATCTGCAAAGATCATGAACGTAATACCACAGCCATTACAGACTAGTATTATTTGCTAATAGCTTGGCGCCATATGGAACCGGGGATTCACCCATGTGGGTAATTCCCATCGTTGGACAAGCTGTCAATAAAAAAGTCTTACATTTTCAGCAAGCATGGGGGGAGGGACAGGGAGGGGGCTGTGGATGCTGTATAATCCCTCAGGCTCTGGGATGAGTTCTGTGTCACTAATGTGGCCTGCCAGCCTGCCACATACAGTACAGACATGCCTGTACTTTGTGCAGGCAGTTGAGTTTGTAGCTACAGTAGCAGCCTAGCATGGGCTGTCTACAAAGTTCAGAAATGCAGCATGAGACAAATAGAAAGGTGAGTTGTTGTGGTGGCTGGTGGTCCAATCTGGGTTTCCTGGCCAAGAAAGGCATTTTAAACTAGCTAATGAAACATGTTTCAAGCTCAAAAAAAAGGGAAAATACAGAGTAGCAACTGTTCTGTATTGTCCAACGATCCCCTTGGAGGATTCCTCCGTTGACAACCCTCTTGTTCGGTTGTTTGGGGGAGAACTTGAATCTGTGTGTATGCTAAATACACCATGGTGCATCTGTGCATCTATAAGGCCTGTCGTAAATCCTCCTTTTCTATGTGCCGGGATTTGTGAGAGTAATGGAACACTCCAACTTCCCCCTTCTCCCTCCTCATATCCCTCTGCCAGCGCTGCAGCCCAGCGGATAACCAAGC
This sequence comes from Oncorhynchus masou masou, assembly GCF_036934945.1. Classification (NCBI taxonomy): domain Eukaryota; kingdom Metazoa; phylum Chordata; class Actinopteri; order Salmoniformes; family Salmonidae; genus Oncorhynchus; species Oncorhynchus masou. The sequence goes on from NC_088232.1 coordinate 33,417,904, forward strand.
GTGGATTAAGAGTGACATTACAGTGAAGAGATGGCTGAGCTGAGAGTGAAGAAGGGTGAGTGCTGGTGTGTGTGTGTATATATGCTGGATGTGAGAGTGTGAGTGTGTGTGTGTGTTTAAGACTGATTAGACAGTACGGGTGTTGGTGAGAGGGGAGAGAGGATTAGAGAACCATCTCTGAGTTCTTTAGGTGCTGACACCACTCCACCTCGCCAAGGGCTCAATTTACTGAGGGATCAGACCCATTTATGATATAGTGTGATTATTATCAGTTCAAAAGGGCAATTTCTTTACTAGGGTAACTCTTCAACTTGGGAATGTGGACACTTGTGAGACATTTAGGGGTGCATGTACACCTCATTTCAGTATCATTGCACATTAGCCCACATTTGAACATATACTGTGATGTAGCTGGACTTATAGAAGAATGAATCTATGCAGCTATAAACATAAGAGAAAGGAGAAGTATATACATGTGTCCCCACAATTATGTGTCGACACTTCCCTCTCCAGTCATGATTTAATGCCTAAAGCGAACCAAACACTTTAATAATTTTAATACATTTTATGGACAGATTTGTAGAGCTTTTGAAACAAGAACATCTGCACCATCTACATTCTACACCAGTGAAAATATTATTTGATCTGAGATGTTGACATGATCATCTGCTGTATGTTAAGTGTTATTCATATAGGATGCTAATCTCTCCTCTCTCCATCATATACAAGAACCTAGAGCCTTTTTCAACTTGACTGACTGTATCAACACACCCAATCAGGAACCAAAACAAACGCAGCTTCCTTCAGTAATTCCTTAACACCTCCTCACAGGATGACCGTGGCATATAGCTTCTTTCAAAAGACTCCAAATCCAATAAGGCAGCTGGCTATGTTTGAGTTTAAGTTTACCTGGTTTGTCAACATTCTTAAGCTGGCCCAGTGTATTGGCTCCCTTGTAAACCATTGTACTTCCTCCTCTGCCTGATACAGAGTAGTCCATCATTGAGCATGTGATTACACACTCAAATTCTGGTTCGAAGATACAACAAAAAATGACAGAAGTCATGGTCCCCTTAGGTTTTTCTCAGCATATTGAGCAAGTTACAGGGCAATTTAATCTTGCTCTGTCCTTCCATAATCACTTTAAAACACCTAGGTTACAAACATATTCAATGTTCAACCCAAAAACATTTTATTGAGCCTTATGATGACCATAGGTCGGGATGAAGTATCAGATGATATCATAATGATGCCTGTCAATCAATCTCGAAAAGAGCAGGCAAATGTTACATTTTCAAATAGATGTGCAAGATGTGGATGTTTGTGTGTGTTTGCCAAATGTTCAGACATTTTAACAGGATTACTGAGTAGTAGCAGGCTCTGGTAAAAGTGTAGGGTATCACACATGCACTCTATTCCCTCTTGTTGGATGTGACCTAGACTACCCTAACCCATTTTTTTCTCCCCAAATCTACCATCTGTCAATACTGCAGTTCCCTCTGGTTGTCCCCCTGTCCCTTGGAGAAAGCTGCTGATGGGCAGACCAGGAAGTGAAATCAGCAGTGACTATAGTCATTTGAACTTTATACGGAATAACCTGTTGTGGACCATGCAAGTATTTTTGGAAGCTAGCTATTGATTTGTTTCTTACAGTAAGACACTTAATCAATAATACCTAATATGCACGAGTCAATATGAATGGCGCGTCTTTGTAGCGGAGAAATAGAATGCGCATGGCATGGGTCTGTAGTTGTTACCAGTATCTTGGACATTACTTTCAATGAATAGGCTAGCTAGCTGGCAAGGCTACGTTAGCTAGGCTGTGCTTTAAAATTAGAATAGCTAACGTTACCTTGGCACAACAACAAAAAAACATTTGTAAATAGACGTTGGGGTGTTAGCATTGAAACCTAGCGCTAGCTAGCTACTCATTATTTCAGTGCTAGCTTAGCTTTCCAGCTAATTGTGCATGCACGCTAGCTTACAATTCGTGTTTTTCCCCCTCTATCTAGCTAACTAGCCATGGTGGTGGAGCAGAGAAGCTGGGTGCTGACTAGCGCCACTGTCGCCTTTGTCGCAGCGCTTTACCTGCCCTGCACACAGAAGGCTGTCCCCGGTGGAGACTCAGGTAAAGTTTATGAGCTTGTCAGGCAGCCAATCGTGTATGGTTTATGACGAGTGACGTCTCTCCTACCGGTGATCTGACTAATCATACAGGTACTATATGTAGCATTGCTCTTGTTAAGGATACAATTTAATCACAGTATATCATGGTTTGTGAGCAAATACATTTTGCATACACCTTTTCAGTGTGCATGCAGAAGTAGCTAATGTCAGTTCCATACTCTTTACATTCGAAATGTTTTCTACTTACCCATATAACTTGTTACTCCGTTGCATCCAAAAATGTTCATATTATATTCAGTGCACACTTTTCTGGTGGTGACATTCCAGTGCATTGAATCTTCTCATTATATGAGGTGCCTGGATACAGCTCTGTTCAGTGGCATTGGTGTTGAATAAGCCATCAAGTCCTTTGTTTTAGTTTGTACTGTACTGTCCATGTGTCCTGCGAACATACAGTAAACATCTATGCAGTTCTATAGGCTTATTTGATAACATTTGATAATATTCTTCTATTTGTTTAGTATATCTTGTGCACACTCAGTCTCTTATATTGTCTCTTTAACCATCACAAACAAACAGTAAAATTGTATGTAGTTTTATAGGCCTACTTAACAAAATGTGAAATGTTTCCACTATTTGTGGTCAGAACATTGTTTTGTTTCTCATGTGCTTCCTCTGTCTCTTCCTATCAGAGGATATTATTTTGGCATGGAGTGAAGATTGGCAGTGCACATTTATTTAGTGATAAAGTAAAAATTTCATTCAAATTATGACAATGAAGCGACAATGAACTGTGTTTTAAAGTTGTTTAGTAATGTATTCAGCAGGTAGTGGTGTGTCTCTGCTTGCCTGCAGACTGAGACAGGGAATTACTCCAGTGTCAGGATTACTGATTCATAGATAACCATGGATGGGAGACTGACATTCACATCTGCCACAGTACTTTTGTCAGGCTTTAGTGTCAAAAGTCTCCTCTCCTCCACCATTTGCATTGTTATTAACATAATGTGGGTTTATTTCCTAAAGAGAAACTGCATTTCCTTCAAAAATCTCTCAATAAGAACAAGATCCAAATGTTTCTCTTTAAGAAAAACGGTTTTGTGTTGGCTAGTAGTTTACTAAGTTTAACATTCACTTTTGATGTACAGTAGTTACTAAAATAAGAAATGCCTCATTTATATACTTTATTATTGCAATGGTTATTAAATGTAGGTAATCTTTAGTTTATATGTTGTTGCAGGGATAATTGCAGCTACTCTTGACCCATGGTAACAAATTTCCATACTATATCCTCTTTTTATTATGATTTTTGACAACATTCATTTAATGCATTTCATGAAGTAATGGCCTGTGTAAGTAGGCTACAAACTGTGCTTAGAAATATCATACCGGTATGAACACTACATGACAAAAAAATATGTGGACACCTGCTCGTCAAACATCTTTCCTGCTATTCCAGCCTCCACTCTTCTGGGAAGACTTTACACTAGATGTTGGAACATTGCTGCAGGAACTTGTTTCCATTCAGCCACAAGAGCATTACACGGAACCCAAACCGGCTGCGCGCGTGCGCTATCGTGCATACATTTATTTTGCCCCCCCCCCCACACCAAACGTGATCACGACACGCAGGTTAAAATATCAAAACAAACTCTGAACCAATGACATTAATTTGGGGACAGGTTAAAAATCATTAAACATGTATGGCAATTTAGCTAGTTAGCTTGCACTTGCTAGCTAACATTAATTTGTCCTATTTAGCTAGCTTGCTGTTGCTAGCTAATTTGTCCTGGGATATAAATATTGAGTTGTTATTTTACCTGAAATGCACAAGGACCTCTACTCCGACAAAAACCGTCCAACCGAATCGTTTCTAGTCATCTCTCCTCCTTCCAGGCTTTTTCAACATTTAACTTATATGGTGATCGCATCTAAACTTTCATTGTATTACCACAACTACAGGCAAAACAGTTTGTCTTTCAATCACACCCACGTGGGTATAACCAATGAGGAGATGGCACGTGGGTACCTGATACTATAAACCAATGAGGAGATGGGAGAGGCGGGACTTTCAGCGTGATCTGCGTCAGAAATAGGAATGAGTTCTATTTTAGCCCTTGGTGTAGCAGATGCTAGTTGGCGCTCGAGCAGTGTGGGTGCAACAATTGAAGAACATGGATTTCTAAATGTAATTTGCCGTGCATGCTACGTGTCGGGTCTGGTCAGCATGTTAGTGATGTCAGAGACTGATGTTGGGTGATTAGGCCTGGCTCACAGTCAGCGTTACAATTCATCCCAAAGATCTCAACAAACCATTTCTGTATGGACCTCTCTTTGTGCACAGGGGCATTGCCATGCTGAAAAAGGAAAGGACCTTCCCCAAACTGTTGTTACAACGTTGAAAGCACAGAATCGTCTAGAATGTCATTGTATGCTGGAAGTAAGGGGCCTAGCCTGAACCGTGAAAGTAGCCCCAGACCATTATTCCTCCTCCACCAAACTTTACAGTCAGCACTATGCATTGGGGCAGGTAGCTTTCTCCTGGCATCCTGCAAACATAGATTCGTTCGCCGGACTGCCAGATGGTGAAGCGTGATTTATCACTCCAGAGAATGCTATTCCACTGCTCAAGAGTCCAATGGTGGCGAGCTTTACACCTCACTGTGCATGGCGATCTTAGGTTTGTGTGCGGCTGCTCGGCCATGGAAACCCATTTCATGAATTCCCCGATGAACAGTTCTTGTGCTGACGTTGCTTCCAGAGGCAGTTTGGAACTCTATAGTGAGTGTTTCAACTGAGGACAGATGCTTCAGCACTCTGCGGTCTCATTCTGTGAGCTTGTGTGGCCTACCACTTCGCGGCTGAGCTGTTGTTGTTGCTCCTTGACATTTCCACTTCACAATAACATCACTTACAGTTGACCTGGCAGCTCTAGCAGGGCAGAAATTTGACGAACTGACTTGATGGAAAGGTGCCACGTTGAAAGTCAGAGCTCTTCAGTAAGGCCATTCTACTGCCAATGTTGTCTATGGAGGCTGTTTGCTCGATTTTTTTTTTTTTTATACACCTGTCAGCTGTGTGTGGCTGAAAAAGTAAAAGCCACTGATTTGAAGGGAGTGTCCACATACTATTGTGTATATATAGTGTAGGTTCAGCTACAGTGAAAGTGGATTTGGTGGGCATGAATGCTTTGCTCACTAGGTTTGTGTTGTTCTGGCATACATTCTGCAAAGGGGAAATACATTGAAACTGCATTTTGCAAGATGGAACCATTTGAAAAGCCTGGGCCAGATATGGGGGAGTAGGGGGGAGAGTACAGGAGAAAAGCCCCGAGTAGCCCTGCTGGTTGTGATGCTGCCGAGAGGCCTGGGCCTTTGAAAAAATGTCCAGACCCTTCTCCACAGCGTTTAGGGACGGTGCAGGATGCCCACTCCGATAGTGCCAGCTGAACAACCTTTCCCAATTCTCCAGGTCTCCGTTTCCATGTTCTAATCTCTTTAGGTGTGATGCGCCCCAGAGAGGCTTGAGCACACCCTGCGGGAACGCTGTTGTCTAGGAATGTGGTGTGTGGAAGTGACAGGGATTATGGGAAGGCTGGTGTGGGTGCCTGTGCTCTGCTGTAACAAAGACTCTTGGCGTCCACGCTGCTACCCTGTCGACTCATATATTTTCCCATTTTAGTAATGGGACCGCAGCACTGCTGTATCTCTGTGCCTCTGCCACTCTGATGTTGTAGCCCTATATTATTTACAATTGTATGTTGGTGTGTAAAAGTGTACAATATGGAATATGTAGTGTGAAATGGAAGATGAGACAGAGTGATGATAAATGATGACAGGTAGTTCTCATGCCAGGTGAAATGGACCAATGGAAACATTTGAGCTGTGCAATTGAAGAGGTTTCGGGTTTCATGGCCTATTAAACTGATAAGAGTGAGGGCGCTTCATGCGCCAGAAAGTCCAACATGATAATGCACTGTATCACAGAGGTTAAATGCAGAAAATAGAGGCAGGTCGGCCAACTGTTTGAAATTATACTGCAATGTTCTGTAATTTTGGTATTGCATCAAAACCCCAGTTCTTGCAATTCTACAGTCATTTTGTATGTTCATGTGTGTTACTGATATTTATAAAAAACATATTTCTCAACTGAAAAATGTATTTTAATTCAGTCAATATGGCCAAATATTAATTATAGCACAGAGCTAGAAGAACCATTTCCAACTATATAGCCTACATTTATTGCAAATGGACCACATGTAACACCATCAGTACAATTATATAGACATATTTGCAAAGACTCTCTTATACACAAATGTATCAGTCAAGTTATATTTCATGCAAAACCTTGATGCAAAAACTACAATTCTCATTTCTTAATCTGTTTTTATGTAGAAAAATATTGTCATTGAATTGTACCCCAGAGAGAACAATATCTGATTTATCTATATTCAGCCAGCAGAGGGTGTTGTGTAGGGCACACGCATTTATCAATTACATTTCATCTGAACAAAATTTCAATTTTCATGAGTGGGAGGTGCAAACATTGGGTGAAAAATCTGTGTAATTGGAAACGCATTGGATAGATTCTGGCAGAAATGGGTTTGTGCCCAAAATGATCTGATGCATCCTGAAATAGCGTTTAGGGGGATGAATGCAGTTTATGCTGCACCCCACACAGAGGTAGAGACAGTCATAAACCTTGCAACCAGCTCCTGTGTCCTTAAGCTTACCTCATCATGCTCTCATTGTCACCAACACTGCCTCCATCTCTGTGTCCTCTCTGGACCAAAGGAGAGGCTGGGAGTGTGTGAACAGAGAGAAAGGGATGGAAAGACAAAAGAGAAGGGACCTGGTGAATGGGGAGGTTTGGAACAGGAGCGATACTCTCAGATCAGCCTACGTGTGTGCCTGTGTGGCGAAGCATTGGGGAGGAAGTGTTATGGTGTGTTTGTGTGTGTGTGTGTGTGTGTGTGTGGCGGAGATGGGAGTAGTTTTGCTGTGTGCGTGTGTGTAGGGGGGAGAATCGAGAGAGGAAGAGAATGAGCGTGCCGCTTAGGAAATGTCACACTGGGAAGATTTACAGGTTTTGATCCAGGCAAATTAATGCAAAACCCCAGTGCAAGTATTTGATTTGGGAAAACTTTGGAGCAGACTTGTCTCTTAATAATAATGATTGGGTTTACATTAATTTCCTCCCCTATTGTCTTCCACAGGAGAGCTGATCACCGCTGCTTGTGAGCTGGGGGTAAGCGTTAGCCGTATTGTTTAATCAATTCACTCATTAACTCCTTTAAGCATTACGGAAGTTTAATTAAGCATGGGCAGAAAGCAGATTAATTTACTTTCAGTCCACAGGTTTTTCCCTTCTTTTCTATACACTTATTTGACTAAGTTGGAAGTAGAGAATGCTATAATTTGCAACCCATTTTTCAAATCCAATTAAAGTCAATGGTAAGGCGATGGCTTTCTTAGGCTCTGCCTTATGTATGGTATAAGGCTCATTATATCTTTTTTTTGTGTTTGTGTAAGCTGGGAAGAATGAACTAAATCGGGTTAACAGTTATAATAAGTTTTATTATTTAATAAAGTTTATTACGCTGCTGTGATCCTTTTAGGGAGGCTGTGTCGGTGTCACTATGCCAGTAATCCTGCCGTTAGTGCCGCAGTCCGTGTGGCCTGCGTGTCAGGCCTCCCCAGTGTTCGGAGGTCTTCCCTGGGCCCGGGAACGCCGGCCCTCCCCTCTGATCCCCTGAGCTCTGGAGCTCTCTCTCCCCACAGCTCCCAGTGGCCTTGGTGTCCCTCTGCTGTCCTTTAGCTCTTTAACTATGAGCTGGTCCATCTGGATTTGCCCCCACATCCCGTCTTTCCTACCTCCACCTCATGTTCACCTGTGTGGTGCTGCCTGCCTGTCTGACCCACCCATCTGTTTATCAAACTGGGATTTTTCACTGTCTCCCTTCACCCCTTCTTTCTCTCTCTCTCTCTCTTGGGCTCCTCCCCCTTCTCTGTGCCTTTTTACCGCCCACATTTCTTCTCCTTCTGTCTTTCCATTTGACCTCCCTTTGACCGCCCTCGCTTTAAAAGCTCCTCCAGTCTCTCCCCACTCTCCTCAGACCGAGCTGAGGCTGGTTGTTGTGGACATACCCAGGGATCCAATGAGCCTCGGCCGTGTCCGTGATGATTGGTGGTGCAATCACTCTCTCACCTCTCAGTGGCGGCTCCATTTGAAGGGCTGCCCCTGCTCTACGGCTGACCCAGCCTTATCTGTGTCAGGGAAGGAGTCTGTGTGTAATGACTGAGCCCTTATCGGCCTGGAGGAGACTTAGCGGCTAATTGCAGTGATTTCTGGGATCCCCCGGGTGAGAGTGGCTGCGGCTCTGAGGGGATTTGGGGGCTGGTGTGCACCACGTGCTGCAGCACGGACCCCAGTGTGTTGCCTTGTCCTTGGGAAGTGATGAAGGGAGGAAGAGGAGGAGGAATGGTTTGTGTAGAGAGACAAAAGAGGGTTGGGAGGCCCTCTCATAACAGAGTCAGTCAGTCAGCGGTCAGGAAACGGTAACAGTATGGCTGTCTAGGCCTACCACTCTATCCCTTCACTTCCACCACCACTCCCCCTGGGGCACTCAGGTGCAGCACTGGTGGAAGTGAGGCTAATTAAAATGACAGGCTTTCATTACCCTGCTACCACCTCTCCCTTTCATCCTGCCTCAGCCCCGTACCCCCACTCTGTATAGTTCCACCACACTTATTTAAACATTTCCCACTCCTCAAACGCATTAGCCTGATATCCTGGGCCAGGAAAAACTTCTACCTATACACTGATGTCCTAAGGATAGTGGGCTCCCTCCTGTCGCTCTCCTCATCATCCCTCCCCTGGTTACTGTCCTCTCCTTCTCTCTCTGTTGGTGCAGGTGGCTCACCCCCCGGGATACCCAGTCTTCACCCTCTTAGCCTGGCTGGCTCTGTCCCTGCTGCCCTATCTCTCCCTCTCCGTGTCTCCGGCCCACAGTGTCAACCTGCTGAGCAGCTTGCTGGGGGCCGGGGCCAGCGGGGCCCTCTGCTTCACTGTCTGCAGGTAAGACTACAGCACATCGCTAGGGCCAGGCGTCTCTCCTGGTCAGGTCACCTAGTCAGGAAAAACTCCAGGTCCTTATCTAATTATAATCAACATGGTTAGTCTGCTGCATCCAATAGTAATTCTGCTATTCTGCTTGTTTGTCAATTATATAGATCAGTGGTACCCAAACGTTTTATAGTCCCGTACCCCTTCAAACATTCAACCTCCAGCTGCGTATCCCCTCTAGCACCAGGGTCAGCGCACTCTCAAATGTTGTTTTTTTTCCATCATTGTAAGCCGGCCACACACACACTATACAATACATTTATTAAACATAATAATTTGTTTTTGTCAAGTGACCGGCTCGTGGGAAGTGACAGAGAGCTCTTATAGGACCAATGCACAGATAATAATCTAATAATAGGCACGTGGTAGCAAAGGGCATCAGTGTCCTAACAGCGCAATTTGCCAAGGCAAGAAAATCTGAGTGCAGCTCAATTCAAAAATCTGGCAGTGGCTTCTGATTTAAATTCAATTTTCACAGAACCGCTTGTTGCAATTTCAATGAGGCTCTCTTGTTCAGATATCGGTAAGTGGACTGGAGGCAGGGCATGAAAGAGATAACAAATCCAGTTGTTTGTGTCATCTGTTTCGGGAAAGTACCTGGGTATTTTGCACACCCAACTCACTCAGGTGCTTCGCTATTTCACATTTGACTTTGACATTGTCCGTAAGCTTGAGTTCATTTGCACACAAAAAATCATACAATGATGGAAAGACCTGTGTGTTGTCCTTGTTAATGCAGACAGAGAAGAGCTCCAACTTCTTAATTATAGCCTCAATTTTGTCCCGCACATTGACAGTAGTTGCGATGAGTCCCTGTAATCCTAGATTCATATCATTCAGGCCAGAAAAAACATCACCCAAATAGGCCAGTCGTGTGACAAACTCATCATGCAAGCGGTCAGAGAAGTGAAAAATATGGTCAGTGAAGAAAACTTTAAGCTCGTCTCTCAATGCAAAAAAACGTGCCAAAACTTTGCCCCTTGATATCCAGCGCACTTCTGTCTGTTGTAAAAGCGTTACATGGTCGCTGCCGATATCATTGCATAGTGCAGAAAATACACAAGAGTTCAGGGGCTTTGCTTTAACAAAGTTAACTATTTTCACTGTAGTGTCCAAAACGTCTTTCAAGCTGTCAGTCATACCCTTGGCAGCAAGAGTCTCTCGGTGGATGCTGCAGTGTTCCCAAGTAGCGTCGGGAGCAACTGCTTGCACGTGCATTACCACTCCTCTATGTCTACCTGTCAAAGTCCATTTGATGTCAAAAAGCTGTCCAGCGCTTTAAAAATATCCTGCCATGTCACTGATCCGTCGTGAAACAGTGTTGTTGATGAAGGCAATGTCTGTATAGTTTTTTTGGCCTTTTCCCCTAACATTATCCCAGCCATATCCGCGGCAGCAGGAAGAACTAAGTCCTCCACAATAGTATGGGACTTGCCTGTCCTAGCCACTCGATAGCTCACCATATAAGACACTTGTAGCCCCTTCTTATTAATGGTATCTGTTGCTTTTATACCTGTCTTACTACTCGAATGTCGTCTTAATTTTCACTCAAAAAAACTCCTGTGGCTTATTTTTCAAATCGTCATGTTTTGTTTCTAAATGTCTGCGCAATAGTGAACGTTTCATCGAGTTGTGAGATAGTACTTTTGCACATATACAGTGGGGCAAAAAAGTATTTAGTCAGCCACCAATTGTGCAAGTTCTCCCACTTAAAAAGATGAGAGGCCTGTAATCATCATAGGTACACTTCATCTATGACAGACAAAATGAGGGGGAAAAAAATAAATCCAGAAAATCACATTGTAGGATTTTTAATGAATTTATTTGCAAATTATGGTGGAAAATAAGTATTTGGTCACCTACAAACAAGCAAGATTTCTGGCTCTCACAGACCTGTAACTTCTTCTTTAAGAGGCTCCTCTGTCCTCCACTCGTTACCTGTATTAATGGCACCTGTTTGAACTTGTTATCAGTATAAAAGACACCTGTCCACAACCTCAAACAGTCACACTCCAAACTCCACTATGGCCAAGACCAAAGGGCTGTCAAAGGACACCAGAAACAAAATTGTAGACCTGCACCAGGCTGGGAAGACTGAATCTGCAATAGGTAAGCAGCTTGGTTTGAAGAAATCAACTGTGGGAGCAATTATTAGGAAATGGAAGACATACAAGACCACTGATAATCTCCCTCGATCTGGGTCTCCATGCAAGATCTCACCCTGTGGAGTCAAAATGATCACAAGAACGTTGAGCAAAAATCCCAGAACCACACGGGGGGACCTAGTGAATGACCTGCAGAGAGCTGGGACCAAAGTAACAAAGCCTACCATCAGTAACACACTACGCCGCCAGGGACTCAAATCCAGACGTGTCCCCCTGCTTAAGCCAGTGCATATCCAGGCCCGTCTGAAGTTTGCTAGAGAGCATTTGGATGATCCAGAAGAAGATTGGGAGAATGTCATATGGTCAGATGAAACCAAAATAGAACTTTTTGGTAAAAACTCAACTCGTCGTGTTTGGGGGACAAAGAATGCTGAGTTGCATCCAAAGAACACCATACCTACTGTGAAGCATTGGGGTGGAAACATCATGCTTTGGGACTGTTTTTCTGCAAAGGGACCAGGACGACTGATCCGTGTAAAGGAAAGAATAAATGGGGCCATGTATCGTGAGATTTTGAGTGAAAACCTCATTCCATCAGCAAGGGCATTGAAAATGAAACGTGGCTGGGTTTTTCAGCATGACAATGATCCCAAACACACCGCCCGGGCAACGAAGGAGTGGCTTCGTAAGAAGCATTTCAAGGTCCTGGAGTGGCCTAGCCAGTCTCCAGATCTCAACCCCATAGAAAATCTTTGAAGGGAGTTGAAAGTCCGTGTTGCCCAGCAACAGCCCCAAAACATCACTGCTCTAGAGGAGATCTGCATGGAGGAATGGGCCAAAATACCCGCAACAGTGTGTGAAAACCTTGTGAAGACTTACAGAAAACGTTTGACCTCTGTCATTGCCAACAAAGGGTATATAACAAAGTATTGAGAAACTTTTGTTATTGACCAAATACTTATTTTCCACCATAATTTGCAAATAAATTCATAAAAAATCCTACAATGTGATTTTTCTGGATTTTCTCATTTTGTCTGTCATAGTTGAAGTGTACCTATGAGGAAAATTACAGGCCTCTCTCGTCTTTTTAAGTGGGAGAACTTGCACAATTGGTGGCTAACTAAATACTTTTTTGCCCCACTGTAACACACTGTGGCTGAAGAAAGGCACAACTGTCAATATAATTGAACCACAAGTCAATGTATTTCTCATCATATTTGCGCCTCTTTGATCGTCCAACGTCCCTGTCTGTTGTTCGGTGCTTTACCGGGTAAGGGGCAGTAGCTCTTCGGCTGCATCAGATTCACAACTCTCAGTGTTCATGCTAGCTGGGCTAACAACAAATTACTGATGTTAGCATTGGATGTGCTCGTGGAAGCAGAACAACTTGTGTCATTGACAGGTGCAGGTGTAGTAGTACTACCAGTACTACCAGTAGAGCTGGTATATGTCTCTATGGACGCGGGCCTTACTTGTTTTAACCAGTTATCAATTTTTGATAAAATGGAACGAGCAGCAGCTATGTTTGGCTACACACCGACACTTTGTGGAATTCCCGTGAGAGAGTAACGGTTAATGTGATTGGATGTTAATTATTTGGCTAGGTTACCTGTATTTGACATTGTGTTGTTATTTCGATGAACACTAGATGGTTTAATTTTATTTTTTGCAGTGAAACGAGGCTATTCAGGCGAGAAAAAAGGTTGGAAAATATAAATGGACTGTTTGAAAATGTGAAAGAAAATATATAAAAATAAATTATATATATATATAATTTATTTTTAAAGTGAATCACATTTTAGATATAGATAATAACTACATGGATAATTACTTAATGAGCCAACAAATGGGGTTTTAGCACAAAATGTAAACTCTCTTCGTAGCACAATTCTGTAATCCCTGAACATTTTCCAACTGACGTTTGCATCTCGCTGCTTGGTGAATGGACTGGTGATATTTTTGGGTAGTTTCTGACTGGCAGTGGTGTTCCTGATCCCCCTGTTCTGTATTCAGAGCAGAGTCCCACCACACTCCTCCCCCACAAACACACACAGCCTGTTTACCCATCACCTACCCGTTGTATGTGTGTGTGTCACACAGTCACAGCTCCCTCCAAGTGCCTGACACCTCCCATCACCCAGCATGCTCCCAATCCTGACATGGCACGATTTTTAATCTCCCCCTTCTGCAGTCCTGGGTCTAAACGGGACAGGATCCTCCCTCCCTCTCTCCCTCCCTCCAATCAGGAACTCAGAATATTAGCCACTGTGTCTCTGTACATTCCCATGCCACCCTGCCTACGGCCCTCCTCCTGCAGCACTGCCTGCCTGCCCGCTGACCCCATCATGTAAGGAGTCTTTTCCCCCCTATCTCTCTTTGACCGTTTGCTGATTTTGGTAGTTTCCTACGTGTGCTCTGTGCACCATTGGTGGCAGCTTCATTTCAGACGTTTTCCCCATAGTGTTACATTTACATGGCCCATTTATGCATGCAGTGCTATTTTGAGAATGTACTGTGCACCGTGTTAGATTTACCATTCCAACAAATGAATTGTGGCGTATGTTTAAAAACTGTGCCATTTGTAGCACAGATACAGGACCAGCAAGCTGTTTTGGGCCAGAGAAAGCAGGTGATACAGGGCTGGTAAAGGGAGTATCACTGCTCCCATGTGGGCTACAGTGAGCTGGGTCCATTTCCTGTGTGCTTGGCCGGTGGTGTCTGGTGGCAGGTGGGCTGAAGGGGGTCAGGGTACAGGGTCAGCCCTGCTGGTGCAGGACAGGGGCTGGGGAGGAAGTGCTCTCTCCATGTGGACTGGCCCTCAGCCCGGACTGACTGACTTCAGCTTCACTCTCAGCCCCTGTCCTGCCTCTCCTCTCTTCAGAGGTGACTCATAACCTGAAACCGGCTGGCCTCCCAAGAGAGGGCAGAGGAGAGGAACATTCTTATTATTTCTTTCCACTCTCATTCTCACTCACTCCAAAAATCCCAGTATGTTAGTGGCTAGCCAGAGCTTAGTGAAATGATGCGATTGATCGTTTATCAAACAAATTCCAAAACGCAGTTGAGTCCAAATCGGAGACAGAGACCGAGAGAATGAGATCCACAGAGCAACAAACCACAGAGGGAACAGGAACAACTACTCTCTAACGGTTCCCTCTGTGGTTTGTTGCTCTGTGGATCTCATTCTCTCGGTCTCTGTCTCCGATTTGGACTCAACTGCGTTTTGGAATTTGTTTGATAAACGATCAATCGCATCATTTCACTAAGCTCTGGCTAGCCACTAACATACTGGGATTTTGGAGACAGCATCTATGCATGCTGTCTGAAGATATTTGGACCACAACACATGGAAAGTGCTGCCCTGTTTGTAATCTCTAAGGATTTAGATCAAAATTTGGATTATAATTAAACTAAGTGAAAAGTCATTATGAGGACCCCAATAATGGGCTGATGGGCACTGAGGACTTCAGCCAGAGCACCCAGTCATACCCTCTAAGCTTTTAAGTATGAATGTATAATTTACGCTTTTCAATTTGAAAAATAAGCATAAAGGTTTTAGTCATTATCTGTCTGGAGCATGATTTGGGTTGAGGCTGTGGCTGGAGTTCAGCTGGCAGACTTGGTAGGGTACTGATAGGGCTTGAGGGGGCAAGGGGGGTAGATGGTTTCCGGAATGGTCGCTGGGGGCATTGGGTGCTTCGCCCGTGCCCGGTTGGGTGGCAGAGATGACATGCCACGCCCCTGTGGGGGTCCCTCCGGCCAGACCTGGCCCTCAGACTAAATGCCAACACTGACCAGTCTGCACTCCCTCCCTGCTCAGTCCTCTCAGGAACATTTGAGCTAATCTCACTAAGCTGAACTATGGTAATACCTATTCTATGTCTGTGATTGACATTTACCCTGGTTGGTATCCAATCTCCATATAACTTTTGTTTGTATCACAGCAGTATTTTGAGAGTGGTTATGCAAGTGGTTGCACCAGAGGAATAGTCACAGTTTCAAATGCGTAGGGAATTATTGCATTGAAGTTATTACATGATATCCACTTTTTTATTTTTTCATGGACTTGAAGGCAGTTCCTCCAAAACAGTCAATTGCAAGACCTTGAAATTCGTCTGTAATATTCCCAACATAGCAAGCCTTTGATGTATCAATTTAAATTAGTCGGACAGATTGCTGTTTTTTAATGTGGTGGAATGTAAATTGATAGACTTGGAAGCCATTTCTCCCTAAACTGCAAGTTGCGTAAGTGTAAAATGTAGCACTTAGCTACCCTTTGATTTGTCAATTACAGCACACTTGGCTTAATCACATGGTTTGATGGACAAATTGCCCGTCTCCTATGTTATCACAACAGGATTAAACAAGCCTTTAAGGATGGTGGCCATAATGATAATAATTAGTAAATCAAATGTTTTTTTGTCACATGCTTCGTCAACAACAGGTGTAGACTAACAGTGAAATGCATACTTACGGGCCCTTCCCACAATGCAGAGAGAAAAATAGAACAACAATAACACAAGGAATAAATAAATACACAATGAGTAACGATAACTTGGCTATATACATGGGGTACCAGTACCGAGTGGATGTGCAGGGGTACGATTGCACTTGAAACTTCCTAGGAATAAAATATGACCCTATCAGTCCTACAAAAGTCCTCTATACAGTCTCAGGAGGACTATAAGAATGTGTGTACCCTGTGAAAGAGGATGATCCAGAGAGCTCAGTATTTGGTGCTCCCTCATTTCACAGTTTATCTACTAAAGCTCCTCTGTATCTGTGCTACCTGAGAGGAATCTCTCTCACGCCGTTCCTATAGTAATCCTGAGACCAGAGACCGAGACGGAGTACACTGACAGCCAGTGGAACGCTGAAACAACAAAAACACTGTCCCCACCAACATCCAACAATCAGCACTTTTGACACGTTGTGTACGATTACATAACAACAGGATTCGCGAGGCGCACCAAATGTGCCCCGTCCCCTCCCTCCCCCATCCCAAAGGCACACCGGCGAGACACTCACCTGCCAAGAGCGGGCCTGTGTGGACCAGCTGATACGTCAGTGGACCGCAGGGCGGGCGGTGTGCCAGACCATGCCTAGTGCCCAGTGCTGTGGCCCAGGCTCCTTATAGGGCCTCCACCATATGGCCCTGATGGTGCTCCCCCTCCCTACCCCCCACTGCTGCTCACTCAGGTGGCTTGTTTTTCCACTGGGCTGGGGCTGCTGGAAGGACATGTGTGGCGAGGTCATTACTGGATCAGTGCGTGTGTGTGTGTGTGTGTGTGTGTGTGTGTAGTTTTATAGGGATGAATGGGGTGGGGGGAAACAGCTGAGCATCCCCCTTTCTCCATCCGCTACCCCCCTGCTGGTGGTAAGGCAGCCCCTCCCTTTCACAACTGTTGTGGTCAGGTAGAATCTACATCAAGGCACTTAGTGTTCAGAGCCATACTTCCCTCAACCATAGATTGAAGGGGGTAGTTGTATTGTTTAAAAGCTCCTATGTTTGGACCTTTGCCCTGTCTGTATGATATCCTACTGTCTCCTGGGACATGAGGCCTCCTGCTCCTCTCACCCTCCATCCTCAGCATGACCAATGGTTCCCCCTAGGATTCATCCTGTAATACAGTTAAACAGATGTTTAATGAAGATGTTATTTCCTCATTACTGGCAGTGGGATGGGGATAGAGGGGGGTAGATAGACAGCATAACAAAGTACCAGTTTAATATTCCTCTCGCCTGTGGCCCTGAGATTGTGTCTGCCTCGGACGTAAATTGTACATCCCTCACCCACCACAGGCAGTCTTAATAAGACACCAGGCTAGTCGACGGATCAGACTCGGCAATTACAATTCAGCCAGAATTAGTTAATGGAATCTATAGAGTAACATTTATATATCAGTGGTGGCTGCCTAATGACTTTGTTGAAATAGCCGCAGCAGCAGCATAAAAATGGCTTTCTGTGAATCACATAAGCACCAGATTTCTGTAATTTGTTTTTTTCTGTTTTGTGTAATTTTTGTGTGTTGGGCTGGAGATTAAGATGGCATTCTGGGAGAAATTGTCATGTCAGTGGCTGCATTGTTTGAGCGGGATTGTGGTGATTAATTTTGCATGTACTCTGGAGCATTGGGCGAGGGCGGGTGCTCTCCTGGAGGAGGGGTGACTGAGGCACGCTCCACTCTCTGGTCCTGATTTACCACTCCTCTTCTCTCCTATCTGCTGCTGTGGTTGCTGCTTCTGCCTGATTGGGGAATTTAAACAGGAATGTGTGCACATTTAGGAAGGTTTGTTTGCAAGCTGCTGGAAGGCTAGGTATTATGAATAAATTCATAACATTTTTATAATGATATATGTAGCACCCATAATATCATGTGTATGATCTACTTAGACCTGTGTAATATATGCTTTATGGTAGATAGTTAAATTGTTACCTCTATTACTTAGCTTGGCCCAAAAACAGAGTTGCATGTCTGTTTCCCAAATGTGATGCAACAGAGCACTTAACCAGAAACACTGTCATATTATCTAAAGATCCTCAGTGTTCAGCCCACTGTCCTGTCCTGGCCACATCTAAACCCTGGGGTGCCAGTGTTACTGAGCCAAGGCCAGCTGGAACTCTGTCACACCAGACCAGGCCAGGACACCACTTCATGGACTTCATCCTTGCCTCTTCAGGAATGTGTGGTTCTTTTCCTGCCATGTCTCTCCCAAAGCGCCACTCACAGAGTGAGAGAACAGTGGAGGGCTGATCTGCGATGGCACGGCTGTGGCATTATATGTGACAGTCCATCCCCTGGTCTGCCGCTTTGTGTTGCCTCATTCGCTACACATTCACTACAGACAGGCTGCTGGTGGCCCTTTGTGTTGCCTCATTCGCTACACATTCACTACAGACAGGCTGCTGGTGGCCCTTTGTGTTGCCTCATTCACTACAGACAGGCTGCTGGTGGCCCTTTGTGTTGCCTCATTCGCTACACATTCACTACAGACAGGCTGCTGGTGGCCCTTTGTGTTGCCTCATTCCCTACACATTCACTACAGACAGGCTGCTGGTGGCCCTTTGTGTTGCCTCATTCGCTACACATTCACTACAGACAGGCTGCTGGTGGCCCTTTGTGTTGCCTCATTCCCTACACATTCACTACAGACAGGCTGCTGGTGGCCCTTTGTGTTGCCTCATTCCCTACACATTCACTACAGACAGACTGCTGGTGGCCCTTTGTGTTGCCTCATTCCCTACACATTCACTACAGACAGGCTGCTGGTGGCCCTTTGTGTTGCCTCATTCCCTACACATTCACTACAGACAGACTGCTGGTGGCCCTTTGTGTTGCCTCATTCCCTACACATTCACTACAGACAGACTGCTGGTGGCCCTTTGTGTTGCCTCATTCCCTACACATTCCCTACAGACAGACTGCTGGTGGCCCTTTGTGTTGCGTTATTGAGGCCAGACAACCAAACGCAGGCAGGCGTTTGGTGCTGGGTTTCAGTGCAGTGCTGGCAAGCCTCTGGCCCATGTTTAGGAACTGAGGTGGTAAATGAGGCAGGTTTTGCTTTGACTCTTCAAAGTGAAGGTGGCAAGCTATGTGTGTCCTACTGTCTGTCCCCGTAGAGGACACTGGGAACTATATCTGTGTTGGTTTGAGGACATGGATTGTGGACATGGAGTGTTTGTGTTTATCTTGAATGTATTTTTTCTTCTTCTGCTTACTGACCTACGGTTTATACTCTATTTAGGATATTTCTCATTTAGAGAGTGAATTGTTGTACGATTTTGGTCAATGTATTTTACTTCAGTAAGAGCTTGATGATTATTGTTCAAATTTCCAGGATTCTTTCCTCTTAAACGGTTTGTATGTTTCTTTAGCAGGGCAATGATCTCCCAATATCTTCATGAAATACATAGCATTTCTGTACAGCATTTCTGTTTAGAATTCCTTTGTCATCCTGTGAATTACCCCAGTGATGAGACTGAGACATTCTGGCACACTAGATCAGTTCAGGGTAAAATACACTCGCTGAGAACATATTATTCTCTTGCCATGTCTCAACCAGACAGCTATTGTCAGTGAGCCACAACATTACAACACAGCAGCATCCTGCAAAACACTGAGCTTTGATAGCAGTAAACATGGCCACAATGGAGTCAGAGTCCCTTCCTCTTCATCTCTCTACCATGGGAGCAGCCCAGCCCCAGACTTAGCCCAGAGAATGAGCCAAGGAGAGGCTAAAAGACTGACTGGGATCCCAGGTGGTCCTCTGCAGACAGACAGGTCATTTAAACCTGAGAGTACACACATCACTGGGTTGTTACACACTGACAGGCCCTAGGAGAGAGATGAGTCAGTCTCTCAGAAGGAATAAAGGGCCAGGGGACAGGAGTGTGATTGTGTGTATACGGGAGTGTGCTTGTCAGGCATGTCTGTAGAAGCCAAAGCAAGCCTGGTGTAATATCCCCATTACTTCCAGGGACCCCCACTACTGCGCAGCACCTTGCTCTACCTCAAAACCAGCCCCCCTGCTAAGCGTGTGGGCTGGGGTTAATTGCCACGCAGGGGGGTAGAATTGAGGGTGCGGGGAGTCCCTGCCCCTCAACAAATGTCCCAATCTGCCCCCACCCCTTCCTCCT
Source organism: Oncorhynchus masou masou (assembly GCF_036934945.1). NCBI lineage: Eukaryota > Metazoa > Chordata > Actinopteri > Salmoniformes > Salmonidae > Oncorhynchus > Oncorhynchus masou. Next base: position 33,437,899 of record NC_088232.1, read on the forward strand.
ACCCTTCAAGTTACAACTAATTCCTGGATCGGTGCAGTGAGAAAGACGCTGCTATCTCTTACTAAGACTGAACCCACACCCAGACACCCCTTCAACATCCCCCACTACAGCCCTGCATCACATAGAACACAGAGCGAAAAGACTGGAGGATAGGAGAGGTATTTTTTACTCTCATCTCTGTCTCTTTTTTCTTGATTTACCGCGCTTTCCTCAGAAAGCTCCATTGTTCCCCTAGCCTAAGTCTCATCAGGCCTTTTGTGGCTGACTATCACAGCGGCAGGCAGCGAGCTGGAAATGTATAAATGGTATCATGCCTTGTGATTAATGGCGGTGCTTATGAGTCAGGTCTGATAACGGGCCTGCTCTCTACTCAATTTCAGATACCGTTAATGGAATCTGTCTTCTGCGATTGTAATGTGAGAGCGCCTAATTTGCTATGGAGCTTGAAGCTGTCACCGGCAAGGGATTGTGGGGTCATAAGGGACCTGGCAGCCGTTTGGCCTGCAGCTTGTATCTGCCGTGCTGAATAGAGCAGCTCTCTGCCTGTCAGTTAGCTGATAGGCTGATGAGGACTCTAAGCCACTCCACACAATGGCGGAAAGGGCCATACTGCCTGACTTCCTTAATTGTGGAGCCCGCTCATATTTCAGAGCCAGCGTGCCGGGGACTAGGCTGCTTTTTTTCTTCCCCTTTCTCCCCCTCAACTTTTTCCTCGTACTCACCCCCCCCCCCCCCCCCCCACTCACACATCTCTTTACTATTTTTATTTTCTTCCCCTTCTTCTCCTCCTCATCATTTGTTGTCCCTCTTCCTCTCCCTCTGTCTCTCTTTCTAGTAAGTGGTGGGTCTTTAGTATATGACGGATTATCCCAACTTTGCTTCAGTTACCACTAAAGAGATGGAGGCAGGGGAGGAAGCAGGGGGAAACTTTTGTGCACACATTATTGAAGTAAAGGACCATATCTCCCATAGTGGTTATTTATGTCAGGTTGCTTTGGTGCTGCTGGAGAGGAAGGTTGAAGGATAGGTATGGGAATGGCCTAGATTTTAGATAGTACCTATTGCTATGCAAATCTAAGATTTATTGCAATGACAAGTACTCCATAATTAACAAAAATGTGCCAATGATTTTTTTGAGCAATCATATACGTCAATCCTAAATATGATTTTCAGATCTAGCTTTGGGATAATTACTCATGCCCACATTGCCCGGAGCTGCTCATACCTATGATTGGACAGTTACTCTACAATTAAAAACAGAAAAAAATTATATGATTTCTTGAGCAGTTAAATTTGTGTGTTAGCCCCCGTGCCTCACCCTCTCCTTCTACTCTAGACTGGCAGGCCCAGGGCCGGGTGCGGTGCTGGCTGGGGGGGTGTTTGCTGTGTCCAGGCTCAGCTGGCAGTGGTCGGTGGTGGCTGAGGTCTTCTCCCTCAACAACCTCTTTGTTGGGCTCCTCTTCTCCCTGACTACCAGCTTCCACTGTGCTGACAGTGCCCCCCAGAGGAGGAAGGTAACCCAGCCCTCGGCACACACTCCCTCCACAGCTTCCACCCTCACACGGGACAGAACATGCATATCAGCCACATCTCCCAGACCAGATAGACTGTTCCGTGGTGATATCACAACTGGTGATATCACAACTGTCTGCCCCAGGAAACTATACTCTACAACCTATAGAAATATGGTGTGAATTTACAGATTTCATGTTTCGTCATTTGATTTGTATGTTTCTTTCAATGACAGAAATGCTATATATAATATGAGGAATTAAGTCTCCTCTTGTTGTTGTCAGGTTTCCCATTGGGGGGCGCTGTGCTGTGGCCTGGGTCTGTGTAACCAGCACACTCTGGTGTTGTACGTGGTGGTCATCATTCCCTGGGTCCTGCTCCAACTCTACTCTCACAGAGTAAGTTTAACGACAGGCTCTTCTCCATCTGAGTGGCCATAGAGACGTAACACAACCAGGTAGAAGAACTAGCCCATCTGTAAGGATGCTGAATATTTGTTTATTGTGTGATTGTGTCAGGAGCTGTCTGTCTGTGGGCTGATGTCTCTGGGACTGTGTTTCCTGGGGGGTCTACTGCCCTACGTCTACCTGCCTATCTCCTCCTACCTGAACACAGCTCGCTGGAGCTGGGGAGACCAGACTTCCCTCTCAGGCCTCTTTACTCACCTACTGAGGACTGAATATGGCACCTTCAGCCTGGTACATACTTCTATACATTTACCGGTACCAACATACATTATCTTTGAGCTTGACCACAAACTCTAGTGTGGGACGTGTAGTGGTGATTGATGTGGTTGTTTATTTAATATGTGACCCTAGGCCAAGACAGAAGGTACCGGGAACCTCACCATGATGCTAAAGTGAGTATGCCCATCTTTATTAGAATATTCGTTCACTTTATTTTACAGATGAAGTCATTGCTATAGCATGAATTGTTCTGGTGTCTTGCTTTTAAATGTTGTGCATTTGAAGGTCATTCATTGGATAATGTGATCTGTAGAAGTGACAGAGTGGGTTTTCTCATGGTTTTGGCTCGAGACAGACAGGTTTAAACATCACACAAAAACCCATCAGTTCTGTTCTGAAGGAGGTAGCTCATCCATCGCCAGCACTGGAGCCCGTCTCTCTCTCCTCTCTCTCTCTTTTGTTCTTCCCTCTCTCCCATCAAAGCAGAACTGAACCTGCTTCGAGGGCCAAATCCCTGTGTTCTGTTTCTCCAGCAGTTTGAAATGATCACTCTGCTCTGGTGTTTAAGCGTGACAAGCTGTGATGACAGACACTGCAATATAGCGGAGAGATTTGTTTTCCTCCAACAACCCCCTCCATCTCCCCCCTCCGTCATCCAACTTCTGTAATTGTCTATGGCTGAGGACGGGTGGGGAGTATGCGTCTTAAGACCCCCCACCACCAGCCCCCCCGTCTGGCCCCCGCCCCCTTCCATCACCCCTGCTGGTTGATGGACAAGCACACCTTCAAGACAAGGGAGAGAGGCAAGCATGACAAGCATGTCACATCGGGGATGTAAACTCCGCTAGACAAGCTGACACAGTCTCTCTCATACACACACACACACACACACACACACACACACACTCTCTCTCTCTCCCTGATAGAGACTCAATAAGCCATCAAATAGAGATGGGTATTAAAGAAGATGCTCTGGGAAAGTGTCTCTGTGACTGACAGGCACTCTGACAGGGGTTGAGTGGAGGACACATTCATTGGTGTCTGTCGCTCGAATGGGAATGGAAGGGTGGGGACTGGGGGTGCATACAGTCAACAGAGTTAGTATGTTTGATCGGGGGGGGGGCACAGTTACTGGTGTATTCCAATCTGATGAGGAGGAAATGAGAGGACATTCAGTAATTGGTGTCCTTCAGTTTGATGGAGGTTAGAGGGATGCGGTCATCAGAGGTTTTGTGTGTGTGTATGTGTGTCAGGGCTCAGCTGGACCACTGTATGGCTGACCTGTCCCTCCCTGTGCTGTTCCTGGCTGGACTGGGCATGTTCCTCATCTCCTGGGACAGGTAAGGAAACACCTGGCAGACGAACCTTGCCTCAGGGCAATTATTAGCATTTGGGAAGTGAATTTGAATCCCTTCCCACCACCTACCTCACTCTATCCATTCCCTGCCTCACCCTACCCACCCCCTGCCACCCCCTACCCACCCTCTTCCACCCCTACCCACCCTCTTCCACCCCCTGCCACCCCCTACTCTCCCCTCTGCCTCCCCCTACCCACCCTCTGCCTCCCCCTACCCACCCCATACCCACCCTCTGCCTCCCCCTACCCACCCCCTACCCACCCTCTGCCTCTCCCTACCCATCCTCTGCCTCGCCCTACCCACCCCCTGCCACCCCCTACCCACCCCCTGCCTCCCCCTAGCCACCCTCTGCCTCCCCCTACCCACCCTCTGCCTCCCCCTACCCACCCCCTACCCACCCTCTGCCTCCCCCTACCCACCCTCTGCCTCCCCCTACCCACCCCCTACCCACCCTCTGCCTCTCCCTACCCACCCCCTGCCACCCCCTACCCACCCCCTGCCTCCCCCTACCCACCCTCTGCCTCCCCCTACCCACCCCCTGCCTCCCCCTACCCACCCTCTGCCTCCCCCTACCCACCCTCTTCCTCTCCCTACCCACCCCCTACCCACCCTCTGCCTCCCCCTACCCACCCTCTGCCTCCCCCTACCCACCCCCTACCCACCCTCTGCCTCCCCCTACCCACCCTCTGCCTCCCCCTACCCACCCTCTGCCTCCCCCTACCCACCCTCTGCCTCTCCCTACCCACCCTCTGCCTCCCCCTAACCACCCCCTGCCTCCCCCTACCCACCCCCTACCCACTCTCTGCCTCTCCCTACCCACCCCCTACCCACCCTCTGCCTCCCCCTACCCACCCCCTGCCACCCCCTACCCACCCTCTGCCTCTCCCTACCCACCCTCTGCCTCTCCCTACCCACCCTCTGCCTCGCCCTACCCACCCCCTGCCTCCCTCCACCCACCCTCTGCCTCCCCCTACCCACCCCCTACCCACTCTCTGCCTCTCCCTACCCACCCCCTACCCACCCTCTGCCTCTCCCTACCCACCCTCTGCCTCCCCCTACCCACCCCCTGCCACCCCCTACCCACTCCCTACTCACCCACTGCCTCCCCCTAATCACCCCCTACCCACCTCCTGCAACCCCCTACCCACCCTCTGCCTCCCCCTACCCCCTGCCTTTCCTGCCTCCCATTGCCTTCCCCTGCCTCTCCTGGGGGGCACTTTGATACACTTGGCTTTACACACAGACACACAAGCATGTATGTACGTGAACGCCTGCACACACACGCAAACATACGTGGGTCATTCCATTGATATTCCATGGAAAGTCAAGTTTCCTGAAATACAGCACAATAAATATGCTATTTTTTCCAATTCTCATTTCCATTCACATAATTGTGTTTTGATTACCACTAGGGGATAGTGTTTTTTGGTTCGTTTATAAAACCATTTACAACCATCCTCTGTGCTGTAATGGTGATGTGAGGCAGAGTGGTTGGCCCGTCACACAGTGACTCACACGCTGTCATCCAGACCCAGCATTAGGAAAGCAATCATGCTGTGGGCTACAGAACGTGTTAGCTGTAATAGTGAGTCTGTCTACAGGCGGTGGTGATGTTATCTCTCCTGTACCTTGATGAATTTGGGAGTGAATTGCACTGGATCTATTTTCATGTATTTGTTGGGAGGGTGAAAATAAATGTGATATTGAGAAAGTAATATATGTGGTATTTCTGTGTATACGTCTGTGTAAGGCCAGTTCTCTCATGGCGATGCCTGTCCTTCCTCTCCAGGAGACGCCGTGTTGTTCCCTGGCTACTGACGGCCATGCTGCTACTCTACTCCCTGTTCTTTGCCTGGAGAGCCAACCTGGACATCAGCAGACCCCTACTGCTGGGAGTGGTGAGTGATGGGCCATGGGGCTTAGTTAGGGCAGGCAGGGGAAACGGGCAGGGAGGCTACTGGATGGGCCTGAGTTGGGATGCCACAGTCTCCTCTGACCCAGGTAAAAGGCTGTGTTGTGTGTTTGGTCTCTACAGGTGGAGCGGTTCTGGCTTCAAAGCGATGCTGTGGTGTGTGTGCTGGCTGGACTGGGCCTGAGTTGGACACACACAGGCCTGGAGAGGAGGCTCGGCCATGGGGGTCTGTGGAGGGCCGGAGGCTGGCTCTTCACCGTAGGTGTCCTGGCACACATGGTGCACTCCAACCATCGGTAAGCATCATAACCTGTCAACTGACTTAGGCGTGATGGCACATCCTGTGTGTGAGGCTATAACACTGTAGTATCTTCACCACCAACTCTTTTCAAGGTTTGCCGCACAAACTGGAAAATACATGTTGTCTTATAGGTAGGGGGTCGCACACAACGTGTTGAGTATTTTACTCCCAAAACTCCCTCCACACGAGTCTCACCTGAGACTAACCCAGTAGTTCTCTCTGTACTTCAAACTGGAGCCTGCACTCCACATGGCAGGTATTTTATTCTCCCGTCTCTCCTCACCCCATGGTGGGGGCTAAAGAGAGGCACGGTTAGCACATAGATTTCACTGTGAATGCTGAGTGTGAGATGTTAGCCATGAGAGGCAGCAGATTACACCAGCATGGCGCTGCGCTCTGCCTGGCAGGCTGAGGCCGCTATCACACAGCTGCTTTGATCAGGAGGAGAGCCTGGCCTACACTGTCAGACCCATTGCACCTGTCTACCCACGATTAGATAGGCAGAGCTGGGGCTGTGACAACTTACCACAGAGCAACTTGAAAGCATGCATACAGTACATGAATGCACACACACAATCCTCAGAAGTGAAGACCTACAAACACAACCTCGCTGCTGTGTACACAAACGTACACTTGTTAAGTGTCAGTGTGGTTAGAGAAAATATGTTATAGGTCCCGTTGACTTGTAAAGGTTTGTGTTGCATCCCTCCCAGGGAGTGTGATCAGAGCATTAACAGTGTTGTGGAGCGGTTCGGCAGGGAGCTTCTGGCCTCTGTTCCTCTAGACTCTATCATCCTGACCCGGGGAGACCTCCCAGGGAACTCCCTGCGCTACCTCCACTACTGCCAGGGGGTCCGGCCTGACGTACACCTTGTTGACCAGGAGGTTAGTACTGAGCCTTATATTGGGTTTATTTAGGCCCAGGACACCATGCCTAGCTGTTTTATATATTATAATTAAGAGCTATATTATAATAGAATTGGAAATGAATCTGAACCTGATACTGAAGACAGGCCATACAAGTTAGACAATAAAGTTGCGATGATGATGATCTCAGTAAGGCTCCTATTCATTACTACTCTCTCCCCCTCCAGATGATGACGTACAGCTGGTACGTGACCAAGCTGGGCCAGCATCATCCTGGGGTTAATTTCCCTGGGCTCTGGTGGGACCCGGTCCACACTGAGGAGAAGGACACCTTCAGTCTGGAGCAGTTCCTCTCTCACAATACACGGTGAGTGAGAGAGTGAGTGAGTGAGTTGAGAGAACTGGTGAGGTTGAATGGGAGCACTGATTGGTTGATACAATGATCAGTGCATTGAGGAAATAAGACTTCTAACTGCTGCCTCAAGAGTAACAATGCTTCAGCCATATGTGGGAAAGACTGCAGAGAAATACTGAATACATAATGAGTAGATATGATTTACTGTGTGACTACTGTATCCGTCTGACTATAGTAGTCTGGGGAAACATAGATCAAATGGGTTTGACAGTCATTTTAAAGTCCTTAAAATGCCAAGCCCACCAGGGGGCAGTGTTTGCTTGGCCAACATGAACGTCTCTAAGGGGGGCAACACTGACCAGTGGGATCAACCCTGTAGGGCACAGCACTGGAGAGGAGAGTGGCGCAGAGCAGTAGGAATGGGAGAGAGCTGAATGGTGTGTGTGTACATGCTCGTCTGTGTATTTGTTGGGTAAGACTGGAGGCATACAGTACCAGTCAAGAGTTTGGACACCTACTCATTCAAGGGTTTTTCTTTATTTTTACTATTTTCTCCTTTGTATAATAATAGTGAAGACACCAAAACTATGAAATAACACATATGGAATCATGTACTAACCAAAAAAGTGTTAAACAAATCAAAATATATTTTCAAAGTAGCCACCCTTTGCCTTGATGACAGCTTTGCACACTCTCTCAACCAGCTTGGCATTCTCTCAACCAGATTCACCTCAAGACTTTTCCAACAGTCTTGAAGGAGTTCCCACATATGCTGAGCACTTGTTAGCGTCTTTTCCTTCATTCTGCGGTCCAACTCATCCTGAAACATCTCAATTGGGTTGAGGTCAGGTAATCGTGGAGGCCAGGTCATCTGATGCAGCACTCCATCACTCTCCTTCTTGGTCAAATAGCCCTTACACAGCCTGGAGGTGTGTTGGGTCATTGTCTTGTTGAAAAACAAATGATAGTCCCACTAAGCACAAACCAGATAGGATGGCGTATCGGTGCAGAATGCTGTGGTAGCCATGCTGGTTAAGTGTGCCTTGAATTCTAAGTGAATCACCAACAGTGTCACCAGCAAAGCACCATCACACCACCTTCTCCATGCTTCACGGTGGGAAACACACATGCGTGGAGATCATCCGTTCACCGACTCTGTGTCTCACAAAGAACCTAAAGTCTCGTATTTGGACTCATCAGACCAAAGGACAGATTTCCACTGGTCTAATATCCATTGCTTGTGTTTCTTGGCCCAAGCAAGTCTCTTTTTATTGGTGTCATTTAGTAGTGGTTTCTTTGCAGCAATTCGACCATAAAGGCCTGATTCACACAGTCTCCTCTGAACAGGTAATGTTTATGTGTCTGTTACTTGAACTCTGTGAAGCATTTATTTGGGCTGCAATTTCTGAGGCTGGTAACTCTAATGAACTTATCCTCTGCAGCAGAGGTAACTCTGGGTCTTCCTTTCCTGTGGCGGTCCTCATGAGAGCCAGTTTCATCATAGCGCTTGATGGTTTTTGCGACTGCACTTGAGTAAACTTTCAAAGTTCTTGAAATGTTCCAGATTGACTAACCTTCATGTCTTAAAGTAATGGTGGACTGTCATTTCTCTTTGCTTATTTGAGCTGTTCTTGCCATAATATGGACTTGGTATTTTACCAAATAGGGTCTCTCTTCTGTATACCACCCAAAATGATTCCACACAAATGATTGGCTAAAACGCATTACGAAGGAAAGAATTTCCAGAAATTAACTTTTAACAAGCACACCTGTTCATTGAAATGCATTCCAGGTGACTACCTCATGAAGCTGACTAAGAGAATGCCAAGAGTGTGCAAAGCTGTCATCAAGGCAAAGGGTGGCTTCTTTGAAGAATTAGTAGATTTGGCTATTTCAGCCACACCCGTTGCTGACAAGTGTATAGAATCGAGCACACAGACATGCAAACTCCATAGACAAACATTGGCAATAGAATGGCCTTACTGAAGAGCACAATAAAAATAAAGAAAAACCCTTGAATGAGTAGGTGTGTCCAAACGTTTGACTGGTACTGTATGTGCTTCCCATGAATGCCTATTCAGTTCTATTAGCAGCCACCTGGGTTGAGAGTGGGTAGTGTTTGAGGGGAGAGTGGGTAGTGTTTGAGGGGAGAGTGGGTAGTGTTTGAGGGGAGAGTGGGTAGTGTTTGTGGGGAGAGTGAGTAGTGTTTGTGGGGAGAGTGGGTAGTGTTTGTGGGGAGAGTGGGTAGTGTTTGTGGGGAGAGTGGGTAGTGTTTGTGGGGAGAGTGGGTAGTGTTTGTGGGGAGAGTGGGTAGTGTTTGAGGGGAGAGTGAGTAGTGTTTGAGGGGAGAGTGAGTAGTGTTTGAGGGGAGAGTGAGTAGTGTTTGAGGGGAGAGTGAGTAGTGTTTGAGGGGAGAGTGAGTAGTGTTTGAGGGGAGAGTGAGTAGTGTTTGAGGGGAGAGTGAGTAGTGTTTGAGGGGAGAGTGAGTAGTGTTTGTGGGGAGAGTGAGTAGTGTTTGTGGGGAGAGTGAGTAGTGTTTGTGGGGAGAGTGAGTAGTGTTTGAGGGGAGAGTGAGTAGTGTTTGAGGGGAGAGTGGGGAGAGTGAGTAGTGTTTGAGGGGAGAGTGAGTAGTGTTTGAGGGGAGAGTGAGTAGTGTTTGTGGGGAGAGTGAGTAATGTTTGTGGGGAGAGTAAGTAGTGTTTGTGGGGAGAGTGAGTAGTGTTTGAGGGGAGAGTGAGTAGTGTTTGAGGGGAGAGTGGGGAGAGTGAGTAGTGTTTATGGGGAGAGTGAGTAGTGTTTGAGGGGAGAGTGGGTAGTGTTTGAGGGGAGAGTGGGTAGTGTTTGTGGGGAGAGTGAGTGGTGTTTGTGGGGAGAGTGGGTAGTGTTTGAGGGGAGAGTGGGTAGTGTTTGAGGGGAGAGTGGGTAGTGTTTGAGGTGAGAGTGGGTAGTGTTTGAGGGGAGAGTGGGTAGTGTTTGAGGGGAGAGTGGGTAGTGTTTGTGGGGAGAGTGGGTAGTGTTTGTGGGGAGAGTGGGTAGTGTTTGTGGGAAGAGTGGGTAGTGTTTGTGGGGAGAGTGGGTAGTGTTTGAGGGGAGAGTGGGGAGAGTGAGTAGTGTTTCAGGGGAGAGTGATTAGTGTTTCAGGGGAGAGTGAGAAGTGTTTGAGGGGAGAGTGAGTAGTGTTTGAGGGGAGAGTGAGTAGTGTTTGTGGGGAGAGTGAGTAGTGTTTGAGGGGAGAGTGAGTAGTGTTTGAGGGGAGAGTGAGTAGTGTTTGAGTGGAGAGTGAGTAGTGTTTGAGGGGAGAGTGAGTAGTGTTTGAGGGGAGAGTGAGTAGTGTTTGAGTGGAGAGTGAGTAGTGTTTGAGGGGAGAGTGAGTAGTGTTTGAGGGGAGAGTGAGTAGTGTTTGAGGGGAGAGTGAGTAGTGTTTGAGGGGAGAGTGAGTAGTGTTTGAGGGGAGAGTGAGAAGTGTTTCAGGGGAGAGTGAGAAGTGTTTGTGGGGAGAGTGAGTAGTGTTTGAGGGGAGAGTGATTAGTGTTTCAGGGGAGAGTGGGTAGTGTTTCAGGGGAGAGTGAGAAGTGTTTGAGGGGAGAGTGAGAAGTGTTTGTGGGGAGAGTGAGTAGTGTTTGTGGGGAGAGTGAGTAGTGTTTGTGGGGAGAGTGAGTAGTGTTTGAGGGGAGAGTGAGAAGTGTTTGAGGGGAGAGTGAGAAGTGTTTGAGAGGTGTTTGAGGGGAGAGTGAGAGGTGTTTGAGGGGAGAGTGAGAGGTGTTTGAGGGGAGAGTGAGAAGTGTTTGAGGGGAGAGTGAGAAGTGTTTGAGGGGAGATGGATAGCTCGGGTTAGGTCCCTTCAGGGGTTTCCAGCCTTGCCCACTTCAGAAGCACGGTGCCTGCCTGATTGTGTGTGTCTGCAGGGGGGCCGTGCTGGCCTGCATCGGGCTGCCTAACGGGGACCCCAGCTGGGAGAGGAGCTTCTCTCGCTGGCCCCTAGGCGTGTGTGACCACCTGGTGCCTGCCCAGGAGCACTTCCACCCAGAGGAGTGGGCCCGTCGCACCCGCTACATCTATAACTGGACCGAGCCACACAACAGGTACACAGTACATTACACACAAAACCCAGAGGGCCCACTGGAGGGGTGGGGGGGAGAAGCCTACACTCCATGGGGAGTCTATGGGATTCTGCTAGTCGCCTTGGAAATGGTCATACTGTAGACCAGATATCAAACTCATTCCACAGAGGGCTGAGTCTGTGAGTTTTCATCCTCCCTTGGACTTGATTGATGAATTAAGGTCACTGATTAATAAGGAACTCCTCTCACCTGGTTGTCTAGGTCTTAATTGAAAGGCAAAACCAGCAGACGCTAGTTCCTCCATGGAATTAGTTTGATACCCCTGCTGGAGGCCTATGCAATATCATTTCTGTACACTTACTGTATGTTTGTTTCTACCATGACAAACATGCTAGTTAGGAATCCATTGAGGAATCTTATGTCCATAGATACTCTTTGGTGTTGACTATTCCTTCTCTATGTGGTCTTTCACAATACTGGCAGAGAACCAACGTTCCTACAGCAAGGTTTCCTCTGTTTTCCGTGCTCTGATCCAGAAGCTCTTTCTGCATTATACCAAAGCAAGACATTAGGCCTTCAGCTATTTGAAATGAGACTGAAGATGAAACATAATGAGTTTCTTATTGCGTTTTGTCAATAAGTGTGTCAAAAGTGGAATTAGTCAAAGCTCCATATTCTGTTGCCGTTGCCAGCAGCCCCTCATTCACTGCGATAATCATGGCTGAATACTGTGACATTATTTCCCTCGCCCTCACAAGCGTGTCCGTCGATGCCCACAAGCCAAATATTAGCTCAGAACCCTGTTAAAATATTATTTTGAAGAAGAGGTCAAGTGTTATACGCAACCAAATGGAAAAGGATATGTGGGTTATTCCATGTCTAATGTGTTGGTGTTGTTGCTCTGCCGTCTGATGTTTTGACAGTACTGTCTATATTCACATTAGGTTTGTGAAAACCTAAACCTGCATACTTGGTTGAACAATATACACTGAACATAAATATAAATGCAACATCTAAAGTGTTGGTCCAATGTTTTATGAGCTGAAATAGAAGATCCCAGAAATTTTGCGTACACACCAAAAGCTTATTTCTCTCAGATTTTGTGCACAAATCTGTTTACATCCCTGTTAGTGAGCATTTATCCTTTGCCAAGATAATTCTTCCACCTGACAGGTGTGACATCAAGAAGCTGATTAAATAGCATGATCGTCACACAGGTGCACCTTGTGCTGTGGACAATAAAAGGCCGCTCTAAAATGTGCAGTTTTGTCACACAACACAATGCCACAGATGTCTAAAGTTTTTTGAGTAAGCGTGCAATTGGCATGCTGACTGCAGGAATATCCACCAGAGCTGTTTCCAGAGAATTGAATGTTAATTTCTCTACCCTAAGCCGCCTCCAATGTTGTTTTAAAGAATTTGTCATTACGCCCAACCGGCCTCATAACCACAGACCACGTTTATGGCGTCGTGTGGGCAAGAGGTTTGCTGATATCAACGTTGTGAACAGAGTGCCCCATGGCGGCGGTGGGGTTATGGTATGGGCAGGCATAAGCTGTGGACAATGAACAGAATTGCATTTTATCGATGGCAATTTGAATGCACAGAGATACCGTGACAAGTTCCTGAGGCCCATTGTTGTGCCATTCATCTGCCGCCATCACCAAATGTTTCAGCATGATAGGCTAATGCAAGGCCCCATGTCGCAATGATCTGTTTTACAATTCCTGGAAGCTGAAAATGTGGCCTGCACACTCACCAGACATGTCACCCATTGAGCATGTTTGGGATGCTCTGGATTGTCGTGTACGACAGCGTGTTCCAGTTCCCGCCAATATCCATCAACTTTGCACAGCCATTGAAGAGGAGTGGGACAACATTACCAGGCAACTAACCTTTTTTAAGGTAGCTGTGACCAACAGGTGCATATCTGTATTCCCAGTCATGTGAAATCCATAGATTAGGGCCTAAATCATTTATTTGAATTAACCGATTTTACTAATGTAACTTATGTAACTGTAACTCAGTAAAATCTTTGAAATTATTGCATGTTGCGTTTATATTTTTGTTCAGTATATAAAATATATTAAAACCAATAATGACACAGAATGAGTATGATAGTGTGGAAGGAATGATGCATAAGAAAAGCCCCAGAGGTGTTGAGATTAAGAGCTGTTTTTGTGTCCGGTTCCAGTTTCCACCCAGGGTCCTGGGAGAGGGTGGCTAATGAGGAGATGTGGCAGGCCAGGTACAGTAAAGAGTTAACACTGAAGACACTGACTCCTTCTTCTCTGTTACGGTCACTGTATATGTATAGTCTACAGATAGAGCCTCTATGACAGATCACCCTTGTCTGCTAGCTTAAACATCTACATAACCCAGTCTGGTGTGGTAGAGCACCAGCTATTCTACATGAAATGCTGGTGTGTAGCTAGCATCTACATAAATCACTCTATTCTGCTAGTGCATCTCTGCAGATAGATCTCTACGGTTCATCCATCCATCCAGCACTTAGCTCTGAGCCTGTGATGTATCCTCTTTGTTTCAGGATGAAGACGGCTTTCTTTCTGTTTGACCTGGCTGAGAGGATCCAGGGAGAGGGGAAAGCTCGCCTGTTTGAGCTCTCCTACACTGTGAGTCAGTCCTCCCATAGTAAACATATAGGAGTATGAGCATAAACCAATAGATTATAGTTATTGTGTACAAGTTGTGTTCTCTGTGATTGACAGCTGTATAAGGAGATCGTGGAGAGCCATACAGACTACCCTCCCAACTGGGATAAAAACCTGGCCCTGGCCAGCGAGAGGCTCCTGCGTTCAGGGAAGCAGGGCCACAGCCCTGACAGCCTGCTGACCTGCAGCATCCAGCACTTCAGCCTGTACCTGGACAAGGAGCCCACGGACTCCCAGGCCCCCGCCATCCACACCGCCGTCTCCCACCTGCTGCAGGAGAGGACTAGGCTCCGGCAGAAACACACCCCATGAGGGAGTGTCAGATAGAGCAGGCATGCAGGAAGTACTGCAGGACACCATGGGGACTGAGGAGGAGAAGACCTCTCAATGTGTGTGGCAGCCAGGGGATGTTGACTGACCTACAGGCTGCGTCTGGTGCTCTAACTTCTCTGGTGGTTGGGATGAAGGGTTTTGTCAGGGGTTGAACACGCCCAGTACAGTGGAGAGTAGACTGGGCTCTACCGGCAGTCATCATGGACAAATGTATGTATGATGCCCTGGAAAATTCTGTGATGAAGTAGGGCAGGAAAAACATCCCTTGTCAAAGAATTGGCTACAGCATGGGACCTAATATGGAGGTATTGCTGGTGATGGGGTACTCTGTGATGAGGTGGGGTTGTCCAGACAAACAGGAACCAGGCTGCACCTCACACTGCAGCAATGTTTTCCACTGGGGACATTACATGACTTTTGCAGCCTGGATTGAACCCAATCAAGCTGTTCAAGTCTCCCACACATACACACTTTGCTTTACTATTTCCCTGTCTCGTTTTTCTGTCTCTCTCTCTGCATCTCTTTCTCTCAAACAGCTTTTAACGTTATGATTATGTGGCCGTGGCCACCTGCTGATTTAGTTATCTTTTTCTCCCATTAGGTGGCAGGGCTGAGATTGAGGGAAACCCAATTTGGGTGCAGAAATGGGGGATTAGAGCAGGCTCTTAATCTGTGACAGATTTGTGCATTGCCACGCTGTCGCTGTCCTGGGCTCTGGTCTCTTAGCGTGACCCTGGCTCCCAGTCGCCACCCCTGCCCACCGACTATCCATCCATCTGAGTTGGTCCTTTAAAAACGAATGGATTCAATTAGCTTTTTTTTCTCCCTTTGACGACAGAGCTATAATCCCTCATAGATTTAAATTAAATATGAAATGTTACAATGCCAGGGACCCTTTTAGAGGTGTGTGTGTGGGTGTGTGTTGGTGTGTGTGTGCACCCCTCCAGTGATACGCAGAGAGGAAAAACACACGCACACACACCGAGCAGTGGAGCGCTTTCATTTCCAGAGAGACATTCCGTCACGCAGACATCGAGTCACAACCGCAGTCACGCAGACACTCGAGAGACGTTGCATCCAGACATGCAAAGGTCCTCAGCAGCACGGCCCACACTCCTGGATAGATGGACTCAGTCACTTGAGGCTGGTCTGAGAGACATGGTGATTCAGTACATTTAATTACATCTTTAACTACTTTCCCCTTCATACCTTCTCCCCTCTGTTCTCGCATAGACTTTCTACCTAATTTACCGTAAACATCCTCAGTCTGTGGACATGCCATTTCACTCTGTTGGGGCTGGTGTGTTTGATATTTGGGCGCCACTGATTTCTATGAGACCTGGTCCACAGCCACTCCTGTGTCCTGTCCTGTCATCTGCTCTCATTGTACTTTTAATGGCATGGACAGAGAGGACAGAGCACTAGAAGTGCTGCTCCGGGTCCTCTCAGAAAACAACCTGCCCTCTGCTCTGTCCACGGGGCTGGCTGATGAGAACGGGCCTAGGACAGATGGTACATCTCTCTCTCTCTCAGAAAAAAGGTATTTTTCTGTTCTCCAAAGATTAATATACTCTAAGAAAGATTTTTTCCACTTTAAACATTCTCAGAGCTTTACTTTACTGTTTCTACTGTGTTAGTAATTTTTTCTATGGGACATTTTATTTCTGGTGTAAGTATATTTACTGATTTATACAAATATATACAAATCAGTATTAAAAGGAGATGCAAAAAAATCACCAAAGGCCTTTTTGAAGCTGTTTAAATCTGCCATTATATTTCTTGTGTTTTTCTCCCTCTTTGCCACCTTTGTGTCGTTAATCTTTTCTCATCTCACATCCTCGATTCTGCTTTATTCCCTCTGTCCTTGTTTCTGTCTCCCTCCCTCTCTAACACCCCACTGTTCTCGTTTCGGTCTCCCTCCCTCTCTAACACCCCTCTCTAACACCCCTCTGTCCTCGTTTCTGTCTCCCTCCCTCTCTAACACCCCTCTGTCCTCGTTTCGGTCTCCCTCCCTCTCTAACACCCCTCTGTCCTCGTTTCAGTCTCCCTCCCTCTCTAATACCCCTCTCTAACACCCCTCTGTCCTCGTTTCTGTCTCCACCCCTCTCTAACACCCCTCTCTAACACCCCTCTCTAACACCCCTCTGTCCTCGTTTCGGTCTCCCTCCCTCTCTAACACCCCTCTGTCCTCGTTTCGGTCTCCCTCCCTCTCTAACACCCCTCTGTCCTCGTTTCGGTCTCCCTCCCTCTCTAACACCCCTCTGTCCTCGTTTCGGTCTCCCTCCCTCTCTAACACCCCTCTGTCCTCGTTTCGGTCTCCCTCCCTCTCTAACACCCCTCTGTCCCCCTGTCTCTGAGATTCAGTTGCCCACCCCAAATCAGCAAGCTGCCGAAGGATTGTAGGAACCCATGGAATCGCCATGACCACGGATGCAGGCAGGGAGCCACGGCAATGCTGGAATGTGGGGCGTCTGAGGAGATAAGAGCTGTGAGCCCAGCCAGGGAGAGGGAGTGGGGAGGGATGGAGGGAGAGGGGGGAAAGAGACAGGGAGGGTGAAAGAGAGAAGCAATCCTGTGAATGGGAGACCGAGACGACAGAGAAATAGGGGAGGGGGGAGAACGAGAGAGAGAGAGGGGGGGGGGGGACATAGGGGGCACACTGGAGAAGGGAAGCCAGCCTTATTCCTCTTTGCATTTCATTTACATCCCTGGCCGTATCGACCAATCGGATTGGGAGCAAAGCCCAGGGCTTAGGAGGGGAATAAAAAGACAAAATGCCTTTGCTGCTCTCATCCCTCCCTGATAATACCCCTTCTGTTTTTCTTTTCTCTTTTTCTCCGTCTATAAGTAGATACTGTCCGAAATGCCAGCGGAAAAGCGACACCTCCGCTTTCTGTGTATCTCAGATAGACCGAACGGGAGCAGGGGCTGAAAAAACAGCTTTAGTGGCTGGGTCTATCTCCTCTGCTCTCTGGCTGGATGGAGAAGGTTGGAGGGGGGTAGGGGGACTGGTGTTTGGTAACAGAATGGGGGGTTGGAGAGACATAATGTACTGAGCTGGCCACAGATTTTGCCGCATATTACACTGAAAAACTTCCCTGCAGATCAGTTTTCTAAACAGGGAAACCTGTTTCATGGGTGTTTACTCTGCACGACCCATTTCTGTGTTCCTGGCCAATGGCCGTGACTGAACTTACTGTGCTAAAACATATTTTTAGCACAGGATTGTTCTTGTTATTCATCCATACTTGCAGGTTTATCTAATGCGGTGGCTCTTGTCGGTTGGTTTGCACAGTAGGTCTTATAGACGACAGTATGGAGTGGAGTGTCCCCATAGTCATGACTAAGACTCCAAGGTGCCTTAGCATCATACAGACTAGCTGGGATATTCAAGTTGTTTCCACCTTTTGTCGTTAGCTGTTTTTATACTGTAAGCGCAACACAACAAGCCAAGAGTATGGGTCCAAGCCTGTTCCTTTGTGTTATGCTATAGGTTATTTTCTTCTGTGGGAATGACTGTTGTTATGTGTGAATTGTCTTACAGATTAAGTTTGCCATTGCCTTCATGAGTGTGTCTCTCAGTGTGTGACAGATGTTGTTTGAAACCCTGCAGGCACCGTGTGTTTGTGGGTTTACAGAGTGTCTGTTTGTACAGGTGCAAGCAGCTCTCTCCATTGTCTTTATGTGTTTGTGTTGGTTTGTTTATCTCCTGTTTACGGAAAGTCTCAAATTTGTATTCTCCGCCTTTAAGTGTCCCTGCCTGTTTTTAAATGGATTAAGTCATTGTGTTGATGAGTACTTTGTCCATGTATTTTTGTAAGAATATTAGGTCTATTGTGTTGTCACAGGCCCTTGTGTTGTTGCTGCTGCTGATATAGAGCTTATTGAAAGGGCTTGTTGTTGAACAGATGAGAATCCTTCACAACAGTGGCCTGCTGCAAAGCATGTAGACACAGGGAGGGATGGCCTGTTACCTGCTTCCACCAGAAGCCTGAGGGAGTTAGTCACCTCAGGACCCCCATTACTACACCTCCACAGCATTTTCCACCTCCTTCTCCACCTCCTCGTCCACCTCCTCATCGTCTCTTTAATAAAGACCTCAACAATAGGGACAGATATGGGAGGGATTAGGGGTCAGGGGGTTGGGGGATTTGGCCATCTACATTTCCAGGATCAATCTTGAACCCTTGCTTATCTCTGGCCCCAGCCCCCATATACCTCTGGTGGGCTGCCTGGCCCTAGCCTGGGTGAGGCCTGGCCCTCCTGGCTGTGTTGCTCCTCAAGCAGGGCATGGGGGGCTGGTGGTGCCTGGCTGATAGGAGAGGATCCATGGCTTCTCTGTCCAGGCTGGGGAGGTGGGGAGGGATAAAGGTTTTACCCAGGCAGCCAGGGGCATGGAGGACCACAGGGGATTTGTGGACAAAGGGTTCTTACACTCTGTCTCTATAGTACACCTCCGCCCCTAAAGCTCCACTGACAGGTGTGTGGGTGTTTTGAGTCTATTTGTGTATGTACTTTAAATGTGTATTTTAGTATTCCGGTATTGCAAATGTGAAATAACCTCTTGGAGTTATACTCTGCTAACTGAATTGTATCTTAAGTTCCCGTTGTTATCTTGCATACACACATTTGTTTATTTGATACAGCCCCTCTCCACTACTGCAATTTCTTATATCAAAGACAAAACAGTGCAGAGCGTAATTGAAAATGGCTACCGTGGAGAAAGGACTCTCTCCGCATTGACTACAGAGAGTCAGAAAAAGCCCCTTTCTCCGCTCTCTTCTTAGATCTATTTAAATAATTGAGGAGTAAACTGACAATTTAGGCCCCTTTATGGACGCCCCTGGCCTTTCAGGGGTCTCTCCGTTTGCCCCGTACAAGATGGTGCCACTGGGCACGGGATAATATATTTGTTTGCTTCGAGAGGAGCTGAAAGAGGGGGTTGGCGGGGAGCGGGCCAGAAGCGGTTTTGCCAATCAAGCAGGCAACACTTTCTCCCCCTGGTTCTAATTTTGTGCCATATTAGAGAGCTCGGCCTCCGTTTAGGACACATAGGTATTTTCATAATTTGCAGCGTCTCCCGGGACACTTGGGGTGCCATTCCTTCTCTCTCACTCCGTGTCTGAATGAGAGGCCTGGGGAAGAAGAGTGATTCATGCCCTTGGTTTCTGTCAGCTGACTGTGTTTCTGCAGAAAGCAGCTGGTAGTAGGTGAGGATACAGTAATAGTAATCACTATAAACAAGATCTGTTTAGGACTATATTGCAAGTTAAAATATTGTGTTTAATGTCAAGTGTACATCAATATAAATGATGTGTATCATCAACTCACAATAATAAGTCAAACAACATGACCCTATTAGAAATCGGCTCACATTGTTTCTAAACACACGTGTTTTGACAGGTTAAAGTGGATGGTTTTTGTTGTGCTTGACACCACTGGTTCATGCACAGCACCAGCATGTGTAAGCAATGATTCACATGTGATTGATCACATAATTCACTATCTCAGGGGGGCATTTCACCGCTGACAGACAGGCAAGCTAATCTAAAATCCCTCAATTTACAAATGGAAATCCCACCATCCAATTGAGCTAATAGAGGGACTTGAATGGGATAATAAGATGTGGTGTAATACTGTGTAAAAAGCCTGTAATGTTGTGTTGGTGTATGAGCCTTTGTGACTGCGTGTTTGACTGTGCAGTGATTACCAGGGCCTGCGGGCATGGCGGCAGCTCCATGGCTGGGACAGGGTGCTCCTCTCTGGGCTGGAAGACATGCCTGTCTACCCCTGGTGGTGGAGCCTTCGGTACCGGACCAGAGGTGCAGGATTGAGAGTTACCCTGTGCTCTGATTTCTCTCGGTTTCTCTCTATAACTGCTTCGCTTGCTTTATCGCTGTCTGTCTCTGTCTGTCTGTCTGTCTGTCTGTCTCTCTGTCTGTCTCTCTGTCTCTCTGTCTGTCTCTCTGTCTGTCTCTCTCTCTCTCTCTCTCTCTCTGCTGATGCTGCAGTGCTCGCAGATGTGCACAAACAAGGGAGGATTAAAGCAAAACGAATCTAAACAGACAAACGGAATTAGAGTGATGGGTGTCGGTGGGCTGGTTCAGAGTGATAAACATAATGATGCTGTGTGTGTGTGTGTGCCAGTGTCTAGGGGATTATATGTGGTTAGGTGTGTATGGCTGGGTGACCGCTTCTTTGTGTGTTTGCCTCTCCGTCTATGTTTTTGTAATTATGTGTGTGTATATTTACTCGGTTTTTACTTGTGTATGTGACAAATGTGTTACTGCAACTTGCCTCACAAACCCTAGTCTGTGCCCTCTGCTTGGGACTATGTGTATGTCTCTCCTCTGCCTGTCGGTGTTTGTTCGGATCATGTTTTCCTTTTTGTTTATCACAGTGTAGGTCTGTGTACAGCTGTTAATTCCAGACAGACAGAACTGTTTTTGTCTACTGGATATATGATAGGCTACACATGTACAGTGAGGGGAAAGAAGTATTTGATCCCCTGCTGATTTTGTACGTTTGCCCACTGACAAAGAAATTATCCGTTTATAATTTTAATAGTAGGTTTATTTGAACAGTGAGAGACAGAATAACAACAACAAAAATACAGAAAAATGCATGTCAAAAATGTTATAAATTGATTTGCATTTTAACGAGGGAAATAAGTATTTGACCCCCTCTCAATCAGAAAGATTTCTGGCTCCCAGGTGTCTTTTATACAGGTAACGAGCTGAGATTAGGAGCACACTCTTAAAGGGAGTGCTCCTAATCTCAGTTTGTTACCTGTATAAAAGACAACTGTCCACAGAAGAAATCAATCAATCAGATTCCAAACTCTCCACCATGGCCAAGACCGAAGAGCTTTGCAAGGATGTCAGGGACAAGATTGTAGACCTACACAAGGCTGTAATGGGCTACGAGACCATCGCCATGCAGCTTGGTGAGAAGGTGACAACAGTTGGTGTGATTATTCGCAAATGGAATAAAATGGAAGAAACAAAAGAACTGTCAATCTCCCTCGGCCTGGGGCTCCATGCAAGATCTCACCTCATGGATTTGCAATGATCATGAGCATGGTGAGGAATCAGCCCAGAACTACACGGGAGGATCTTGTCAATGATCTCAAGGCAGCTGGGACCATAGTCACCATGAAAACAATTGGCAACACTACGCCGTGAAGGACTGAAATCCTGGAGCTCCCGCTTGGTCCCCCTGCTCAAGAAAGCACATTTACATGCCAGTCAGAGGACAACTGGGTGAAAGTGTTGTGGTCAGATGAGACCAAAATGGAGCTCTTTGGCATCAACTCAACTCGGTGTGTTTGGAGGAGGAGGAATGCTGCCTATGACCCCAAGAACACCATCCCCACCATCAAACATGGAGGTGGAAACATTATGCTTTCGGTGTGTTTTTCTGCTAAAGGGACAGGACAACTTCACCACATCAAAGGGACGATGGACGGGGCCATGTACCGTCAAATCTTGGGTGAGAACCTCCTTCCCTCAGCCAGGGCATTGAAAATGGGTCGTGTATGGGTATTCCAGCATGACAATGACCCAAAACACACGGCCAAGGCAACAAAGGAGTGGCTCAAGAAGAAGCACATTAAGGTCCTGGAGTGGCCTAGCCAGTCTCCAGACCTTAATCTCATATAAAATCTGTGGAGGGAGCTGAAGGTTCGAGTTGCCAAATGTCAGCCTCGAAACCTTAATGACTTGAAGAAGATCTGCAAAGAGGATTGGGACAAAATCCCTCCTGAGATGTGTGCAAACCTGGTGGCCAACTACAAGAAACGTTTGACCTCTGTGATTGCCAACAAGGGTTTTGCCACCAAGTACTAAGTCATGTTTTGCAGAGGGGTCAAATACTTATTTCCCTCATTAAAATGCAAATTAATTTATAACATTTTTGACATGCGTTTTTCTGGATTTTTGTTGTTATTCTGTCTCTCACTGTTCAAATAAACCTACTATTAAAATTATAGACTGATCATTTCTTTATCAGTGGGCAAACGTACAAAGTCAGCAGGGGATCAAATACTTTTTTCCCTCACCGTACACACATCTACAGTGTGTATAATGGTATTTATGTGTACTGGCCATATAAACCAGGGATGGGAAACTCCAGTCCTCAGGGGCCTGATTGGTGTCACACTTTTTTGCCCCAGTTAACAGACCTGACTCCAATAATCAACTAATCATGATTTTTCATTTAGAATGCAATTACTTTAAATCAGCTGTGTTTGCTAGGGATGGGGATAAAGTGTGACACAGCTCCGGCAGCAGGCTTCTACAGCAGGCTATGTGTGTGCTGAGGAGAAGGAGATGAGTGGAGAGGAACCAGTGGGGGGTTCTGATCAGCAGTCTGGGGCTCCCCTGCTGAGGGCCTCTGGAATTAGACCTAAACCCTGCCCTGCCAGATGGCACCTGCACCACATCAGCCCCACCACCACCCACCTTAGACGTCAGGGCCAGGCAGAGCCCTGCACCCCCTGGCCTGCACTGGGCCCTGAGGACCAGACACTAGGGAGATGGGACCCCTGGGGGAGCTCAGATGCTATGGTTCTCTTCACCACAGGGAGGTAATGCTGATAATAAATAATGTTGATTGTGATGATATTGAATTTGGAATATACCTTTTCCCCCCAATAGCTGTGGCCTTTAACCCTGGCCCTGGAACTGTCCTACACTGCTAGCTTACAACACTCCTACTGTACTTGTAAACAAAATGAGGGACATCTGTGACAGCAGGAGAAGCCTGAGGTGGACTCTTTATAGATTCTGATAGTGGCTGGCCAGTATAGTGGCCAGTCAGCAGGACTAGAGAGTGGTGTAGTAATATGATGTGGAAATAGGGCTCATGGTGAGTTGTTTTGATCTACCTGTCTGGGTAATATGTCTGGAGGCAACACTTCAACTTACTTGTTGTAAGTTTGTGTGTGTTTGAACATGCTGGCTCAGGTGTGTATATTGTGTACCCTCTGCACATACCTGCTTGGAAGTAACTCTAGAAAACAATGCACTCATTTTCTATGTGTTAGTCTGGGTTTCTCATTTTTACTTTAACCAAAGAGTTCAATAATAAATTAGTCAACTGGTGTTAAATCAGACTAATTGCACTGGATGTATTATTAAGGGAAAATATGAAATATTAAGACTTCAAAATGATGAGTGGTTAATTTGTATACATTTGAAGAGTCATCCCTGGCAAGCAGACTACTAAAATATCCACAACAATGGTAGTATTTCCCCACCTGGATCAGTCATCCACAGCCTCTCCAGCAATGTTACTTAGGAAATCTTCTCTGAATTACTAGTAAGCAGATTACATGAGAGAAGTGTACAAACAAATAAAAGATTACAGGCTGTGAACATGTTCAGTCTAATGCCCTTTCAACAAGCTGTGCTCCACACAATGCCTTTCTCTCCCCGAGCTAAATGTGGATTTCTCCCTAAATATTCACCCCTGCTGACCAGCCATGTCTTCCTCCAGGAACTATGAGCAGTGACTCAGCAGCACCTCTGTAATGACACTGTTCCATGCTACTGGCCTGTCTCCTCAACTGGTACTAGCTAGGCTTTGGAGTTCAAGTGACTACAGGGTTTAGACACTGAGATTTTTTTTTAAAGGGAAGAAAGAGAATCTGGCTGTTGTTCTTGAAAAGCTGTGTTTATCCAGGATTAGAGACACCAACATGTTAATAATTGTTTCTCACAGAACTGCAAAGAAGTACTTTCCTGTAATCCCCTAATCAGGCATTACACCTCTGAGCAGAGCCACAACGCAGGCGCATGCTGGCTGTGACGCAGCACACCCACAGTATACAGTAATACACCCACTTTTCAAAACACACCACACCCACACTGTATAAAACACTCACATTTTCCCTAACTTATCACATCCACTTTAGACACCCACCACCACACTTCTTGCATCATGTCTTAAACAGTACAACGTGTGAATTTCATATTATGTGCAATATACTGAGAATAGGATTTCTGCATCTTGATGAATGGTGTAAAGGTGATTAGACTTACTGAGGACTCATTCCATCGTCCTGCTGCCACACTATTGGTCGCAGGGGTCAGACATGAGTTTTAGACGAGCGTTATTGCCCCACAGTACAGGACGTCCCATAGACATGCTAACATGAAGAGGCCAGAGCGGGGTGGTCTGACTGTAGACTGGATGTTCTGACAGCCCAGTTCCTGGTCCTCAGAGGTCAGGCCCTCTGCCGTGTACACCAGACTGCTCTGGGACTTCAGGTTATTGCTTTGTTTGACTTGATAGACACTTGATAGTCTGGCCCTAATGTGCCCTCAGACTTTGGTTAATAAACACTATGGTTGCTGTTGTTGATTGTGGTGTGATTTTTAAATGACAGCCATAACATTCAGTGGAGGGGGTAGAGAGATGTCACCTACCAGCCATAATGCTAAAAAACACAAGATTTGCGTGAGCCTCCAACATATTGGTTGGCATCATATTATAGACAGAGGTTAATGTTACGCCTCTTACTGGAGTTGAGGTCACCAAAAATACCCTCAGAATGCCTATTTCCCTCTGTGTTGGGAGCCACAGGGTCAGACATAGGGCAACTTATGAGCAATGAATGCTGGGAGAATAGCAGGGCCAAGGCCCATCTCAGTGGGCGAGGTGCAGGACTTCACACCCCTGGCCGGGACCAGGCCAGAGTGCAGATACACATGGCAGGTTAAGAGTAGCAATGCACTGATTAATAGGAAAGTTATTCCACATACAGTTGAAGTCGGAAGTTTACATACACCTTAGCCAAATACATTTAAACTCAGTTTTTCACAATTCCTGACATTTAATCAGAGTAAAAATTCCCTGTCTTAGGTCAGTTAGGATCACCACTTTATTTTAAGAATGTAAATGTCAGAATAATAGTAGAGAGAATTATTTATTTCAGCTTTTATTTCTTTCATCACATTCCCAATGGGTCAGAAGTTTACATACACTCAATTAGTATTTGGTAGCATTGCCTTTAAATTATTTAACTTGGGTCAAACGTTTCGGGTAGCCTTCCACAAGCTTCCCACAATAATTTGGGTGAATTTTGGCCAATTTCTCCTAGTAGAGCTGGTGTAACTGAGTCAGTTCTGCCCACAAATTTTATATAGGATTGAGGTCAGGGCTTTGTGATGGTCACTCCAATGCCTTGACCTTGTTGTCCTTAAGCCATTTTGCCACAACTTTGGAAGTATGCTTGGGGTCATTGTCCATTTGGAAGACCCATGTGCGACCAAGCTTTAACTGATGTCTTGAGATGTTGCTTCAATATACCCACATAATTTTCTTTCCTCATGATGCTATCTATTTTGTGAATTGCACCAGTCCCTCCTGCCGCAAAGCACCCCCACAACATGATGCTGCCACCCCCGTGCTTCAAGATTGTGATGGTGTTCTTCAGCTTGCAAGCATCCCCATTTTTCCTCCAAACATAATGATGGTCATTTTGGCCAAACAGTTCTATTTTTGTTTCATCAGACCAGAGGACATTTCTCCAAAACGTACGATCTTTGTCCCCTTGTGCAGTTCCAAACCGTAGTCTGGCTTTTTTATGGTGGTTTTGGAGCAGTGCCTTCTTCCTTGCTGAGCGGCCTTTCAGGTTATGTCGATATATGACTTGTTTTACTGTGGATATAGATACTTTTGTACCTGTTTCCTCCAGCATCTTCACAAGGTCCTTTGTTGTTGTTCTGGGATTGATTTGCACTTTTCACATCAAAGTACATTCATCTCTAGGAGACAGAACACGTTTCCTTCATGATCGGTATGACGGCTGTGTGGTCTCATGGTGTTTAAAACTTGCATACAATTGTTTGTACAGATGAACATGGTACCTTCAATCGTTTGGAAATTGCTCCCAATGATGAACCAGACTTATGGAGGTCTACAAACATTTTTCTGAGGTCTTGGCTGATTTCTTTTGATTTTCTCATGATGTCAAGCAAAGAGGCACTGAGTTTGAAGGTAGGCCTTGAAATACATCCACAGGTACACCTCCAATTGACTCAAATTATGTCAATTAGCATATTAGAAGCTTCTAAAGCCATGACATAGTTTTCTGGAATTTTCCAAGCTGTTTAAAGGTACAGTGAACTTAGTGTATGTAAACTTTTGACCCACTGGAATTGTGATACATTGAATTATAAGTGAAATAATCTGTCTGTAAACAATTGTTGGGAAAATGGCTTGTGTCATGCACAAAGTAGATGTCCTAGCCGACTTTCCAAAACTAGTTTGTTAACAAAAAAATTGTGGAGTGGTTGAAAACGAGTTTTAATGACTCCAACCGAAGTATTTAAACTTCCAACTTCAACTGTAGCTATAATATATAATAAAATTAGTTGGACAGAAGGCAGTTGTTGGTAAAATGAATTATTAACTGAGCTGAGAGAGTATCTTTGTTTGGACATATACAGGACATCCTTTGAATTCTGCCTGTATTGCGTGAACACAGTTGCTCTACATCTCAGTACAGAAGAGGCCATGAGGGCTAATGGATATTGTTCAGGATGTTTTAGCATGTCAACAGCTTGGTCATATTAACATATGTCAATAGTGGCAGGTGTTTGTCTCTGTGTTCTGTTTGACGTGTTTCGTTTAAGTGCTTGTTTGTAAAGATGCATTTCATGAAACATGTGCACAATACAGTAGGGCTACGCCGTTCCAAGCCCACCCATCCTGCCATCTATTGTTTCATCATTTAACTTTGCTTTTTGACCGTCCTTTTGTTTTCTCTTGCTTGCGACCATTGTAGCTGTTTAAATGATCACGTTTATTGTTTGGTCTCCCTCACCCCCTCCTCTCTCTCTTTCTCCCCCCCTCTCTCTCTCCTTGCAGGGACTGGCTGGAGAGTGTGATGAGTTGATCGGCAGGGATTAACCTGGGGAATTTAATTAGTGGAGCTGTCGTCCCTGCCCTTAACAGTTCAATTCCCCTCTCTCTCCCTGCCTGGCAGGCTAGCTGGGGCCTGGCGCCGTGGGGAGGGCAGGCAGGCAGAGGCAGGACACACATTTCACAAACAGATCAGTCCACCGGCCCTGATGGAGGGATGGGATGGGGAGATCCAGGTGGTGTTTTTCCTGTTGTAGAGGATGAGCGGTTGACTGGCCGTGTGCCTGGACTCTCAGTGACCGGTAGCCTGGCCACAACCATCCCCAGTTGTTGAAAGTGGGCAGTAGAGGAGGAGGAGGGGGGTTTAGACAGTGTGCACTTGGGGTAATCGTTACTCAATCTGAAGCCTGCACTGTTGCATTGTAATCCTGATGCTAAACTTCCCATTAACCCATCTGGGACCCCCAACCCCACACCCCCTGCAAGACAAACACACACTCGCCAGGGTTGTGGTGGTTGTGTGCTAGAAGTGTGCCTGGCTGTCCCCAGATCACCTGCTGGGGAGCATGTCCAGCCAGATCACATTAAAGACCTGCTAAAGGAATGTCCCCAACTCCCCAGCACTGCCCTGCCCAGTCCCCTGACCTACTGGTCACTGGTGATCCCCTGTTAATATTCCACACACACACGTCTGTCTCTGGGGACTGGTCCCTCTGCCCCCCTATGGGGCTGCTGATAATTCAAGTCAAACATGATGTCTCGCTTGTTTGTCACACTTAGTGTTTCATTCAGTCAGGGTGGGAAGGGTCAATGTCCTAACCTTGTAAGATATCAATGGCACACTGTGTTTATAGGACAATCAACTCAGTTTGAACGAGTTCATTTAAAAAACATTCGACAGAGATAAAGTGAATGAATTAATGGACTCCTATTTGGTTGTGTTTCGGAGGTGCACTAGATAGATTTGATGATGTTCAGGTATAAATGAGGGAAGGGAGGTGCAACAGTATGCTTCTTGTTTACTCCGTCTGCTTCCTAACCCCCCCCCCCCGCCCCCCCCAGCGCTTCTTCTCCTCCTGCTCCCTTCTCCCCAGTGTGCCCCCCATCCCCCGCTGGGCCTGCGCTGTGTCAGTGTGCCACTAATTAAGGACTCTTAAAGCTATGGCCTACACTCATTAGTAAACTGTAGCATCCTTACTGTCCAGGGAGGAGGAGGAGGAGGGGGGCCCCAAACTCAACAGCTGATTCAATTTGAGGACCTGCTGTCACCTGTGGCAAACACTTCTGTTGGGGTCCATAAGGTCATGAAGAACAACTATTGCGTTAAAATATGTATTTATTTGACATTGTTTTTTCTTTTTGTTATTGTGGTCTTCTTCCATCCAGATTAGTAGCATGTATTATCATTGATGTTTCTAATGAAAACTGCTCCTTCCAAAGAAAATGCTGGACCAATGCTGGAGCTTGTTGAGGGCTTGTTCGTTTTATTTCATTGTGCTGTTGTCTTTTGTTCAGTATTCACTGCCTATTCAAATTGACTAAGGCAGCGTTAATCAGAGTTGCATTTTGTTGTTGCTCGATTCATGTGGGTACTGTTCGTCAGATCTTTTAGGTGTCAACATTGTTGTCGCTATTGTTCTGGTTGTTAAAATCCAACACTCCTCCTCCCTCTCCCCCAACGTTCAGCTGCCCCTCCACTTACCGCTTTGTTTCATCCTTTTTAATGGAAACTAAGAACTAAACAAATGGGTGTGTTGTTGTTTATGAAAGTAGGCCAAACAACTGCTGACAAACAAGAAGGGTAGTTGTAGGTCAGTACGGCACAAGCCATGCGTTACTGTGTCAGAGAGGGCAGGCTGTCGTCGGTCGGCCACAATGAACAATAACATGAGCTACATGCTCCCCCTCTGAGAGGATGTAGACTGGGCACATACACGTCATCAACAGAATTATTATCAACAAGTCAACATAACTCAGAATACGAGGGATCACAACCACACATAATCCACAAATATACCAACAACAAAAACCTCCCGGGCTGGATACTTTGGATTATATTATGGCAGATAGAATGGAAATATAAAGTGCAATTGAAATTAGAAACACTCACGTTAAGGTGACAGTTAAATCAGACTGTGATACCAATTGTTGGTTTACAGTCTGAAACAAAGCACTGCAAAAAACCTAGCTTACTTACAAGCCAGAGCGTTGAATAAAATGTCAACTTACTGTAAGGTCTGTCGGTGCGGTTGGCACCTTCAGTGGGTCGAAATTTGAGACCACAGGAAAGTATTATTTACCCCGACTTGTTAGTGCACCGGTACTGCCGTTGATATTTCTATCACCTGGTACACGAGCAAAACCATTGTAAACGACACCTGCAAGACGGTTAGTATGCATGTATCACGTGCCTTAGGTCTGCAACAAACTCATCTTGATTGCCACCCAGAGACCCACGTTTTGAAGTCAGTTTAATTAATAATACTTTCCTGTGGATATTTTGACTCAAACGTCGACCGACTGAAGGACCAGCCCCACAGACAATTGGCAGAGTAAGTTCAAATATAGATTTTATTCAACATTCGTGACAGACAAAGGACGTTTAGGTTTCTATGCCTACACAACGGAAGGCGTCGCCACAATTGATACTAAGGTGACAGCTACACTAACTGCTTCTACTCACCCAACGTACAAAGATCTTGTTGATAATTGGCATGTTCCAGGACTCTGTATCTGAGTTGTTTGACACTATGTTTAATTTTTCAGTTGACCTGGAGGTTAGGATCTTCATCATCACAACCAAGAGGGACTTGACCTCAGTGACTCCTAGATGCTTCTGAAACTACCCCAATAACCCGTCGCAGATTGTTCGCTCCACTCATCAAGGAGTTAATAAATCAAAGACCAACACAAGCACTTCAATTCATCTGTTTTATTCATATGTGAAACAACAATCTTTTCCTATGAGTGAATAAGGCATTATCCCTACTGCCCAGAAGCAGCAGCCCATGGTTGAAGTACAGATGTGACTAATTACCTTGTTATTAAGGGAAGCAATCTCATTGGTTAATTGAATGTCCCTACCTGTATTTAAACCCCCCTGTTTTTGTGTTCTAGGTGACCACACACAGAAAGTCATGATGTCTGGCATGGTGGACCCGTTGTGCAGCTATGCTTGGTGAGAGCAAATGGATTTTGAAAGTTTCTAATGGAGAAAACGGCACCTGCCTGCTGGGCTTGCTGCACTTCCTGTGCCCCTTTTTATTTCATGTTGGTTTTGTATTTGTGATTTCAATTAGCAGGGTTTTTAAAGTAAAATAAAGGAAATGGAGTAACTGATAAGTGGAGGCAAAGTATGGATAACTAATGAATTGGTGGTTAACATTTGAAATGTTTAATGGAGAAAGCCATGCCTTAAAAATACATTTTTAAAACTGGTCCACTGTTGTCTGTCTCTAGCCTACTTCACGCTGCCTGCTCAACCTAGATCCTAAGAACCTCTGACTTTTTCACCTTGTGACATACACAGACTCCATCCTTTGGTAAAAACCTCTGGGGGATCACTGTTTCAACTAGGGGGTGCTGGAGGACTGTGGGAGGGTTCCCAAATGTATAGAATGCCTACCGTATTTATTGAACTTCATTCATTGGTTATGTTTCAGCATGTATGGCACCTCATACTGACACTGTGTCAGTAAAGGGATTACGATAGTTGCCTACTACTCTATACTATAATAGATAGCAATCAGTAATGAAAATACAACAATAAAACCCAATACCCTATAACTGCACTATTAAACAGCAATAATGGACAGCCGTGTGTATGTCAACAGCAGTGGAGACTGACCTGTTATGAGTGGGCAACGCTAGAGCCTACAATGCATTTCTTTGTAGACCTCATTTAATCATAATGGATACAATTGTTTTTAAACACCCCCAGTCCCCTCCCTTTCCCCTATGCCCCCCCCCTCTCTTCCTGCCCCCCCCCCCATCCACCCCATCCATGGCATAATACCTCGGGTGACACACACACACAACAGATGCCCCCTGACGCTCACACACACAGGCGGGCACGTGATTCAGGAGCCTGCGGCCACAGGCCCACCAGCCTCATGGCATTGTGTTCCCCCTGGGCAGGCAGGCTGCCCCCGGCCTGCCTAAATACCCTTTTGTCTGGGGTGGGATAATAACTGGTGGCCAAGCCGCTGGTATGGCACATGTGCGGCTTCTCAGCCCTAATTTTTGGCCCAAACAGGTGGGTAGGGGAGGGGAGGGGGGGAGAGAGGGGAGATAGCGAGAGGGGAGGGAAGAGGCTGCATCTGTCCCTATACCCAACGACTTCCTCGCCTCACCCAGCCCAGCCCCAGCTACCACCCCATAAGGTCTCACGAGAGAGGGAGGCAAACCAGAGACAAACAGGTGGAGGGGAATGGGGGGATTAGAAGAGGTAGATGGAAGACATTGGAAAATTGTCAAATAGGCCTTGTAAGTAAGATTTCACTATTCTTGTAAGATTTCACTTGAATCAGACCAGTACCCCTAAGCCATATTAAATGCTTGGCCTTCAGTAAGTGATGCCCTGTTGTCTTGTCTGGGCTCAGTGGCCTGTCATACTGGCTCATAGACCCAGAGAACATGAAACAGATACTATACATGACATGTCAATGTGTTTGTTGGCTCCACTTCCAAGCCAAAACACTGGCGTATTTATGCAGTGGGAATAGAGTCGGCTGGAACGGAGAACTAATTGAGAAAACAAAAGCCAAAAAGGGCAGGAGTTTGATGAGCTGATGAGGAACACATATAATTTATTAAATGTTGTAAAGTGGAATGGTACTCAGCTTTTTGGATGTTTATTACATTTGTATTTGATTTATTATATATTTATTGTGTTGCTTCTGTGTAATAAAATGCATATACTAATGTGTTTATGTGCCTTTATCAAAAAGACTTCCATCAGTTAGGTATATTAATATCTGTGCCTGGTTTAGCCTACCATAACTACACCTGGCTGAGCCTCTGCAAGCATTATGCTGGTGACTGGTTGTGGTGTGGGTAGGCCCAGTAGGACATTGAGTCTGAATCCAGCAGTAGTGTTGGATGGTCCAAGGAGGGTAAGAGGAGGGCAGAGCAGTAAGATGATTGGGAGCAGGGCACGCAGACTGGGCTCTCCTCATTCTGTCTAATTCTCCCTTAGCTCAGCAGCATGGAGGACCTGGACCTGCGTGGGATACAGCTGACAGTATTGTGACAGCTGGAGCAGCTTCTCCTGATCCGGGACTGTAAAATAAAATAAAAAAATTAGTCAAGGTGTTCTGGAGGTGGGGACAGGGTCTGAAGGGAGGGATGTGAGGAACAATGTTGATGGAAGTGGTCTCTCTCTGTGTTTCCTCCATTCTCCTTCACTGTGGCTTGGAAACACAGGATATTTCAAAAGGCAGCCTGGTCTCAGAGACTAGACATAACATAGTAAATGTAAATCTGGGACACTCAAATTAGGCTGAAAGAACCTAAAGGTCAAGGACAACTTTAGCATTTTAGCCAATTAGCAACTTTGGAACTACTTACTACTTTTTACCTAATTTGCAACTACTTAGCATAGTAACTAACCCTTCCCCTATCCCCTATCCCTTTAACCTAACTCCTAACCCTTATCCCCTAGCCTAGCTCACATTAGCCACCTAGCTAACGTTAGCCACAACAAATTGGCATTCGTAACATATCATACATTTAGCAAATGTGTAATGTATTGTACAAAATTCGCAACAAAATACAAAATGGATGATGGACATCCGCAAATTAATACATACCATATGAAATATAACATATCATACTAATTGGTGTTACGAATTTACATTTACTCTGTAATGTCTACCCCTGAGTCCAGGTTGCAAAGAAGGAGTAATTAGTAGGACAAGATTTTGTCATCATTATGATGTCTCCAGATTGACATTAGATGCAGTGTAACTTTAGCCAGCTAGCTAAGATTGAGGGGAGAGCACCAAAAATTGTGACCAAGTGACAGAGGTGCAACCCATGAATTCTCTCTCAACCATAGTAAATAGTGAAACTGGCCTTGGAACAGTGCTTTGGGTAACTTACCCCCTACACCACGAGAACACAATGCAACCTTGAATGAGGGATCAGATTTCTCCTGCCTTTGAACAAGATAATGAGGTGGTCCCGTGAAGGGCTTAGTCACCTTTTCTCCTAACAATTCAATGCAATCTGAGCATTTGTGGACGTATTATGAAGTAGGCCTACAGAACAAGAAACAGAGTTGAATAACAGTGAGAGGGGCTTGGAGGACAGCAAGTCCTTTCCTTTCCCTTATCATGTGCCCACATTGATAACAATAACCTCTCAATGAATGTGAGATTTTCATCTTGAAGCAAAGAATAAGTGAAAAGGCTCTGATCTGAGTGGAAAAGTGGATAAGTATTGGTGTTCTAGAATGTCAGTGAAAAAAGTTATGCTTTCGCTTCCCATAATAGATATTCAAAGCACGTTGGGTGCATAGTTGTGCGCCATGACTTCAAAAAGGCTTAGACTCTGTCTGGATGACAAGTCGAAACAGTTCATTGATGTATAACACTTAATGGGGAAAAAAATGAAATAAAACGGAGCTGTAGTGCTGTCTGTCGGGGGTGCTCTACATTAACCTCATCCCATTCCCAACTTCTAGTCTCATTACTAACCGCTGTCCATCTAGGGGGGTCTCTCACCAGTAATCTGTTAGTTTCAGCTAATTAATTTCTGGTTCCTTGTACACTTTCACACAAGGGTATCTTGTTTGCTGGAGATTAAGAGCTGCCGAGAGTTCGTTAGAAAGGTGTCGCCTTAATTATCAGAGGCCTCATCGCGTGCACCTGTCTAATTGCCATAATGAGGTGTCTCAGTGGGATCATGTGGGAGAGAGAAGTGCCTCGCTCACTGGGACGCGCTTTGGGTGAGAGTGCAGTGGTGACTCATCCAGCATCGAATCATGAATCTGTTTTCTTATGTTTGTTTAGATCAAAACCTTCATGCGTTGGATATAGTCTGCATCACCATTTTTCTCTAGTTTCCCTGTCGAGTTGATTGATGGATGATGCCTGTACACTTTTATACAGGCCTAAGTGACGTTACACTCAAATCTTTCACAAATTTGGCTATAGATTTCTAGGATTAGAGAACATATGTGGAGGATAATATGAATTTCACATGACCTTTCCAAACACAGCTGATGTCTACAGTTAAATCATGTTATTATATGGCCTGTGGCCACACCAATGACCATTAGGGTTGTCAGTTCTGGGAATATTTGTTGATCAGGCGATTATCATTTCGCATTCCACCTCATTTCGAGCACTTTAGTCCCCATCAAGCCGCTGAGTGTAGGACTTTAGATACATGTAATCCACCATAAAAGTATTTCCATTTGTCTCTTAAGGAGATTTTTTATTTGTGGTTTGTTAGTCAATGGGGGGTTGATGGGAAACATCTATCATGGAATACTCTGTTAATCCAAGAGCTGTTAAATCCCTGGTCCTACATGGACTCCATGTTTAGTTCTAACTAGGTAGACATTAACTAACTAGGTATTAACTTGACCAATATACATAATAACATGTGGTTTTATTATAACATATGTTGAGATCCTGTAATCATCTTATGGCATTGAGTTTTCCAACAAAATATGATTCTTCCTAATGTAATGGATCACGCTGCCCCCATTCAAACCCACCTATCATACAAGTAGGTCGAGGCTGCATCATGTTCTAATGAGAAACACAACCAACACCTTGAAAAGGCCCTGGCAACTGGCCCGATAAACTTCCATATTAATCTTCTGTGAGGGGACAGAAGACAAGCAGAGTAAGAAACTTACTGGTCCCTGACATCAATAGCCTGTGAAGAAATGTTATCCATTTTTAATGACTTAACAAACCATGTAGTATTTAGTAAAATAGTGCTGCATCCCAGCAACTGTTCAGAGAGGAATACAACATTTGTTATTGATTTGCACATAGATATTATTAGCTACAGCTAGCAAATGTTATTTTTCACAATTTCTGACTTTTGGACCTCAATGGAATATGTGTTAGTATGCACCTTTAATCTCTGAAACTATTTTGATCGTTCAAATGAATATCACATTTTTTGATACATGTCACAAGTTGGAATAAGCCTGTTGTCAAGCAAATAAGTAAGTCACAAACCTTGGTTTGCTCAGTAAAAAGTATTCATTGTAGCTTATAACCAGGCATGAGCAATATGTTACAGTAGACCTATGTGGAAAGAATGTGTGGTCCTCTGCTTTATCAGACCTCCAACTCGTCCTGCTGTACTATTATCACTTTCAGATCTCTGGAAATCCACGGATTTGTGTGAGCAGTCGGACAAATTAAAATCACATGCTTTTTAGTGGTTTACTCCAATCCCGTTATATATTTTTTTTAAACATCTAAATCTGTTATTATGGGTACAAAACCCTTTTAATTTAATCTTTGGCAAGATTATCAAATTCATTGATGATGTTACAAACTTAAATAAGTAATGCAGAAAATATAGGACTGTGTTTGCTGAGCCTGGATAAGGGGGATAGTGATATTATTATTATTGTTGTACTTTAGTAGTAGTAGTAGTAATAGTAGTAATAGTAGTAGTAGTAGTAATAGTAGTAATAGTAGTAGTAGTAGTAATAGTAGTAATAGTAGTAATAGTAGTAGTAGTAGTAATAGTAGTAATAGTAGTAGTAGTAGTAGTAATAGT
The DNA here is from genome assembly GCF_036934945.1 of Oncorhynchus masou masou. Lineage (NCBI taxonomy): Eukaryota > Metazoa > Chordata > Actinopteri > Salmoniformes > Salmonidae > Oncorhynchus > Oncorhynchus masou. Next base: position 33,473,580 of record NC_088232.1, read on the forward strand.
AGTAGTAGTAGTAGTAGTAGTAATAGTAGTAGTAGTAGTAGTAATAGTAGTAGTAGTAGTAGTAGTAGTAGTAGTAGTAATAGTAGTAGTAATAGTAGTAGTAGTAGTAATAGTAGTAATAGTAGTAGTAGTAGTAGTAATAGTAGTAGTAGTAGTAGTAGTAGTAGTAGTAATAGTAGTAGTAATAGTAGTAGTAGTAGTAATAGTAGCAATAGTAGTAGTAATAGTAGTAGTAGTAGTAGTAGTAGTAGTAGTAGTAGTAGTAGTAGTAGTAATAGTAGTAGTAATAGTAGTAGTAGTAGTAGTAGTAGTAGTAATAGTAATAATAGTAGTAGTAATAGTAATAGTAGTAGTAGTAATAGTAGTAGTAATAGTAGTAGTAGGAGTAGTAGTAATAGTAGTAATAGCAATAATAGTAGTAGTAATAGTAGTAATAGTAGTAGTAGTAATAGTAGTAGTAATAGTAGTAGTAGTAATAGTAGTAGTAATAGTAATAGTAGTAATAGTAGTAGTAGTAGTAATAGTAGTAGTAATAGTAGTAGTAATGGTAGTAATAGTAGTAGTAGTAATAGTAGTAGTAGTAATAGTAGTAGTAGTAGTAATAGTAATAATAGTAATAGTAGTAGTAGTAATAGTAATAGTAGTAGTAGAGGTAGTAATAGTAGTAGCAATAGTAATAGTAGTAGTAGTAATAGTAATAGTAGTAGTAGTAATAGTAATAGAAGTAGTAGTAGTAATAGTAGTAGTAATAGTAGTAATAGTAATAGTAGTAGTAGTAGTAATAGTAGTAATAGTAGTAATAGTAGTAGTAATAGTAGTAGTAATAGTAGTAGTAGTAATAGTAATAGTAGTAATAGTAGTAGTAGTAGTAGTAGTAGTAGCAGTAATAATAGTAGTAGTAGTAATAATAGTAGTAGTAGTAGTAGTAGTAGTAGTAGTAGTAGTAGCAGTAATAATAGTAGTAGTAGTAATAATAGTAGTAGTAGTAGTAGTAGTAGTAGTAGTAGCAATAATAGTAGTAGTAGTAGTAGTAGTAGTAGTAGTAGTAGTAATAGTAGTAATAATAGTAGTAGTAGTAATAGTTGTAGTAGTAACACCAACGACTCCCTCTAACACCAACGACTCCCCCTAACACCAACAACTCTCCCTAACACCAACGACTCCCTCAACACCAACGACTCCCCCAACACCAACGACTCTCCCTAACACCAACGACTCCTCCTAACACCAACGACTCTACCTAACACCAACGACTCCCTCTAACACCAACGACTCCTCCTAACACCAACGACTCTACCTAACACCAACGACTCCCTCTAACACCAACGACCCGCCCTAACACCAACGACCCTACCTAACACCAATGACCCGCCCTAACACCAACGACCCGGCCTAACACCAACGACTCTCCATAACACCAACGACTCTCCCTAACACCAACGACTCCCCCTAACACCAACGACTCCCCCTAACACCAACGACTCTCCCTAACACCAACGACTCTCCATAACACCAAATACTCTCCATAACACCAACGACTCCGCCTAACACCAACGACTCCTTCTAACACCAACGACTCCGCCTAACACCAACGACTCCCCCTAACACCAACGACTCTCCCTAACACCAACGACTCCCACTAACACCAACGACCCACCCTAAACACTAACGACTCACCCTAACACCAACGACTCTCCATAACACCAACGACTCTCCCTAACACCAATGACTCTCCCTAACACCAACGACTCTCCCTAACACCAACGACTCCCCCTAACACCAACAACTCTCCCTAACACCAACGACTCCCCCAACACCAACGACTCCCCTAACACCAACGACTCTCCATAACACCAACGACTCTCCCTAACACCAACGACTCTCCCTAACACCAACGACTCTCCCTAACACCAACGACTCTCCATAACACCAACGACTCCCTGTAACACCAACGACTCCCTCTAACACCAACGACTCTCTCTAACACCAACGACTCTCTCTAACACCAACGACTCTCTCTAACACCAACGACTCACCCTAACACCAACGACTCCCTCTAACACCAACGACTCATACTAAAACAAAAAACTCCCTCTAACATCAACGACTCGCTCTAATACCAAGGACTCTCTCTAACACCAACGACTCAGCCTAACACCAACGACTCCCCCTAACACCAACGACTCCCTCTAACACCAACGACTCTCCATAACACCAACGACTCCCTCTAACACCAACGACTCATACTAAAACAAAAAACTCCCTCTAACATCAACGACTCGCTCTAACACCAACGACTCCCTCTAACACCAACGACTCTCTCTAACACCAACGACTCATCCTAACACCAACGACTCCCCCTAACACCAACGACTCCCTCTAACACCAACGACCCTCCTAACACCAACGACTCTCCATAACACCAACGACTCCCTCTAACACCAACGACTCTCCATAACACCAACGACCCGCCCTAACACCAACGACCCGCCCTAACACCAATGACCCGCCCTAACACCAACGACCCGCCCTAACACCAACGACTCTCCATAACACCAACGACTCTCCCTAACACCAACGACTCCCCCTAACACCAACGACTCTCCCTAACACCAACGACTCCCCCTAACACCAACGACTCCCCCTAACACCAACGACTCTCCCTAACACCAACGACTCTCCATAACACCAAATACTCTCCATAACACCAACGACTCCGCCTAACACCAACGACTCCTCCTAACACCAACGACTCCGCCTAACACCAACGACTCCCCCTAACACCAACGACTCTCCCTAACACCAACGACTCCCACTAACACCAACGACCCACCCTAAACACTAACGACTCACCCTAACACCAACGACTCTCCATAACACCAACGACTCTCCCTAACACCAACGACTCTCCCTAACACCAACGACTCTCCCTAACACCAACGACTCCCCCTAACACCAACAACTCTCCCTAACACCAACGACTCCCCCAACACCAACGACTCCCCTAACACCAACGACTCTCCATAACACCAACGACCCTCCTAACACCAACGACTCTCCATAACACCAACGACTCTCCCTAACACCAACGACTCTCCATAACACCAACGACTCCCTGTAACACCAACGACTCCCTCTAACACCAACGACTCTCTCTAACACCAACGACTCTCTCTAACACCAACGACTCTCTCTAACACCAACGACTCACCCTAACACCAACGACTCCCTCTAACACCAACGACTCATACTAAAACAAAAAACTCCCTCTAACATCAACGACTCGCTCTAATACCAAGGACTCTCTCTAACACCAACGACTCAGCCTAACACCAACGACTCCCCCTAACACCAACGACTCCCTCTAACACCAACGACTCTCCATAACACCAACGACTCCCTCTAACACCAACGACTCATACTAAAACAAAAAACTCCCTCTAACATCAACGACTCGCTCTAACACCAACGACTTCCTCTAACACCAACGACTCTAACACCAACGACTCAGCCTAACACCAACGACTCCCTCTAACACCAACGACCCTCCTAACACCAACGACTCTCCATAACACCAACGACTCCCTCTAACACCAACGACTCTCCATAACACCAACGACTCCTCCTAACACCATTAATCTTTTTTTTCATCATTAAACATTTGCCAAAAGGTCTCATTGATTGTTCAAGTCGAATTCTGCACAAATCTCATCATGATTGGTTGAGAGTGTCTTATAATTATTTGTTATTTTTTCCCAAATCTGTAATTTGAGAGGTCTGCATGTGTAGCATATGGATAGTGTGCCAGTTTTTCATTTCTCAAAGTAAATGATGGGTGTTTTGTTTACATGTTGCCATATATGCAGTATTTCTCGACAGTATATATGTTCCAAGCCATAGAGGATGTGTATCCATACCTGAGACTGATGGAAAGGACAAAATAAAAGGGGGAACAAATTGAAGCTTTTCAAACTGATAATGAGAAGGTATTTTGCATACTATTTTTGCAGGATAGTTCTTTTAAGTGTTGCTTGCCAACCTTTGGAATTAGGGACAGGGTATGTTTTCTCAAGATGCACACATTAGCCTACTCCCACTTTCCAGACCATATTCTTGCCTAAATAAATCTGTCTGAAATACAATGTCCTTCCTTAACGGTATATCGTCTGATATATGAAAAAGTTCAACCAAAAGAATATAGCAATAATTGTCATTGTCAGCACAATAGTGGACGCGGTTGTCATAAATGTAAACTCATTATCGTGGTCCTCATTCCTAAATCGTTATCAACTGATAACGGTTGACTTGACTTCTAATAAACTACCAATAGCCCTATACATAGTACGCTATAATTAATTATATTAATAATACACATTTACTTTTGGATATTGTCGTTTTTATTTTTTTAATTAATTAATGTCCAATAATAGTTGATCCTGTCTAGAAGAAGGTGCTCATCAGCTGTTTCTTTGTTGAAGCGTCAGTCGATGGCCTCGTAGCCTGTAATCAGAGATCGTGTTCACCTACTTTGAGGTAATAATCTGGGAATGCGTTTTAGGGCTTGTAAACATTTTCCCAACATCACGCGGGCCACTCTCGCGTCTTGCGCAGGTTGCATCCGGGCGTCTCCAGTGAGCACTTGGTGTGGGCCTTCCCGACGTTGGTTATGGTGATGCGTTGCATGGCTGGCAGGACCAGGAGTGCTGTAGGCCAAGTGCAGCCTATTGTTGTGATGTTAACAAAAGATCGGTGGGATTAATGCAGCGTCTGCGGGTCCCATATGCTCTTCAGTGCGGTTTGCTTTTGATTAAAACTCGGAGTCTGACTGTAGGTATGGGGTCTTCAATACGGAGTATGCGCACCTGGTGTCTAATCTCACCGTCACTTGTGCACGCTTAAAATATCACATTTAAAAGTTATAACCCTCAGTGAGCCTGTTGTGTCTCTCAGAATATCACTGCACTTATCAACAAGACCTGATTATTAGTGCATTGTTTCGGTGAATGATTTATCCTGCGTCTTCCTTAGATCTCGATGGTTAAACACATTAGGAAGGCAAATAAATCACATCCTTCATATGGAGGAACACATATGGATAGTCAGTGGCTAATTTATTTTAATGATAGGTCTACAAATGCAATGGGTGTTTTGCACAAGCATGTGACATAGCAAGATTGAATCCTGTATTTTAAACCTAATCCAGAAATGAGAATTGCACCAAAAATGAAAGGAATTGTCTTAGACAATTTTTGGTGCAATTCTCATTTCTGGATTAGGTTTAAAATACAGGATTCAATCTTGCTATGTCACATGCTTGTGCAAAACACCCATTGCATTTGTAGACCTATCATTAAAATAAATTAGCCACTAACTATCCATATGTGTTCCTCCATATGAAGGATGTGATTTATTTGCCTTCCTAATGTGTTTCCCTGGACCATCTGACATAAAGAGAAAAGGGACCGTTGGATGAAGAAGCTTTAGATGGTGGTGATGGTTGTGATTTTGTCCTCTTAGTATTATTAATTAGTATTATTTTTAGCATTATTATTATTCTTCTCATTGGGTCTATTATTTGTATTGTTATCATCACTTATCACCATGTTGTGCATGTGCGTAAAGTTGTGCGTAAAGTTGTGCGTAAAGTTTCCCTGCTTAAAGTTGCTCCTCATCTGAATATGTCAACCCTACTGTACTACACTGTCTGACCCGCCAGCCAGCTACAGCCCAACCACAGCCCAGCCACAGCCCAGCCCAGCCCAGCCTGGTCTGACAGTTATTTAACAGCCTATTTGACCTCTAAAATAATGTTTGTTGAGTATGAGCATTCATAGAGAGTATACATGTTGTTATTTAACTTATGTTAAACCTAATTACAAAGGGAGTTTATTGCATTTTATGAGTTATTTGATTTTTGTTATATTTCCATCCTAGGTCTAGATAAGGGCGCAATTTTTTTTAAATCACAAAAGCTCTGACGAAGGCCGTGAGGCCGATGCGTCAGTTTATTAAATATCAGTGATACTATCAAGAGCAGTGTGCGGTTTCCTTTTCCCTTCTTCTTGTTAAATTCTTGCCATGCACCTGCAAATTAGATTGCTCAGATGTGCGAGTGCCTTTTGAATGTTGTTATATTTCCATTAGAATCTCTCATGAATAGTGTATGTGCTGTGAATCAATCAAACGTATTTATAAAGCCATTTTTACATCAGCAGTTGTCACAAAGTGATTATACAGAAACACAGGCTAAAACCCCAAAGAGCAAACAGTGACGAAACCTAGAGCGGAACCAGGCTCTGTGCGCTAGGGCCCAATCCGAATCCTTAGTTCCCGCGCCTAAAATTAATTCCACACTTTACACACATGTCCAAATTACGTGCGCTTATATTTGGGATTTCCCCTTATGAACACTGATCATTTATGGTCAAACCAAATGCTTATAGCAGACCGAAAGTTGTCCGTTATAAAAATATTCCTGCAAGTGACCTTCAATTTCAAACATGGAAACACATTGTACAGTCTGGAGGGCAGAGGCCAGTTGTTGTTGACACTGCACGAGGAGACGCAATCTCTTTAACATACATGCCACAGACAACTGCATCTATTGTTTACATTTGAATGATTATTGTTTCATTGTTTGTTACATATACGTTTTTTGTTGTTATTTTTTATATATATATTTATTTTTACAATTACTAGGCTTCTTGCACTCAACTAGACCTTTAGGTTGATACAACTGAAATTTCACTTACATCTAAACTAACCATCTATTTTAGCTGATAATAATGATGATTTACATTACACACACGAACACACACGCGCACACACAAACACGCGCGCGAGCACACACGCACACACGGTTCAGTCACCACTTTTTCTAAACTAAGGGATAAAATGGAATAAAAAGAATGAAATACAAATCTTTAGCCCTCTTTTTAATGGTTCAATTATTTCTAACCCGGGTTTTAATTAGTGTGTTTCCTTTACTGAGGACTCGAATGAAAGAGAGATTATTGGCAATGTCAAGGATGCTAATTGAATGTTCGACTTCTAACAACTACTGCATAGGCATGGAGTAATTAAAGATTCGATTGCCTGTCTGACTTTGCCTCAGTCAACTCACAATAACGTTAAATGCTCAGAGTCGGACTTTCAGAAATAACCCGGAGCCGACGGTAAAACCCTTTCCCCGCCCACTTTCTTTGCCTTCGCCAGATTTAGTTTTGTAGAAGTTCTCCATTGAGCTCCAGAGGACTCCCGGGTGCCAATTGTTCTCAAACAGTGCACCCCCTAAATCAGATTATTAAAAAAAATGTTATACTATCAAGGCAAACTTGAAACTTTGTGCAATGACGAGTCGTAGTGGAACTTTCCAGAGAGCTGCGTTTCAATATATTTGATTAACTTAACTAATCAGACATCTTTTGTTGCCTTTTAATTGATTTCGGAAAACGTTTGCAGAATATGGGCAGCTTCAGTTTAGCAATCTGCAATTAGAGGTTCTTAAAATACATCCATATTATTACTAAGTGGCATGAATCGTTGTTATAACCTCATTATTTTTGTAGAGATCGAGTCAATCCATGAGTTGAACAAAAACTCAGTCAAAGTGTGTTTGTAGGGAGGCTGCTTATAACGAACTGGTACGTAGGCCAGCTTTTGGAATGCAGGGTTGGGCAGAAGCATGCGGCGGTCTTTGAATGACTGTGCTCGAAAGAAACCCCGCTAGTAAAATATTGGGATTAGTTTATCTTTGAGGCCAGGATTAACACTACTCTCCCAAGAAGCACATTCCTGTCTCTGAGACTATCTGAAATGAGGACCGGAAACTAAGAAAAAGCCAAATATTACAAATGTGCTATACCCTGGCTGTTGCAGAGATACATAGGCCCTAAACTCTTTTGTAAAGCAAAAATAAACGACGCAGCGCTGTTCACTGTCATCGTAGCCTATTTGTGTTGGTTATAACGTGGAAGAGTCAAATCCATGTTTTGTGTCTGTGGGTTTGACAAAGAAAAGAGCAACAACTATATTGTATGACTTGAAATAGGCCAACTCTGGTATTATTTATCCAATGTATGATTGAAACTTCAGCAAAATGTTTTATTTATTAAAACAATGGTCAATGTAGACAGTAGGCTGCGTGTTTACCGTTTGAGGCTGATTGGAGGATATTGAACGGCCAAGTGTGGCTAATGATTGCTCACTAAGATAGTAATTACAGACCTAATTAACACACCTCAATTAAATTCGTTCATTAATTTCGTTTAGAAAATATTGTAATCTGTGGTAAAATAATATCATGGCATAGGTCTCCCGCAATATATCTTGGCTACCAAGATTTTGTTTGACTTGTTGCTTGAAAGGCTGAAGTCAAGTCAGTATTTTGCAAGAAACATATCCAACGTGCATTCACTGTCAATTCATCCAATAAATGGTATTATGGCTCTTCCTAGGAATATTTATTTGTTCAATTCAAGGTGAGGGAACATACATATAAACCTACTTCCACAGCGTTTCATCCATATCTGATGTCCACGGATGACGTTGTAAAATACATAAATATGTATCAACACACACACACACTCACACACAGTCAATAGTGAATCCATATTGAGCTCATTGATAAATGAGGGGGTCTGATCTCAGGACCTTTATTTGTGTCTGTTCAGCGGTGGGGTCACACCATTTTTGGAGCCATGTTAGGGATCCACAATCAACGTGAGTGATCAATGGATAGGGACGCGCTAGGCTAAGTCCAGAGCGGTCTCAGCAATCCAATTTCTTTTCCAGTATCCCCTCAGATGTTCTACCATGTGTTTGGACAGTCAGGTTGTCTCTTGCAATAATCATTATTTAACCATTATCCATTCTTTTCTTGTTGTTCAAAAAGTTACAAATCTATTAAAATCACAGCAGAGAGTCATCGCTAATGCGAGGGAGCTCACAAATTGCATACAATACAACAGATCACAGTTTCGAAGGCTAGCACAGATTTAAAAAACAAACACATATGTACCATTTATATAAGACACACACTGATTGTCTCTTAGAAACTACATTTTGATTCCTTATAAACACTTTTTCTTAAATAAAGTAGTCAATCCGTGTCGCCTCGGGGGAGCGCAGTCCACACAACATTCCTGGTCAAATTGTTCCTCCGCCAATAGGTCGGCAAGTTGTAAGAGGCTTAAATGAAGCCTGTCCATCCCAAGCACTTAACCAAAAGATTGGCTCCTCTAGCAATGTTGTTCTTGAATAAGGATGTGTTCGTGGCTGTGATGTACCATAAATTACTACGAGTCGACTTCAAGTTTTCCTTCAATTAACCAACAGGTGCTGTACTGTAAGCATAGAGGTACACACTGACAGACATATGAGATGGCTTCAACCTGTGAGGTTTATGAAAAGAAAATATCTTTGCCAGTGCTAAAATAAATTATAACTTCTCCTCTGCTGGACGGGGACAAACTTCATGCCATCAACACGAGCAGCCACCGAAATTCGCCCCCCCCCCCCCCTCCCCCTCCCCCTCTTCCCCCTCTCTTTCTCTCTCGAAGTTCCTTACCGGCGACACGAATACAAGTCTTTTACGGATATATCTTATTGAAGGATGGCAGGGCTAGATGTTTGATTTATCATCATTATCTTCGTTTGAATAGTTTACATAGCCATATTGTTCTTTTCACAGGACTTGGAATTTCCACGATGAAGTCTGGTCTTTATAATCCAAGCAATCGGCATTGAAGTTCAGCTTCCAGGATGCCGCTTGGTCCTTATAATCCAAGCAGTCCGCCGTGGAGTTGAAGCCTAGCCCCGAGGCTCCGTAGCCCTGAGTGGAGAGGGATGCAGGGGACTGGTTCAGATGACTTGTGACGGCGTTGGTGCTCATAGGACTGACTGTCGTCCCTGGGCCAGACAACTGGTGGTGCATGGGTGTAAGGTAAGAACCGCAGTCCATTCCGCCGAAGTATGACGTTGATCCGGCATAGCCTTGGCTGTATCCCGAGGCCTGTGTGTAGGTCATTGGGTAGGATCTTTGCATGCAGGAGGAGGATGTAGAAAGAGGGTCAGCCAGTGGAGAGATGGAAGCTGGACTCCAAATAGATACCGGTGCGGTGCTGGTTGATATGGAAGGGACTGAAGTAGTACTTGAGGGCGGTGTGAACTGGCCACTCGCCCCGCTCTCAGAGCTCGCTTCTCTGGCTGGAGAACTCTTCTTTTTGGCTGGTCGCACTTTGTTCTGCCCCCCGTTCTGCTGCTGTTGTTGTTGCTGGCGGCACTTTGCCCTTCGGTTCTTAAACCAAACCTAAAATAAACACAAAATAGCAAACACAATTAATCACCCAAACAGTAAGGAAAGGATCACACGTAAAAGCAAAATGTGACAAATAGGCTTTTACGTGTGAACCAGATCATTTTGAAAAAGTGTGTTGTGTTGATCATAGACTTCGGAGATGTTTCATTGTACTGATGTTGAAAAGCACTGCTTGACACCGTAAACGTAGTCTGAGTAGTAGTCTATTTTGTTTTTCAAAGCTTTTGTTTATGACTGCCATGCCAATTACTGTTATGGCCATCTGTCTCCTCTCGTTTGAGTTGCCACAAACAGCGGATATTTATTATTCAGTGATAGGTAGTATTTGTGCCTGTGTCTACACTCACCTGTACACGAGACTCTGGCAGATTGATTTTCAGTGCTACCTCCTCGCGCATGAATATATCAGGATATCGAGTTTTGCCGAACAGTGCCTCTAAAACGTCAAGTTGTGCGCGTGTGAAAGTCGTCCTTTCTCGTCTCTGCTTGCGGGGCGTCGCTGTTGAAAATAAACATATGCACATAACTAAAAATGTTAATTCTACCCACATAAAATTATTAGAATATAAAGTAGGGATATTGTGACACAACTGTGAATGTATTCACTTTTAAGTGTAACTTATAACAACATTGTTTAACATGTATTTGCTAATCAGGGCTAAGACGAATTCAGGACCAATGACATTTTACAAACATTTAGTGAAATAAGAATTTTAAGTCAGTACAAAATAATGCAAAATTTAGTTGATGCCTTGCCTCATTCCAGCATTATGATAATACATTATTTACATTAATCCCTTGGTGTTAAAAAGCATGTTTTAGATATAAATCAGTAACCAGAGGCATTATATCCATGATGGCTTTACGTGATTTGACCCTAATTGGAAAATCTAATCAAATGAAGAGTTGACATAAATGATTAAAGCATCCATGCACACGCGTAAAAAGTGCTGGAATTTACCTGGGTAGCCCACGGATGGATGCAGAAGGTCCATTCCGGAGGTCGTTAAGCTCAGTCCGTTGACTGTGTAAGGTGGTTGCTTGAGATACGACATCATGCTAATGTTGGACTGGGGGGTAAAGTTGGAGAAAATGTTGACAATTGGGTAAGGCCCGTAGATGTCCTTGGTTGTTTATTGGTTCTTTATCTCGAGGTCTCGATTTTGCCGCTGGATGCCTATTCCAAAAATCATAAAAAGAGAAGAAATTGAGGCAAGTAAGTTGCATCCAGTTTGAATAGCATTTGATGGACTCAGCGCTGTGATTAGTTGGCAATAAACCCTATCCAACCGCAGTGTGCTTTTAAAACAGTCCCAGAGCCCCAGCTGTCCTCTTCAAGAAAGCGTGGCTCATCTTGACAAACGTTCCTCCCTCCCCCCTCCCCCTCCACCCCCAGGCCAAAAAGCAACATCCTTAATTGCAACAAGTACTCTCAAAGAACAAAACACAGTCGCTCAAATGCACACACATTGGGACGCAGCAAGGATCATCATTTACATAGAGCCCAGCTAATTGTCTCAAATATAAGGGAATTGATTGGGGGCCATTTGCCGAGACAAAGACACTGTAGGCCCGATAAATGAGACTGATAACAAAAACCTTTGGCGTAAAGTAGGTAACAATGCAGTCAACTTATCGGCCCATTTTGTACTGTAGCCATTTCACTAGGCCAAGCTTTTCACCATGCCTCTTGGTTTTGTCCGCACCAGTAATCGCTGTAAACGTGAACAGGATGCCATTCAAATGTGAAAAAATAAGGCTACTTCAGCTAAACAATTTAAAAATAGTACGGGACTGTGCCCAATAGGTTCTTCTCAATTTCCATCCTAATTAATTGCTTGCTGTAATTAGATTTACAAGGTTGAATAACGTTCAGAAGGCAATCGAAATGTTTTAATAACGAGGCCCACGCTTAGGGGACTTGAGTTAACCAAACAGGCAACCAACCCTATTAGCAGTTATAGGCTAACTCCCTCCCCCTATCTCCTACTGTCAAAACGCCTCTTGACTAATTTAAGGTGTTAAAACCCATTAAAAAACCCTCAGCCTTGGGCTGTAGGAAACATCAGCCCTGCCAATCAAACTGCTATAAAGTAACCTATTTAGACAATGTAGATGATTCATGAAGGGCCTGGAGTACATAGGCCTAATTCCTTTTAATTGGCCTAAATAATGTCATTTATTGGTAAATACATGCTTCATTAATGATTTATTGACATTGGTTATGAATCAATCAAAAAATATTACTCGCGGAAATATTTAGTTGTTGAACTGACTAATGACACAGCATAGGACTAACTTGAATGTATTTGATTGTAGGTTATGCACTCTCTTATTTCAGGTAGCCTATAGAGCATGGACATTTAGTAATAGTAGTAATAATAGTAATATAGCAGACGCTCTTATCCAGAGAGATTTACAGTAGTGAGTGCATTCATTTTCATACTTTTTTCGTTCTGGTCCCCCGTTGCAAGCGCCAGGGATGTAGAAAAACACTTAGTCAATGACTTTAAATATGTCTGATTTAAAGAGAGGTTAACAACATATTTCCAGGAGTATCTTCATAAAGATTGAACAATTCTATACTATTGGAATATTTCAACCTGGAGAACTGGTTTAAATAACATTGATGGTAACCCCCCCAGTGTCTCTTGATTATTCGACCGGAGTGGCATTTTTTAATATCCATCCAACGGTTTTTTTTCCTCCACTCAATCTGTCACACTTAAAACAGACTTCGTCTACCAGTTGCACACCCGCTCAATAATAATTACCCTGTCCAATAATTAATTATGATAAATGTTTATGTTGATGAATTAACGAGATAATCCGGGTGGCACGCGCAGCCTAATTACAGGACGCTATCCTCAACTCTGCACTGTATTCAGTCATAATAATAATAATAGTTTTGCAGGCTGAAGAAAATAAGACAGGTTCTCCTCTTTCATTTAATAGCCATATGCCATGCAGAATCACAATAAAACAGTTCATACGCCGTCTTTCGTTGTAGTTAGACATATGGATAGCCTAATGGAAACAAATCAATATACAGGACTATGCTAAATAATAGCCTATAGGCTACATTTTTAAAGAAACATCAGGTCTATAACTTGACTAACACATTTCCAGATAGTGTTTTTTTAGGCTACTCAATCGATATTAAAGTGTTAAAAAATATTCCGTTTTAGAATGGAAATTTGATTATTTTATATGTAAGACTTTTTTTTACGGACAAACACACCTGTCCCTCTAACAAATAAAACGATTTTTTTTTTAAGCAAATGTGGGCCATTTGTTTTTTAAGCTGTAGGTCAAGCGTAATTTGCATAAACCAAAGCAAGCAGCTCATACGCTAATAAAAAGAGCTAAATGTTTGAGATATTAGGCTATATTTCAGAGAGTTGCCTGGACCCTCCCGCGTGCCCTGTCACGACTGGCCGTTCCATATAGGACGGTAGGGGAGGGAGGTGCTGTACAGGCGGAAAGAGGGTTCACTACACGCCTCCTCAATTATCGCCCTTTGTCTGCATGTATTTTCACACCATCTGAGAACATTCACTGGAATGCAATTCAGATTGAAGAAAGTAATCGAAAGAGTCGAAAACACATTAGCTATTCAAATTTCTACAAGACAATATTTCTGTTGAAGACAAAATTACGGCTGAAATTATTAGCCTTATTTGGATTTAATTAAATGTAGCTACAAACTAGCGCTGAGTTTTAAAATGACAGAATTCATTGTCACATTTAGGACAGAAACTGTGTCATAAAACTGTTTTCCAGTGTCCTACAGTAGGCTTCAGACTAAAATGGAAGATCCATACACAATACACACCGGAGTGTTCAATGGTCTAATGAGTTTTTTTTAATCATTCGATTAACATGTGTCAGGACGTTTCTCTCTTTCTCCAGGTTATGCAAGGTGTTAATTGACCATAAATTGTTGTCCAAACACAGTGACCTAATAGGGCCTAATACACTATTTAATGAATGTATTGTTATATTGTTAATGCCATTTTATTGATATATATTTCTGCTGTGGGATGTTGTCTGTATAGCTTATAGGCTAATAGGTAGCCAACACATCCTTTTGTTGTACAACAATTACGACTCCTATACGTATAACGGTAGGCTATAATAATAGTCTAATAATAATACAAATAATAATAATAATAAATGGCAACTTACTCTCGATTGTGGGCCGGAGTAGAATGTTCTTTGTCCAGTTCTTTCCTTGAATAAAATAGCCCTCTCGAAATCCTGTAATGTAAACAATCAAAAGTAACTGTCGCTTTGGATATATTCGAATAAAAATACCAACAAAACATTCATCTTCAACACTTGCACCAATGTATGGGATAGTGCAAAAGCGTTTATGACGGTAAAATACATGCGGTTGTGATTTGTTAGTCTGTTCTGGGGAAGTTGCTGGAGTTGGATTTGTAGAGAGGGCTGGCCAATGAGAACGTCTGGAGGACTCGAAGCTGGGGTCTGTCTCTCTCTCTCTCGCGGTGAGATTTGCTGAGAAGCAAATGTCGCCAGCTACGCTTTGACGCAAACTCCTCAGCCAATGGCAGCGAAGGGGCGACTGAGCACATTTTCATCCCTGAACTGAGGGTAAATTAATCATAAAACCTCAAACTCACAGGGCTGCAAATCTTAGCAAATGGATAGGAGCAATTGTGTCCCTGCATCAAGACTCATTTGAGTGGTTAATGGACGGAGCACATTTAATCATCACAATTGACATGATCACATTTTATGTCTATTTAGCACACTGAAGTTAGAACTATATTCATATAAACTGTTCCCAATTATGGTAAATATGAAACTACCCCCACGGTTAATAAATGGTTCTAACCAGTGGGAAAGGTAAAATCAATAACCACAGTATTTTAATCTTACGAATAATGACATATAACAAAAGCTAAAAACAACATGGAGCATTCCCCACGAATCCATGACAATTCTGAGGCCGGTGACAAAACCGTCCGGGCGAAAAGCAGGAGCTTCAAGTGGAGGCTAAAACACGGTCCTCTCACATTCCATTGCGTAGCAAGGGGGGATTTAGGGAGACTTATTTCCTTAAAACTGTCCTCCCATCCACAGAGCGCCCAGTCTGCTCTGATCAAGTTGATATAGCAAAATTCAGCCAGGGTATAGGGAATACTATACGAGGCGGACTAACCGAAGATTTGCCCCTTATATATTATTTACCAGATATGATACTCATTCCTGGTGGTGTATTTTTTAAACAAGTTAATATCTTTAAATATCAGCCATGTTAAGACATGCTGTTGTGGCTGGAACACATCGACAGAGAAAATACCATCCCTGCAGGAGTTTGGTGGCATCCGACTTATTTCAGTGGATGCATTTTTACTGCACGCTTGACTTGACTGGAGAACTCAGTCGGCCACTTACAGCTCAGGAGAAAATCAACGCCAGCTTTTTATCTCTCAAAGGTATGACTATTTTAAATTCATGTGAATAATGAAAACGTCATTTTTGTTTGGATATTCAGAGTTATTCAGAGGCCTACATTTTGAATGATCGTTTCACAAAATGTATGATATGTGAACATAATAACAGGTTTAGTAGTTTTATGACATCCCTCTACAAAAAGCAAATCACATATTTTTTTTTCTATAATATTATTATTATTATTCACTTTTACAATTAGGCCTAAGTACTATAGTTGATTAGTTAACAGAACAGAAAGTCTAACTGAGTTCCTTCATTGCTATTGACTCGAGCCACAACTAATAGCCTACGTCACTTGTAATGAATGTAACCTGTATGCGCACCAAAACAATATGCTGAGGGTTTTGGCACGCCTTGGTAAATGTATCATCTTAAGGAGCTTTGAGGAACACACACACACACACACACACACACACACACACACACACACGCACACACGCACACACGCACACACGCACACACGCACACACGCACACACGCACACACGCACACGCACATGCACACATACACGGACAAACCCGCTCACTTCAAACAGATTCGAAATTCGAATATTGATTTAGATTTGTAAACCGAGACAGAACCTGGGTTTTATAAATCGTCAGTTGCCTCTCTAGCAGTCTTAAGAGTAGCCTAGGCTAAGTCAAAAGTGCAGTATTGAATCGTTAGACCTGTCTTTTTACGCAATCAAAAACATTGACTAATGTAAAAATCTATATGATTTATTTTGACAGACTTTGATGAATGGAAATCGTCGGGGATCACTCCGTCGATACTTTTTTTCTCTATCAATATTCTGTTCCGGACTCGTCATGTTTGCATCTTGACTGGAGTAAAGTTTTCCAACATGTTATCTAGTTTATGACCGGGGTTTCCTCAGCCTACAGCCGTTCTCTGTCTGAGGGATGGATAGGGACATGGCAAGTTGTCAGGTACCTGTTAATACTGGATCTGCATTTTCTCTTCATTTTCTTAATTTGTGTTTTTGAAGCAAATTAGCCAATTCCATTTGTTAACCTTAGGGATTTGATTGTCCCGCGGTGCTTTTGGGTATAGTAATAAAAAACAAATATATATATATATATATGTATTTGTTTATACGTATATTATGAAAATAAGCTTTCAAAGTGGTCCCTCTTTTTCTCAGGCCTCTCCTTTAATTCAAAGGCTTTGCCTGAAGCAATTTTCATTATTAGGCCAAATCAGAAGTCATGTAAAAACAAACGACATTTGTTATTGGTTTCTTATGTTGTATTGTCATAAAACATATCCTTTAAAATAAGCAAATTAAAAGCTACGAAGGCCCTGTGGTGTGCTAATTGTAGGCTATTGAAATCTATACTCATTTTAAGGCCTACTTTTCAGCATGTCATTTCGTTTTTTAGGCTACCTTTTTAATGATTAACTCACGTATACTAAAATAATAGCCCGATCATAAAGGTGGTACGAGCAACCAGAGCTATCGAATAACGCACAGAGGTTGTTTACCTGCATTAATAGCCTAATAAATTACGGTGTTGTGTGGAAAATCATTGTGCCTGATACCGTTATCCGTAGCATCGCGCTTGCTCCTCGCCGTTTAAATTGCTAAATTATTTATTAAATTCAAACACCAGCCCTCCTCCGGGACTTTCTATCTTAAAAGGAGGACGATGTTTAAAGGGAAAACGAGTTAACGCCTCTGGCAATCAGCGCTCCCACTGGCTCCCGGCTAATTGACAAGGACGAGGTCTTTTATCTGTGCCTCTGGTAAGTGAACCCGGGGGTTAAGAGTTGCGGGATTCAAATCCCAAATTCAACACAAATTGTATGTATGAATCAAACTCTACCTATACCTATTCTTCTTCCTCTTTTAATCTATTCGCACTATGACTTACCACTTCACACTTTAACCTCAATGTTTTTTTAACCGATTATTAAATATCGTGTTCATGTAAATGTTCCTATTCATCATCATTCATCACCATGATGCAATTATAAAATATATATATTTACACCGTTTTATATTTACACAAATTTAACAAAAATAAATATTATACATTTTCAGATGTGCACTCATCGCTCCATTTCGCTCTCCCTCTCTCTTTCTTCCTCCCTCACACGCACACTTCTACACACGTCTCTTTTTAAGACTAGAATAGAACAAACAAATGCATACATACGTACTGTACATGCATAAAAATACATACACAATTAGGCTAGGCTACATAAAGCAAGCTGCTCTTCATTGTTTGGTTGTGTCGAAGCATCACCTTCCTCCTTGTTTTAAAATCCCGCATGATCACTGATTCAGTGGAATGTAAGGGGATTTTTTCCTGCGCCAAAACTCAATATAAACTGTTTCACCTTAAAACGGACATAATCTCAGGATCAAGAGAAGACGTTGACAGTGTACTATATTGTAGGATTAATATCTGTGATTTAACAGCATAAAGGACCTTCAATCTTTTTGAAATGGCCTAATATAAGGCCTTCTTTTCCTATGAACTCAAGAATCCACGTCAGGAATTTATAATGAAAAACAACGAATCAAAAAAACGATTATTCTGCAATCTCATTTATTCAACCAAGGATGATGATTCAACAGTATTATTAAGATATAACTTAATTTAGGAGAACCTACTAAACCCTTTAGTTCGTTTTATAATGCTCAATCATTTGTTTCTTCAAGTGACTGTTGTATACATTGTATCTTAAATATGTTATGCTGGATAGAATACCAAATATAATAATCCGTGTATCGTGTAAGAATAACAACAAAATGAAAATGTACTTGAACATGTAAATATAATTCGTTCAGGATGCTATTAGGCCCATAACCTTGTCACTGGTTGGAATAACTTTTGTTCTGGTAGTTTATGCAGTGCACATTATATATGAACCTGAGATTCTGAGATTGTCAAGCCATAATAATTTGTTATTGATCCGTAGTCGATTTTAAAATGCCATGATGATTGATATTGGTACTATAATTCATGTTGAGTAGAAGGGAAAATAAAATAAATCAATAATAATTGTCGTACACGAAGACGAAGGAAATGTGGAGAGCATATTTAATGTAGTTGTAGACGTAGCATCCCTCTGGCGTTGTGAGGAGAGAGAGAGAGAGAGAGAGAGATAGGAGCAGAACAGAATGGTTTATCACAAACTGTATTGAAATGAGTTCATCAGGTTTGATGGATGTGCTAGTGTCCTGGTGAAGGTGTGTAAGTAACACAAGGCTTCAATGAAAACCTTGTTTTATCTGCTATTCCCTCATGGCAAAGGGGCTAACCCTCTGTGTAATGTAACATGTAACATTGACCCTTCAGGTCATCAATACACATTCAAAGTATCCCCCTGGGTTTAGGGGGGCGGCAGCATTTTCACTGTCATTTTCTCACAGTCTAATGAGATGAAGGCTGAAATTGTACACTCTCCTGCATCATGTAGTGTGTTGGTTTGTATTTGATTCGTGTTGTAAATGAAATCCATGGGTCTGTTTACCATTTGTACCATCATTATACTGTATACGGAACCTGTAGAATCACACACTGTGTGGTGTTGAAGAACTCTGCTATCTGCTAACTGTTGCCTACCATATTTAGTCCGGATCTGCTGTCTGGTGTTTAGATTTCTTTGCTACAGAAACATTGTCTTGCCTCTTGACTGAGTGTGAACAGATGGGTAGTGATATGGTGAAAAACGTAGCTAAAATGTTAGAGATGGAATAATCTAGACAAGCTCACTTTGCGGAATATTTAAAGGAGGCTCTTGAAAA